>NC_092145.1:118983304-119286334 GCF_043159975.1 Macaca nemestrina | reverse complement strand
GTTTCCTTCTTGAATGTCAAATATAAGAGTGCTACAGGCAGGGTGCAGTGGCTCACGCCTGTAATCCCATCACTTTGGGAAGCCAAGGCAGGCAGATCACTTGAGGTCAGAAGTTCGAGACCAGCCTGGTAACATAGCGGAACCTCGTCTCTACTAAAAATACAAAAATTAGCTGGACGTGTTGGTGGGCGCCTGTAATCCCACCTACTTGGGAGGCTGAGGCACAAGAATCGCTTGAACCCAGGAGGTGGAGGTTGCAGTGAGCTGAGATCGTGCCACTGCATTCCAGCCTGGGTGACAGAGTGAGACTCAGTCTCAAAAAAAAAAAAAAAAAAAAAAAAAAAAAAAAGAGTGCTACATGACCATATTTATGCTGAAATCCTCTTTCTTACTATCATTCCCATTCCATTTCGTTTAGACTTGTGACTGAAAGAGGGTCAGGTTGCTTGCCGCTTGCAGAAAGAAGCCAAAATAAGAGCAAGGCGTGTTAAAAAGAAAGTGAATTTCACTATCCGTTGCTAGCAAGGGGAAGACTGGCCAGAATCCTTTCCAAAAATTGCCATTTTCCAATTTCTGGAGAGGGAGCCCTGGTTTAAGAAGAGGGGCTTGGACTGCGGAAGAGGCATGGGGGGCTAGGAGGTGCCAGGTGGCGTGTCTCGCTCCAGTGACTTCTTTTCAATTATTGTTCCATCTGCTGAAGGGGCCAGCACGATCGTGAGTGCACCCAGCTTACAAATCAATCACAGTCAATCTCTAGCTGAGAGTGAACTCCAGCCTTGAAGTAAACCCCTGCTAAGGAGAGAATTCTAGGGATATCTGGTCCGTGTCAGAATTCAGCTCCGGAAACTTCTTTTTTTTTTTTTTTTTTTAAGTATAAACGCTTTTTATATTCAGCCCCTGTAAAGCCATTAGATGTTGGAAAGTTTTTAAACACGAACCAAAGGGTTTAATTTTAACAACTTAGCTAGGAATGGGTGAAATCCTACCCATTTAATAGAGTTCTGCAAACTAGTAACAAAGTGTAAGACGAAAGGAAGGGTCCCTTGGAGATGTGAAATTCTTCTGTTGAGAGTCTTGTCTTCTTTTTTCAAGAAGTTTGTAGCCATTTTCAGAATTCACTCAAGAACCAACTTCTTAATTTAGATATCAGCAAACGAGTCATGGCAAAAAAATACACAAAGAGAAACACCACCACATCGAAAAGCATGAAGAGCCAGAGGTCCAACCAGTAGGAGTGTTTGGGAAGCCCGTTTGCACCAGACCGAAGCCGCACATCGAGGTTCTGCCTCTCTCCCTCGCTCAAGCCTCGCTGCTCCCGGAGACCATCTCGACCATCAACACCCCATGCGTCCACCTCCATCTCGCTCCTGCAGCTTCCTAACAATCCCAGAAACTCCAGCTCCGGAAACTTCTAAGGAAATCTATAACCAGATAAGTGAGCATGGTGTGAGTTTAGCAAGCATCCAGGTAAATAAGTGTGCGTGACACATGAGAGCGTAAAGTTGGAAAGGGAAGGGCGTTTGAAAGCGCGTGTCGTAAGACCAAAGAAAACACACCTGCAGTTTGTCTCAAAGCTACGTCTTGAGACTGAGGAGAAAGGAGGAAAGGAAAACAAGTTTTTAAAACACAGTTTGAAGCTAAGCTGGGTCTCACTCTATTGCCCAGGCTGGAGTACAGTGGAGCAATCATGGCTGACTGCAGCCTCGACTTCCCAGGACCAAGTGATCCTCCCACCTCAGCCTCCCAAGTAGCTGGGATTACAGGCGTGAGCCACCGCACCTGGTCTCTTTTTCTTTCTTGTTTTTAAAAGATATTTGAAATTTAGCTTTATATTCTGGTCAGGCACAGTAGCTCACACCTGTAAACCCAGTGCTTTGGGAGGCTGAGGCAGGAGGAATTCTTGGGCCCAGGAGTTTCAGACCAGCCTGAGGAATATAGCAAGACCCCATCTCTACAAAAAATTAACAAAAAGTTAGCCAGGCATGGTGGTGTGCGCCTGTGCTATCCCAGCTACTCAGGAGGCTGGAAATGGGAAGGTCATTTGAGTCCTGGAGGCTGAGGTGCAGTGAGCTATGATCATGCCACTGCACTCCAGGTAGGCAACAGAGACCCTGTCTCTACAAAAAAGAAAAAGAAATGGTCACAGCCACGCATCAGCAGATGTCCAATAATTCCAATGATAGCTGTAATAGTAAGAAAATGACAGGCCCGGCTGAGTGCCGTGGCTCACGCCTGTAATCCCGGTACTTTGTGATGCCGAGGTGGGCAGATCACCTGAGGTCAAGAGTTGGAGACCAGCCTGGCCAACATGGTGAAACCCCATCTCTACTAAAAATATAGAGAAGTAGCCGGATGTGGTGGTGGGCACCTGTAATCCCAGCTACTCAGGAGACTGAGGCATGAGAATCGCTTGAACCCGGGAGGCAGAGGTTGCAGTGTGCTGAGATTGCACCACTGCACTCCAGCCTGGGCGACAGAGAGGGACTCCATCTCAAAAAAAAAAAAAGAAAGAAAGAAATAGAGAAAATTAAAAAAGAAAATGACAGGCTAGGCGTGGTGACTCGTGCCTGTAATCCCAGCACTTTGGGAGGCCCAGGTGGGAGGATGGCTTGAGCCCAGGAGTTTGAGACCAGCCTGGGCAACATAGTGATATGGTTTGGCTGTGTCCCCATCCAAATCTCATCTTGAATTCCCACGTGGGAGGTAATTGAATTATGGGGGCAGGTCTTTCCCATGCTGTTCTCGTGAGAGTGAATAAGTCTCACAAGATCTGATGGTTATAAAAAGGGGAGTTTCCCTGCACAAGCACTCCTCTCTTTGCCTGCTGCCATCCATGTAAGATGTGACTTGCTCCTCCTTGCCTTCCTCCATGATTGTGAGGCTTCCCCAGTCACATGGAACTGTAAGTCCAATTAAACCTCTTTCTTTTGTGGCTTGCCCAGTCTCTGGTATGTCTTTATCAGTAGCGTGAAAACGGACTAATACATATAGTGAGACCCTATCTCTACAAAAAATACACACATTAACTGAGTGTAGTGGCACGTGCCTTTGGTCCCAGCTATTTGGGAGGCTGAGGTGGGAGGATCACTTGAGCTCGGGAGGTTGAGGCTGCAGGACTGCACCACTGCACTCCAGCCTGGGCGAGAGAGTGAGATCCTATCTCAAAAAAAAAAAAAAAGAAAAAGAAAAAAAAGAAAAACAACAACAACAAAAAACATGTCCTTCAGGGAGCCCAGAGATGGTGATTCCCTCTGTTCTCAGGGCAGCAGAGCAGGGTCCCTGGAATAGTCAACTCCAGATGTTTCAGAGGGCACCCCAGTGTGGTAGAGTCTGGCTGTGTTTCCCACACTCCCCACAGGTGGTGAGCACGTGTGACCAACTGGCCAAGGAGGGCTCTGCCATTAGACACTATTTCAGTGCCCCTTGTCATCATGGACAAGGGTCCACAGAACTGCTGGAGGCAGAAGGTTCTTCCAGGTTCCCAAAGGCTCAGGGCAGATCAAGGCGTGGCCAACAGATAGGGATGGGAAGAGGTGGCCTGGTAGGGTGGTACCTCCACACTATGCCCTAAAACACCATCATCACACAGATCAGAAACCTCTATCTTTTTGTGGCTGATGTGTAGTTTTCTTTTTTTTTTTGAGACAGAGTTTCACTCTTCTTGCCCAGGCTGGAGTACAATGGCGCAATCTTGGCTCACCGCAACCTCCGCCCTCTGGGCTCAATCAATTCTCCTGCCTCAGCCTCCTGAGTAGCTGGGATTACAGGCATGCGCCACCACACCCAGCTAATTTTTGTATTGTTTTAGTAGAGACGGGGTTTCTCCATGTTGGTCAGGCTGGTCTCGAACTCCCAACCTCAGGTGATCCACCCGCCTCAGCCTCCCAAAGTGCTGGGATGACAGGTGCGAGTCATCGCGCCCACCCTGCTGGTGTGTAATTTTATGGTGCCCAAGCCAAATGCAGCACGGCTGCTCTCATAATGCATATACCTCTGCAAATTAGACCTTCATCTTTGTTTTGAAATGTCTAATAGGAAAAGATATGTTCAGATTCAAAGTCAATTCACATTACATAAGAAATGTAAACATTCCACTTGTCCACAAAATAAAGAGCTGCCAGATTCTTAGTTTTTTTTGTTTGTTTGTTTGTTTGGTTTTTTTCCAGACAGGGTCTCACTCTGTCAACCAGGCTGAAGTGCAGTGGTACTATCACGGCTCACTGCCGCCTCTGCCTCCTGGGTTCAAGTGATTCTTCTGCCTCAGCTTCCTGAGTAGCTAGAATTAGAGGCATGTGCCACCATGCCTGGCTACCAGGTTCTTTTTTTTTTTTTTGAGACGGAGTCTCGCTCTGTCGCCCAGGCTGGAGTGCAGTGGCCGGATCTCAGCTCACTGCAAGCTCCGCCTCCCGGGTTCACGCCATTCTCCTGCCTCAGCCTCCCGAGTAGCTGGGACTACAGGCGCCCGCCACCTCGCCCGGCTAGTTTTTTTTTTTGTATTTTTTAGTAGAGACGGGGTTTCACCGTGTTAGCCAGGATAGTCTTGATCTCCTGACCTCGTGATCCACCCGTCTCGGCCTCCCAAAGTGCTGGGATTACAGGCTTGAGCCACCGCGCCCGGCCAGGTTCTTTAAATATAATTTGAACTGTTGCAAAATTTTAAATGGATGATAAAAAACATTAAACGTTAACTTGTGCTAACACAACTTCTTGATGGTAGGTATCAAGCATTTGAAGTTGGTTGGGAGTGGCTTACGCCTGTAATCTCAGCACTTTGGGAGGCTGAGGTGGGCAGATCACCTGAGGTCAGGAGTTCGAAACCAGCCTGGCCAACATGATGAAACCCATCTCTACTAAAAGTACAAAAATTAGCTGGGCATGGCCGAGCGCGTTGGCTCACACCTGTAATCCCAGCACTTTGGGAGGCCAAGGCGGGCGGATCACCTGAGGTCAGGAGTTTGAGACCAACTTGACCAACATGGTAAAACCCCGTCTCTACTAAAAATACAAAAATTAGCCAGGAATGGTGGCGGGCACCTGTAATCCCAGCTACTCAGGGACTGAAGCAGGAGAATCACTTGAACCTGGGAGGCGGAGGCGGAGGTTGCTGTGAGCCGAGATCGCGCCATCGCACTCCTGCCTGGGCAACAAGAGTGAGACTTCGTCTTAAAAAAAAAAAAAAAAAAATTAGCTGGGCGTGGTGGTGTGCGCCTGTAATCCTAGCTACTCGGGAGGCTGAGGCAGGAGAATCACTTGAACCCGGGAGGTGGAGGTTGCAGTGAGTCAAGATCATGCAACTGCACTCCAGCCTGGGCAACAGAGTAAGACTCCATCTCAAAAAAAAAAAAAATATATATATATATATGTGTGTGTGTGTGTGTGTGTGTGTGTGTGTGTGTGTATAGTTTGGCTGTGCACGGTGGCTCACACCTGTAATCCCAGCACTGGGAGGCTGATGTAGGCAGATCACTTGAGGCCAGGAGTTCGAGACCAGCCTGGCCAACATGGCAAAACCCTGTCTCCACTAAAAATACAAAAATCAGCCAGGCATAATGGTGGGCGCCTGTAATTCCAGCTACTTGGGAGGCTGAGGTAGAAGAATTAGAATTGCTTGAATATGGGAGGTGGAGATTGCAGTGAGCTGAGAGCCTACCACTGCACTCTAGCCTGGGTGACAGAGCAAGACTCAGCCTCAAAAAATAAAAATAAAATAAAATAAATAAATAAAATTAAAGGCCAGTCACCGTGCCTCACACCTGTAATCCCAGCACTTTGGGAGGCCGAGGTGGACGGATTACCTGAGGTCAGGAGTTCAAGACCAGCCTGACCAACATGGAGAAACCCTGTCCCTACTAAAAATACAAAATTGGCCAAGCGTTATGGTGCATGCCTGTAATCCCAGCTACTTGGGAGGCTGAGGCAGGAAAATCGCTTGAACCCGGGAGGCAGAGGTTGCAGTGAGCCAAGACTGCACCATTGCACTCCAGCCTGGGTAACAAGAGTAAAACTCCATCTCAAAAAAAAATATATATATATATAAATATATATATATTTATAGTTTATGAAAAGGAAAAGTTATGAATGAGCTGGGTGTGGTGGCTCATGCTTGTAATCCCAACATTTTGGGAGGCCAAGGTGGGAGGATCACTTGAGGCCAGGATTTTGAGACCAGCCCGGGAAACAGTGAGACTCCATCTGTATAAAAATTTTAAAATTTAGCCAGGTGTGATGCTGCATGGGTAGTCTCAGCTACTCAGGAAGCTGGGGCAGGAGGATCGCTTGAACTTAGGAGTTTGAGGCTGCAGTGAGCTATAATGGCACCACTGCACTCCAGCCTGGGCAACAGAGTGAGACCCCCATCTCAAAAGAAAGGGAAGAAAGGAAGAAGGAAGGAAGGAAGGAAGAAAAGTTATGTTGATGGAAGCAAACTGCAATAGATTGTTGAAAGGCTATTGGCCAGGTGCAGTGGCTTACGCTTGTAATCCCCACACTTTGGGAGGCTGAGGCAGGTGGATCACTTGAGGTCAGGAGTTCGAGACCAGCCTGGCCAACATGGTGAAACCTCGTCTCTACTAAAAATACAAAAATTAGCAGGGCATGGTGGTGTGCACTTGTAATCCCAGCTACTCAGGAGGCTGAGGCAGGAGAATGGCTTGAACTCAGGAGGCAGAGGTTGCAATGAGCCGAGATCACACCACTGCACTCCAGCCTGGGCGACAGAGCCAGACTCTGTATCAAAAAAGAAAAAAGCCACAAATTCCTCTCATCCTAGTGTACATACCACTGTGCAATCTCTGCCATTCATTCGTCTCATCCATCGCTGAGACTTATTTCTCCCCCTCTCCATTCTCCCTTCACCTCTCTAGTCTGGGCTGGCTTTGTGACTTGCTTTGGTCAATAGAATGGGGCAGGAGTGACTCAGGACTCTCACAGGTCAGGAAGTTTGAAGCTTCTGCCTTGATTCTCTTAGAAAACTCTAGGTGCTATTTAAGGAGGCTCATCTAGCCTATTAGAGGATGAGGGGCCATCTTAGACATTTTAGGAGGAACTCCAGTCAAAACTGGCAGAGGAACTGCCCAATCCAATCACTGGAATAGTAAGAAATAGTAAACTATTGTTGCTTTGGGCCACTAAGTTTTGTAGTGGCTTGTTACACAGCCAAGCCTAACTAAAGCACAAGCTCAGTTTATCTTATCATTAAAAAATAAAAATATGCCAGGAGTGGTGGCTCACACCTGTAATCTCAGCACTTTGGGAGGCTGAGGCGGGTGGATCACCTGAGGTCGGGAGTTTGAGACCAGCCTGATCAACATGGAGAAACCCCATCTCTACTAAAAATACAAAATTAGCCGGGTGTGGTGGAGCATACCTGTAATCCCAGCTACTCAGGAGGCTGAGGCAAGAGAATCGCCTGAACCCGGGAGGCGGAGGTTGTGGTGAGCCAAGACCATGCCGTTGCACTCCAGCCTGGGCAACAAGAGCAAAACTCCATCTCAAAAAAAATAAAAAATAAAAAATAAAATAAACAAACAAACAAAAACACCAAATAAGTAAAATTAATTAAATAAAAATATATAATGGCCGGGTGCAGTGGCTCAAGCCTGTAATCCCAGCACTTTGGGAGGCCGAGACGGGCGGATCACGAGGTCAGGAGATCGAGACTATCCTGGCTAACACGGTGAAACCCCGTCTCTACTAAAAAATACAAAAAAACTAGCCGGGCGAGGTGGCGGGCGCCTGTAGTCCCAGCTACTCGGGAGGCTGAGGCAGGAGAATGGCCTAAACCCGGGAGGCGGAGCTTGCAGTGAGCTGAAATCCGGCCACTGCACTCCAGCCTGGGCGACAGAGCGAGACTCCATCTCAAAAAATAAAAAAATAAAAAAATAAAAATAAAAATATATAATGGGGAGCATAGGTGAGGATATAGGTAAAAAAAATTGGCTCTACATTGGTAATTTTTTTTTTTTTAAAGACATGGTCTTGCTTTGTCGAAGTGGCAAGGTCACAGCTCACTGCAACCTCCTGGACGCAACTGATCCTCCCACCTCAGCCTCCTGAGTGAGACTACAGACACGTGCCACCACGCACAGCTAATTTTTAAATTGTTTTGTAGAGATGGGGGGGGGTCTCACTATGTTGCCCAGGCTGGTCTCGAACTCCTGGGCTCAAGTAATCCCTCCTCAGTCTCCCAAAGTGCTGGGATTACAGGCGTGAGCCACCGCACCTGGCCTACATTGGTCATTGTTGAAGGTGAGGATTTGTTATCTACTTATCTACTTTTATGTATGTTTGAAATTTCTCATAATAAAAAGTTTAAAAAGCAAAAGAGAGGGTTAGAAAGATTTCATTAGAAAATTTTATATACATGCTTGATATTTCACACCTTTCCTAATGGTTTGTATTTCATTTTCTTTTTATGTTGCCTTTTGTTTTTAAATTTTTACCTAGTTAACTTTTTTTTTTTTTTTTTTTTTGAGACAGAGTCTGGCTCTGTCACCCAGGCTTGAGTGCAGTGGCGCGATCTCGGCTCACTGCAACCTCCGTCTCCTGGGTTCAGGTCATTCTCCTGCCTCAGCCTCCCGAGTATCTGGGACTACAGGCGCCCGTCACCACGCCCGGCTAATTTTTTGTACTTTTTAGTAGAGACGGGGTTTCGCTGTGTTGGACAGGATGGTCTTGATCTCCTGACCTCGTGATCCGCCCGTCTCCGCCTCCCAAAGTGCTGGGATTACAGGCTTGAGCCACCGCGCCCTGCCCTTTTTTTTTTTTTTTTTTTTTTTTTTTTTTGAGACAGAGTCTTGCTCTGTCGCCCAGGTTGGAGTGCCTTGGCGCAATCTTGGCTCACTGCAAGCTCCGCCTCCGGGGTTCACGCCATTCTCCTGCCTCAGCCTCCTGAGTAGCTGGGACTACAGGCGCCCGCCACCACACCCGACTAATTTTTTTTGTATTTTTAGTAGAGACGGAGTTTCACCGTGTTAGCCAGGATCGTCTCGATCTCCTGACCTCGTGATCTGCCCGCCTGGGTCTCCCAAAGTGCTGGGATTACAGGCGTGAGCCACCGCGCCCGGCCCCTAGTTAACTTTTTTTTTTTTTTTAATTTCCTCCTTTTCCTTTTTTTCTCTTGAAGTTGAAGCCTTGGAGGTGCTTTTCATTCAATTACAGAAAGCACCACCCCAGCTTAAAATGTATTTAATTTTATTTACAGGATTACATAATATATGGAAAATGAAATACATGTTTTTCCCACGGGGTCCCATTTTGACTCCCCCAATACCCTCCAGTTCATCCCGGAATGCCGTAGAAATCTATACATTTCCTGGATGTCTCAGGAGGTGAAGAAAAAAAAGGCAGGGAGTGATCCCAGCTGACTCTACATCCAGAAACCTCTCTCGCCCCCAGGCAGGATTCCAACAGTGCGGAAGCCCCCAGTCCCCAAGTCCGGGGTGGCAAGGACGTCCAGCCTCCCCGGGGAGCCACCTTGGCCCTCCCTCCCTCCTGCTGGCTGGGTGCCGCGCTGCGGGGCTGCTCAGGTTGGTAACTGTGCAGACTGACGCCGGGGCCCGCCTGCTTGACGATGGGGGTTGGTGGGGTGGGGGTGCTGCGAGGGGCGACAAGGCTCTCCCTTGCTGCAACCACGGAAAAGGCGGGTCAGCCTCCATTACAAACCGCTGTAGGAGGGGCCAGAAGCTTGGCTTGGCCAGACCGGCCGTCGTTGAATCCCTGCATCCATCTTGCCCAGGTCCCCTGCTGAGTCCCCCCTGGGCTGTGATCGTTGCGGATTTAAACACCACACTGTGGAAGCGGCCCTCCGTGTACCCATGAAGTGAAGGGGCGCGTGGCAAATAAGGCGGGGCGAGAGCGGCCAGAGCAGACCCCGGCGGGGTGGCCCGCCCGGGAGGTGGCTGAGGGTCCCCGGCTGCGGGGTGAGGGGTGGGACCGGGCGGCACCCCCTCCGTGATCGCCACCAGAGGCGCCTGGAACCCGAGTTTCAACCTCCCGGTGGATCCTGTCCCCGCTTCCTAGCGATGTTTGTCATGACTGCTGCGAATTCTCCGACCTCAAGGCCACTCTCCTTTCCTTCCAAGGACGCCCAGAACCCGCGGAGGGAGGGGGGGTGAGGGAGGGGGGAGGGAGGAGGGAAGAGGGAGGAGGGAGGGAGGAACGTGGCGGGGAGAAGAAGAGAGGGAGGGAGGAAAAGGAACGAACTGCGTTGGCCTGTCGCCTCCGCACTGTAAGATTCTGGCACCCTGGGTCCCGGCCCCCTCTCCTGGGGCCAAACGTTCCGGTTCCTGATGCCAGGCTGCAGAAAAAATGAGCACACAGAACACGTGGACTAGCACATAAATAAGGTTATTACCTCCTTTTTATTTTTTGCACACTAATTAATAAATAAACTACTGCAACGGAAAAAGAGAAAGCAGGCAGAATGCAAACAGCCTGTCGGTGGCTCTGTTATATAAGAGGGATGCATGGAGGCTGCTTGGTGGTCAAAGAATTCCTCCAATGCCCGCTCCAAAGCGGAGCCCTGCAATGGCCTTAAATCAAAAGGAAAGCGGGCGTCAGCAGCAAGCACAGAAAGTGGGGCCTGGTTCAGCCAGAAACTAACACAGTATTCCTGCTGGAGTGGGGATGGGGGCACGACTATTACAAAACTAGGCCCCCCTGAAAGCGCCCTGCCCCACCCAACACACACATTCACTTCCTTGCAGGTTTCCGCTGCAGGCAGCTTCCATTGAACCATACCCTGACCTCCACTCCCATGACCAGAGTTGCTGGGGCTGGGAGCAGGCACCTGCCCCAAGCACTGGGCCGCCAGCGTCCCCTTGCCCAGGAATTTAGGACTGGGGTAGAGAAAGGGAAAACAGTGTATATGGAAAGCGGGAGATCATCCTGTGTAAACAGGGGAGCTGGGGAGAGAGAGGCTACAGGGATTATGCCTTCCGCCTCACTGCAGCATCCTCCCAGCATCTGTAACCATCCCTGTTTTCCGGTTCCGGAGGCACCTATGACCTATAACGTCCTTCTGAGGCTCAGTGAGCTAGAAACTTCTGTTACTTGCACCCAGCAGAGTTCTAAATAATATGCCCTCAAAACCAAGCTTGCTTTCTCGTTTTACTTTTTTTTTTAATAGACTTTATTTTTTTTCGAGCAGTTTTAGGTTCACAGCAAAACTGAGAGGAAGGTGCAGAGATTTCCCATATTCCCCCCTGCCCCTGCACAAGCGCAGCCTCCCCCCAGCAGCATCCCCCTCCAGATGAGCCTGCATGGACATATCATTATCACCCAGGAACCACAGCTGACATTAGGGTTCACTCTTGCTGTGGTACATTCTGTGGGTTTGGACTAATGCATAATGCCACACATCCACCATTACAGTGTCATACAGAGTATTTTCACTGCCCTAAAAATCCGCTGTGCTCCACCTATTCATCCCTCCTCCCCACAACACCTGGCAGCCGCTGAATTATTTTTCACCTTCTCCATAGTCTTGCTTTTTCCAGAATGTCATATAGTTGGAATCATACAGTATGCAGCCTTTTCAGATTGGCTTTTGCTTAGTAATTCCTTTTACTTTTACAGTAAAAGTTTCCTGCTTACATTTTCCCAACCCTTCTTTCATGTAGTGTATGGTACATACACGGTACATCACATCTTCTAATTGAGGAAAAATCTCATTTCAGGCCTAGAAAAAAATTAGAATCAAGTGTTTTTCCTTTCAGAAAAAGGAAATTAACATTTGTGGAAAAGTTGAAATGAGAGATCCCAGCATTTCTATTTCCAGCCATAGTGCAACCTGTCTAAAGCGTTCTCTGATTTATCTTCCAGAGAGAGAGTTTTAAACACCTGGGGAGGCATGTGCAGAAGAGCGGTTTCCTCACCCAAGGATGGGCACCACCCTGTGGCCTGGCACCCATGGCACGGTTCTGAGGGCTTCCCCCTCTGCCCTGGCAGCGTGATTCCATCTGCCGTGAGGAGAGTCCAGCGGCGCTCTGCGTTGAAACAAAGCCATGGAGCCCTGTTGCAGGAGCACCTGCAAACACTCATCACCTCCTTATTTCTCCGGCGGTCATAATCGGTGTGCCATTGGCAGGTGTTTCTCTCATTTAATCCCCACTCTGTTTCTGCAACATTCTCCCGTCAGCCATAACAACAGCAACAGCAGTTTAAATGTACTGACTGTTGATTATGTTCCAGGCACCTTCCTTTTTTTAATTTAATTTTTTTGAGACGGAGCCTCACTCTGTCACCCAGGCTGGAGTGCAGCAGTGCGATCTCTGCTCACTGCAACCTCCGCCTCCTGGGTTCAAGTGATTCTCGTGCTTTAGCGTTCCGAGTAGCTGGAATTACAGGCACTCGCCACCACATCTCGCACATCCAGCTAATTTTTGTATTTTTAGTAGAGATGGGGTTTCCCCATGTTGCCCAGGCTGGTCCTGAACTCCTGACCTCAGGTGATCCACCTGCTTCGGCCTCCCAAAGTGCTGGAATTACAGGCATGAGCCACCGCACCCAGTCTCCAGGCACCTTTCTAAGGGCTTTATTTTTATTTATTTACCTTTTTTTTTTAGACAGAGTCTCACTCTGTCACCCAGGCTGGAGTGCAGTGGCATGATCATGGCTCACTGCAGCCTCAACATCCTGGGCTCAAGCGATCCTCCCACCTTAGCCTACTGAGTAGCTGGGAGTACAGGTGGCATGTGCCACCACACCTGGCTAATTTTTGATGTTTTGCAGAGATGAGGGTTTCACTATGTTGCCCAGGCTGGTCTCCAACTCCTGGGCTCAAACCATCTTCCTGCCTTGGCCTCCCAAAGTGCTAGGATTACAGGCATGAGCCACTGCACCCAGCCTAGCACTTTTATTATTATTGTTGTTGTTATTTTCTTTCTTTCTTTTTTTTTTTTTTTTTTGAGACGGAGTTTTGCTCTTGTTGCCCAGGCTGGAGTGCAATGGCGCGATCTCAGCTCCGCAACCTCCGCCTCCTGGGTTCAAGCGATTTTCCTGCATCAGCCTCCCGAGTAGCTGGGATTATAGGCATGCGCCACCATGCCTGGCTAATTTTGTATTATTAGTAGAGACGGGGTTTCTCCATGTTGGTCAGGCTGGTCTCAAACTCCCAACCTCAGGTGATCTGCCCGCCTCGGTCTCCCAAAGTGCTGGAATTACAGGTGTGAGCCATGGCGCCCGGCATTTATTATTATTATTTTCTTAGAGACAGGGTCCCACAATTCTTCTGCCTTGTCCTCTGGAGTAGCTGGGACTATGGGTCTGCTTCACTGTGTCTGGCTTATTCTCATTTTTCAAGATTTTTTTTTTTTTTTTGAGACGGAGTCTCGCTGTGTCTCCCAGGCTGGAGTGCAGTGGCGTGATCTCGGCTCACTGCAAGCTCCGCCTCCCGGGTTCACGCCATTCTCCCGCCTCAGCCTCCCAAGTAGCTGAGACTACAGGCGCCCGCCACCACGCCCGGCTAGTTTTTTGTATTTTTAGTAGAGACGGGGTTTCACCATGTTAGCCAGGATAGTCTCGATCTCCTGACCTCGTGATCCACCCGCCTCGGCCTCCCAAAGTGCTGGGATTACAGGTTTGAGCCACCGCGCCCGGCCTTTTTTTTTTTTTTTTTTTTTTTTTTTTTTTTTGAGACGGAGTCTTGCTCTGTCACCCAGGCTGGAGTGCAGTGGCCGGATCTCAGCTCACTGCAAGCTCCACCTCCCGGGTTCACGCCATTCTCCTGCCTCAGCCTCCCAAGTAGCTGGGACTACAGACGCCCGCCACCTCGCCCGGCTAGTTTTTTTGTATTTGTAGTAGAGACGGGGTTTCACCGTGTTAGCCAGGATGGTCTCGATCTCCTGACCTCGTGATCCGCCCGTCTCGGCCTCCCAAAGTGCTGGGATTACAGGCTTGAGCCACCGTGCCTGGCATTTTTCAAGATGTTAGTTAACTTGCTCAATATCACATACTAGTTGGGAGACAAAGTCAACACAGGTGGATCACTTAGCAAGGCAAATGGCTACAAATCCTGTTTAATAAAGCACACATTCAGTCCAAGAAAGTTGAGGCCACAGAGTGTATGATGTAGTTATCTATGGAAAGGTCCCTAAAAGTAAGTGCCTCTTCCTTTTTTCTGAGGCAAGGTCTCACTCTGTTGCCCAGGCTGGAGTACACTGGCACAAACACGGCTCACTGCAGCCTTGTCCTCCTGGGTTCAAGAAATCCTCCTGCTTCAGCCTCCCCAGTAGCTGGGAGTACAGGCACGCACCACCACACCCAGCTGATTTTTTACTTTTTGTAGAGACAGATTTTGCTATATATTGCCCAGGCTGGTGTGCCTCTTTCTTTCTTTCTTTTGTTTGGTTTTGTTTTTGAGATAGAGTCTCGCTCTGTTGCCCAGGCTGGAGTGCAGTGGCACCATCTCGGCTCACTGTAACCTCCGCCTCCCAGGATCAAGCTATTCTCCTGCCTCAGCCTCCTGAGTACCTGGGACTACAGGCGCCTGCCACCACGCCTGGCTAATTTTTTGTATTTCACCGTGTTAGCCAGGATGGTCTTGATCTCCTGACCTCGTGGTCCACCCACCTTGGCCTGTGTTAGGATTCCAGGTGTGAGCCACCGTGCCCGGCCCTATTTTTATTTTTATTTTGAGACAGGGTCTCACTCTGTCACCCGGGCTGGAATGCAGTGGTGGGTTCATGGCTCACTGCAGCCTCAACCTCCTGGGCTCAAGCAATCCTCCCACCTCAGCCTCCCAAAGAGCTGGGACTACGGTTGTGAGCTACCATACCCAGCTACTTTTAAAAATTTTTGTAGAGATGTGGGTCTTGCCATGTTGCTCAGGCTGGTCTCAACCTCCTGGATTCAAGCAATCCTCCTGCCTCAGCCTCCCAAAGTGCTGGGATTACAGGCATGCGCCATCGCGCCCTGCCACAGTTCCTATTTTGTAATCTGCTGAGCTCTACTGCAATGCCTCTGCCCTGTTCTGCCTGGAATGCCGCTCCCTCCCTTCCCTCACCTTTCTGATGGCTTCTTCAAAAACTGAATTCACGGCCGGGCGCGGTGGCTCAAGCCTGTAATCCCAGCACTTTGGGAGGCCGAGACGGGCGGATCACGAGGTCAGGAGATCGAGACCATCCTGGGTAACACAGTGAAACCCCGTCTCTACTAAAAATACAAAAACTTAGCCGGGCGAGGTGGCAGGCGCCTGTAGTCCCAGCTACTCAGGAGGCTGAGGCAGGAGAATGGCGTGAACCCGGGAGGCGGAGCTTGCAGTGAGCTGAGATCCGGCCACTGCACTCCAGCCTGGGTGACAGAGTGAGACTCCGTCTCAAAAAAAAAAAACAAAAACAAAAACAAAAAACTGAATTCACTATTCACCTACAGACATTCCCACCACCTCAAGAAAGGTGGGGTGTCACTGCCAAAGTGAAAGACAGGCCATACCACCTACCATTAAGAAAGAGGCAGCCGGGCGTGGTGGCTCCCGCCTGTAATCCCAACACTTTGGGAGGCAGAGGTGGGCGGATCATGAGGTCAGGAGACTGAGACCATCCTGGTTAACACGGTGAAACCCTGTCTCTACTAAAAATACAAAATTAGCCGGGCATGGTGGCACATGCCTGTAATCCCAGCTACTAGGGAGGCTGAGGCAGGAGAATCGCTTGAACCTGGGAGGCGGAGGTTGTGGTGAGCCGAGATCGTGCCATTGCACTCCAGCCTGGGCAACAAGAGTGAAACTTCATCTCAAAAAAAAAAAAAAAAAAGTATTGGATATTACATAAATACTGAATTTGGCCCAGGCCTGTAATCCCAGCACTTTGGGAGGCAGAAGTGGGTGGATCACCTGAGGTCAGGAGTTCGAGACCAGCCTGGCCAACGTGGCAAAACCCTCTCTCTACTAAAAATACAAAAAATTGGCTGGGCGCAGTGGCTCACGCCTGTAATCCCAGCATTTTGGGAGGCCGAGGCGGGCGGATCGCCTAAGGTTGGGAGTTTGAGATTAGCCTGGCCAGCATGGTGAAAACTCATCTCTACTAAAAATACAAAAATTAGCTGGGCGTGGTGGCAGGCACCTGTAATCCCAGCTGCTCAGGAAGCTGAGGCAGGAGAATCACTTGAACACGGGAGGCAGAGGTTGCAGTGAGCCAAGATCACACCATTGCACTCCAGCCTGGGCAACAGAGTGAGACTGTCTCAAAAAAACATATACAAAAAAAACAAAAAACAAAACCAAAAAATTAGCCGGGTGCAGTGGTGTGCGCCTATAATCCCAGCTACTTGGGAGGCTGAGTCAGGAGAATCGCTCAAACCCAGGAGGTGGAGGTTGCAGTGAGCCAAGATGGCGCCTTTGCACTCAAGCCTGAGTGAAACTCCATCTCAATAAATAAATAAATACTGAATTTGCATAAAATTCAGATAAAATGACTATAACAGAGCCCACTGGCCCAAGAGCAGGAAGCTGAGAGCGTTCCACCCGTCATGGGCAAGAGAGAAGCCTGGCCAAAGGGTCCCCATGTGGTGGTGTATTATTTATCTATGGCTGTGTAACCAAACTTAGCAGCTTAAAGCAACAATAAATACTTATTATCACAGGGTCTGTGGGCCAGGAATATGGGCACAGCTGTCAGGGTCTCTCTAGAGGTTGCAGTCATGCCTGGGCTGCAGTCTTGAAGACTTGACTTGGGCTGGAGGACCCACTTCCAAGATGGCTGACTCACATGGCTGACAAGCTGGGGCTGGCTGTTAACTGTAGGCCAGGCATGGTGGCTCACATGTGTAATCCCAGTACTTTGGGAGGCCAAGGCAGGAGGATGGCTTGAAGCCAGGAATTCGAGACCAGCCTAGGCAATATGGTGAGACCCCAACTCTATAAAACTTTTAAAAAATCTAGCAGGGTGGCCGGGCGAGGTGGCTCACACCTGTAATCCCAGCACTTTGGGAGGCTGAGGTGGGCAGATTGGCTGAGGTCAGGAGTTCAAGACCAGTCTGGCTAACATGGTGAAACCCCATTTCTACTAAAAAATACAAAAAATTGCTGGGTGTGGTGGCAGGCGCCTGTAATCCCAGCTACTTGGGAGGCTGAGGCAGGAGAATCATTTGAACCTGGGAGGCTGAGGTTGCAGTGAGCCAAGATCACGCCATTGCACTCCAGCCTGGGTGACAGGAGCGAGACTTTGTCTCAAAAAAAAAAAAAAAAAAAAAAAATCTAGCAGGGTGTGGTAGCTCACACCTGTAATGCTAGCACTTTGGGAGGCTGAGGCCAGTAGATTGCTTGAGCCCACGAGTTCAAGATCAGCCTGGGGGTCAGGCTGGGTGGCTCGCACCTGTAATCCCAGTACTCTGGGAGGCTGAGGTGGGCAGATCACTTGAAGCCAGGAGTTCAAGACCAGCCTGGCCAACACAGTGAAACCCCACCTCGTCTCTACTAAAAATACAAAAATTAGGCCAGGCGAGGTGGCTCACACCTGTAATGCCAGCACTTTGGGAGGCTGAGGTGGTCGGATCACTTGAGGTCAGGAGTTTCTAATATAAATATATTTTTAAATATAAAAAAATTAGCTGGGTGTGGTGGTGCTACTCGGGAGGCTGAGGCAGGAGAATTGCTTAAACCCAGGAGGCGGAGGTTGCAGGGAGCTGAGATAGCACCACTGCACTCCAGCCTGGGGGACAGAGCAAGACTCAAACAAAAATAAAAACAAACAACAATTAACTAGGGGTAGTGGCATACACCTGTAGTCCCAGCTATTCGGTAGGCTGAAGTGGGAGGATTCCTCAGTTCCTCACCACATGGGGCTCTCTATAGGGCTGCTCAAGTATTTTCACAGCGTGGCAGCTGGCTCTCCCCAGAACAAGTGATTCGAGAGAGAGCAAGATGATGTGAAAGGAAAATAAAAACTTATTGGGACCTCAATTCACTCTGCCAAAAAAAAAATGAAGCTGAAAGCTGAGTCATGCAAGAAGCTGCCTTTCCTTTTATTCCTAAGCAGATAGCTACAGATAAAAGGTTAAATACCTCCACAGGTAGCTATGTTTACCTTATCTTATGGAAAGTGGTGATTACTGAGTGCGAGTTGAATACATAATTGACTGTTCCTCTACTTGCTCCTTTTCTCTTGCAAGATGTGGATTCAGTAATGTGACCATACCCTCCCTCTTTCTCCTCCAGCCTGCTTTTCCCCTTTGAATACCGAAGCTCTCAAAATCATCTTTGGAGAAAGGCACAGACCACTAACTGTTTCTGTGACTCATGTTTATTTCTTCCGGGCATGTCCTTAACCTTGGCAAAGTAAACTTCTAAATTGATTGAGACCTGTCTCAGACACTTTGGTTTATAGTGTAAACAAACTGCAATGTCTGTAATGGGCTACCTTCAGAAGTCACACTGTCAGGCTTCTGCAGTATCCTATTGATTACACAGGTCAGCCTACTGAACTAGTGAACACCGAGATGTGAGGATCATTTGGGGCTTTTTTTTTTTTTTTTTTTAAAAGACGGAGTCGCTGGCCGGGCGCGGTGGCTCAAGCCTGTAATCGCAGCACTTTGGGAGGCCGAGACGGGCGGATCACGAGGTCAGGAGATCGAGACCATCCTGGCTAACACGGTGAAACTCCGTCTCTACTAAAAAATACAAAAAACTAGCCGGGTGAAGTGGCGGGCGCCTGTGGTCCCAGCTACTCGGGAGGCTGAGGCAGGAGAATGGCGTGAATCCGGGAGGCGGAGCTTGCAGTGAGCTGAGATCCGGCCACCGCAGTCCAGCCTGGGCGACAGAGCCAGACTCAGTCTCAAAAAAAAAAAAAAAAAAAAAAAAAAGACGGAGTCGCCGGGCGCGGTGGCTCAAGCCTGTAATCCCAGCACTTTGGGAGGCCGAGACAGGCGGATCACGAGGTCAGGAGATCGAGACCATCCTGGCTAACACGGTGAAACCCCGTCTCTACTAAAAAATACAAAAAAAACTAGCCGGGTGAGGTGGCGGGCGCCTGTAGTCCCAGCTACTCCGGAGGCTGAGGCAGGAGAATGGCGTAAACCCGGGGAGGCGGAGCTTGCAGTGAGCTGAGATCCGGCCTCTGCACTCCAGCCCGGGCGACAGAGCATAAAAATAAAAAAAAAATAAAGACGGAGTCTTGCTCTGTCGCCAGGCTGGAGTGTAGTGGCAAAATCTCGGCTCATTGCAACCTCCACCCCCTGGGTTCAAGAGATTCTCTTGCCTCAGCCTCCTGAGTAGCTGGGACCACAGTTTTGGTAGAGATGGGGTTTTACCATGTTGGCTAGGCTGGTCTTGAACTCCCGACCTCAAGTGATCCACCTGCCTCAGCTTCCCAAAGTGCTGGGATTACAGGTGTGAGCCATCGTGCCTGGCCATTTGGGGCCATCTTTGTGGCTGCCTACCACAGATGGCCTCTGGAGAATGGCAAGAGCTCTGGATATGTGGCCCAGCCTGCATGAACTGTTGCTCTGGGCTATTCTTCTTCCTCAACTCTAATTTTGTGCTTGCTATACTAGCTAGGATTAGGTGTGGCTCATAAAACAGAAAATCAATTAAGTGGTTTAAAAAAGATAGATATTTACTTCTCTTTCACATAAAAGTCCAGAGAAAAGTCTCAATAGGCTCAGGTTGGTTCTTTCTATCTTTGTACATTTTCACCGACAGGACATGGCTTCCATCCTAAAGATCACAAAATGGTTGCTGGAAGTCTACCATCACACCCACATTTGAAACAGGAAGTAAGAGAAAGGCCAGGCACAAAAGGTCTTTCCTAGCAACCCCATCCATCAACTTTCACTTACATCTCAATGGTTATCCCCACTCAGCTGCAAGGGAGGCTGGGAAATATCATTTTCTTGTCTGGGCACAATTCTGTCCCCAATAACATAGGGGGACTGTTAATAAGAGAGAAGGGGAGAAAGGGGATCAGTTAGGCATGTCTACCATTTTGCTAAGCAAACTTCCCACACAATAATTTGGTCTCCCCAGCTCCTTTATTTACAACAGGAGGGCTCTCAATGGGGAACCCTGATGCTCTGTGCAAGCAGGATGTGAAGGCTAAGGTGGGATTGTCAGTTGCCTGGCTGAGTTTGAAGGTGTGCTCCAAAAACCCACAGTAAAGACCAGCAAAGACTGGGAGAGTTATGGTTTCCAAATACTTAAGGAAATCTCAATCCATTCATTAGCTGACCACTAAGCTATCCCAGTGGACTTCAGTGGCTGCACATGACAAAGAACACACAGAATTAGTTCAGAAGAAAAACAAGAATAGACAGCAGCAACACAATGCAGCCTGGAGGGGGAGAGAATCTGATTTCTAGAGTTATTCCATAATATTTCAAGGGTCCAATTTTCCAAAACTTTATGGGACAAAAAAAAAAAAAAAAAAACTGAAGTGATGATAGTTGCAAACATCTGTGAAAATACTAAAACTACGGAATTATACACTTTAAATGGGTGGATGGTATGGTGTGAATTTTTTTTTTTTTTTTGAGACGGAGTCTTGCTCTGTCTCCCAGGCTGGAGTGCAGTGGCATGATCTCGGCTCTCTGCAGCCTTGCTTCCCAAGTTCAAGTGATTCTCCTGCCTCAGCCTCCCTAGTAGCTGGGACTACAGGCACCCACCACCACGCCTGGCTAATTTTTCTACTTTTAGTAGAGACGGGGTTTCGCCATGTTGGTCAGGCTGGTCTCAAGTCCCAAAGTGCTAGGATTACAAGCATGAGGCACTTTGCCTGGCCAGTCGTATGTAAATTATGAAGCTGTTTAGAAAAAAAAAGAAAGTGGGGCCAAGTGCGGTGGCTCACGCCTGTAATTCCAGCATTTTGGGAGGCCGAGGCGGGTGGATCCCCGAGGTCAGGAGTTCAAGACCAGCCTGGCCAACATGGTGAAACCCCATCTCTACTAAAAATACAAAAAATTAGCTGGGCATGGTGGCAGATGCCTGTAATCCCAGCTACTCAGGAGGCTGAGGCAGGAGTATCACTTGAACCTGGGAGGTGGAGGTTGCAGTGAGCCGAGATCGTGCCACTGCACTCCAGCCTAGGCAACAAGAGCAAAACTCTGTCTCAAAAAAAAAAAAAAAAAAAGTAAAGAAAAGAAAAAAAGAAAGTGCCTCTTTGAGAGGTCAAGGTGGGCAGATTGTTGAGCCCAGGAGTTCGAGACCAGTCTAGGCAACATGATGAAATCCCATCTCTGCAAAAAAATACAAAAATTGGCCGGGCATGGTGGCTCATGCCTGTAATCCCAGCACTTTGGGAGGCCAAGGTGGGCAGATCACTTGAGGTCAGGAGTTCTAGACCAGCCTTGCCAGCATGGTGAACCCTGTCTCTACTAAAACTACAAAAATTACCTGGATGTGGTGACATGTGCCTGTAATCCCAGCAACTTGGGAGTCTGAGGCAGGAGAATCACTTGAGTCCAGGAGGTAGAGGTTTCAGTAAGCCGAGGTGGTGCCCCTGCACTCCAGCCTGGGCACTATAGCAAGACTCCGTCTGAAAAAAAATACACATTGAGCAAAAAAAGCAAGATACAAAATAATTAATGCTACATGATTAGATTTCTTTTTTTTTTTAATTTTTTATTTTATTTATTTATTTATTTATTTATTTATTTATTTTTTTTTTTTTTGGAGACGGAGTCTCGCTCTGTCGCCCAGGCTGGAGTGCAGTGGCGCAATCTCAGCTCACTGCAAGCTCCGCCTCCCGGGTTCACGCCATTCTCCTGCCTCAGCCTCCCGAGTAGCTGGGACTACAGGCGCCCGCCACCTCGCCCGGCTAGTTTTTTGTATTTTTTAGTAGAGACGGGGTTTCACCGTGTTAGCCAGGATGGTCTCAATCTCCTGACCTCATGATCCGCCCGTCTCGGCCTCCCAAAGTGCTGGGATTACAGGCTTGAGCCACCGTGCCCGGCCTATTTATTTTTTTTTAAATTTTTTTTTTTTGAGACGGAGTCTCGCTCTGTCGCCCGGGCTGGAGTGCAGTGGCCAGATCTCAGCTCACTGCAAGCTCCGCCTCCCGGATTTACGCCATTCTCCTGCCTCAGCCTCCGGAGTAGCTGGGACTACAGGTGCCCGCCACCTCGCCCGGCTAGTTTTTTTTGTATTTTTTAGTAGAGACGGGGTTTCACCGGGTTAGCCAGGATGGTCTCGATCTCCTGACCTCGTGATCCGCCCGTCTCGGCCTCCCAAAGTGCTGGGATTACAGGCTTGAGCCACCGCGCCCGGCCTAGATTTCTATCTAACTGTAGAAAAGACAAATGTAATCTAGAGTGACAGCAGATCAGGCCAGATGTGGTGGCTCACACCTGTAATCCCAGTGCTCTGGGAGGCCAAGGCAGGAGGATTGCTTAAGGCTGGGAGCTCATGATCAGCCTGGGCAGCATAATGAGACTCTATGTTTAATGTTTATTAAATAGAGACCATCTCTATTTCATACAAATTAATTTTTAAAAAACAGAATGCCTGGGAGGTGCTGGGGAGACTTGTAATAGAGTTATGTGACAGCTGTCAGTGGTTTGGGTCACAGGAAGGAGAGAGGCTGTACTAAGGACATTATTTGGGTTTGATTTTTTTCAAGGACAGGAGATACGGATCCTGTTTACAACCTGCGAGAATGATGTCTGGTGAAAGAGAGAAAGAAAACATAAGAGGGATTTTGGAAGTTAAGAAACACCCAAGAGACAGGGAATGAGTCGGATGGGTTCAAGGGCTAGGTCAGGCTTGGGAAGGTACATGACCACTCAGCCAGTCTGCTTCAGGAAGGATCTGATGGGCACATGGAGACACACACACACACACACACACACACACACACACACACACAGACACACACACACACCCAGAGGTGAAGGCAAGGCCAGTTCAGCAGGCCTGGGAAGAGGAGGCCCCAGTGAACTGTTCTGTAGGAGCCTGGGGCTGGGGGAGAGCCACGGCTTTGAACCTACTCTTAGGAAGAGCAGGGAGCCGCCTGGGATTGTCAGGCATAGAGCTGGAACTTATTAATCAGTAATGAAGCCAGTCAGCGGGTTTATGGATTCTACCCTAGCAACCTGGGAGCAAAGCAGAGGAATAAACATTTCAGATGCCAGTTCCCTCGCAGTCCCCCGGACCGTGCTGGCTTCTCCCTGCAAGGCAGAATGTCTGGATGGGCCTGTCCCTGGTGGGGTGGGGAGGTTGCTGCCCAGATGAGGTTGCTGGCCTGTGCCCTCCAGCAAGGCGCCCACCTCTCAAGGGCCTCTGCTTGTGTGTGTCTTGGCTGCTGTGCGCTTGGCCATCTCAGACCCCTGACCAGGCCCTAGGTGTGTGTGGCAGTAGGTGAGACTGGATGTGGGCTGCATCTGCTGTGTTCACTCCCAGCCCCCAAGGTCCCTTTGCTCAAGGGGGAGAATGGGCAGAGGTTCCTGGGAGTCAGCTTCCTCCGGAGCCCTAATCTTTCATCTGCTTCTCAGTCATCCCCAGGGATTTACGTGAAAGCAGAGCCCCTGCTCTGAAGAAGGAAAACCCTTCCCTGAGGTGGCTTTCAGCCAGAGCCCCAGCACTTTTTATGCTTATCTGTCACATGACATCCTCCTCTGTTTAGTTTTTTCCACCTTTAATTATCTTATTGTTGCAAGATTACATGCCTATTGTCAGACATTCAAACTATGTAGAAAGGCTGGGCGCGGTAGCTCACGCCTGTAATCCCAGCAATTTGGGAGGAGGAGGTGGTCAGGAGTTTGAGACCAGCCTGGCCAACATGGTGAAACTCCGTCTCTACTAAAAATACAAAAATTAGCCGGGCGTAGTGGTGCACGTCTGTAATCCCAGCTCCTCAGGAGACTGAGGCAGGAGAATCGCTTGAACCTGGGAGTCGGAGGTTGCAGCAAGCTGAGATCATGCCACTGCACTCCAGCCTGGGCGATAGAATGAGACTCAGTCTCAGACAAAAAAGCCAAAAAACCCCACAAACTATGTGGAAAGATCCTTTCTGTAGGAGATAGCTAAAGAAAAAAGAAAGAAAGAAAGAAATGATGTGGAAATGATAGAATATTCGCTATACTCTCACCTTCCAGAAATGACCACTGTTCAGTCTAGTCTATATTCCTCAGGACGTATAAGAATATTCTTATACATAAGAATGTAGTCTTTATTTATTTTTTATTCTGGTAAATATACACAACTTTAAAATATCTTGTAAAATTTTATAAAATATTTTTTAAAAGGCTGGGCACAGTGGCTCATGCCTGTAATCCCAGCACTTTGGGAGGCTGAGGCAGATAGATCACTTGAAGTCAGGAGTTCCAGACCAGCCTGGCCAACATGGTGAAACCCTGTCTCTACTAAAAATACACACACACACACACAAACATTAGCCAGGCGTGGTGGTGCACACCTGTAATCTCAGCTACTCAGGAGGCTGAGGCAGGAGAATCGCTTGAACCCAAGAGGTGGAGGTTGCAGTGAGCCGAGATTGTGTCACTACACTCCAGCCTGGACAACAGAGCAACACTTCGTCTTAAAAAAAAAAAAGAAAAATTAGACCAGACGCGGTGGCTGACGCCTGTAATCCCAGCAATTCGGGAGGCTGAGGCGGGTGGATCTCCTGAGGTCAGGAGTTTGAGACCAGCCTGACCAACATGGAGAAACCCCGTCTCTACCAAAAACAGAAAATTAGCGGGGCATGGTGGCGCATGCCTGTAATCCCAGCTACTTGCTGAGGCAGGAGAATCGTTTGAATCCAGGAGGCAGAGGTTGCGGTGAGCTGAGATCACGCCATTGCACTCCAGCCTGGGCAACAAGAGCGAAACACTGTCTCAAAAAAAAAAAAAAAAAAATTAAAAATAGAAAAAATATATGATTTACTATTTTAACCATTTTTACGTGTCCAGTTCAATGACATTCCGTGTATTCACATTGTTGTGCAACCATCATCACCATCCATCTCCATAACCTTTTCATCTTCCCAAACTGAAATTTTGTATCCCTTAAACACTAATTCCCTATTTTCCCCTTCCCACTAGTTGCTGACAACCACTATTCCACTTTCTGTCTCTATGAACCTAACTATTCTAGAGACCTCAGATAAGTGGACTCACAATATGTGCCCTTTTGTGTCTGGCTTCTTTCACTTACTAGAATATCTAAGTTTCACCTATGTTGTAGCATGTGTCAGAATTTCCTTCCTACAAAATTTAGTTTCTCCAAAAAATAAACAAAAATTAAAAATACAAAAATTAGTTGGGTGTGGTGGTGCACGCCTGTGGTCCCAGCTACTTGGGAGGCTGAGGTGGGAGGATTACTTGAGCCTGGGAGGTCAAGACTGCAGTGAGCTGTGATTGTGCCACTGTGCTCCAGCCTGGGTGACAGTGAGACCCTGTTTCAAAAAAAAAAAAAAAGAGTACTTCCTTTTTAAGCCTGAATGATATTCCATTGTATCGCACTTGTTTACCCATTCATTCATTCACTGATGGACATTTGGGTTGCCTCCACAAGAATGTATTCTTTTTTTTTTTTTTTTTTGAGACAGTGTCTCACTCTGTCACTCAAGCTGGAGTGCAGTGATGCAATCTCGGCTCGCTGCCACCTCCGCCTCTTGGCTTCAAGCAACTTTCCTGCCTCAGCCTCCCTAGTAGCTGGGATTACAGGCATCCGCCACCATACCTGGCTAATTTTTGTATTTTTAGTTGAGATGAGGTTTTGCCATGTTGGCCAGGCTGGTCTCAAACTCCTGGGCTCAAGCAATCCACACGCTTCTCCCTCCCAAAGTGCTGGGATTGCAGATGTGAGCCACCGTGCCTGGCAAGAATGTATTATTATATGAAAGAATATCAGTGAATCTTGTTGATTCTCACTCCCAAAAATTCATTGGATAGTTTTAGTTCCTGATCGACGCAGAAGAGCCCAGCAGGCGGGCCCTCTCTCCTTCCATGTCTATAATCAGATGGCCTCTTAAGCCAGGTCCCTCTCACATTCTGGATCCTGCGGCGCTTTTTGCCTCTGCACCTTTGTCCCACTAATTTTGCCTTTTTTCTGGCAGTTTCTGTTGCCTAAAAACTCTCTTTGTGCTCCTTCCTGCCTGGCCATTCCTTTCTTGGCCCCTGGGACTAGGCCAACTCTCCGTTTACCCAATCACTCCCTGCTGTTTGTATCTAAAGCAGTACTTCGCAGATTAGCATGAGATTTACCTCATTGTGTTATTTTGACTTTCCAACTAACTGTAGACACCCCTTGTAAGGTGTCCTTGTCTCTGGCATTCTCCCTGGCTCTAGGTTTGTTACTGGACACAGTCATTTACGGAGGGCTTGACTCCATAGGATCCTGAAAGTCCGGCCAAGCAATTGAGACTCTGTGCTAGCAGGACATGCTTAAGTAAAGCAGTGACAAAACCAAGAAGTATTTTATGCAGATTTGTGTTGGGGCAGGAGAGTAAACTAAATGCCCTTTGCAAGCCCTATGAACTGTGGCTTTCTCTCCATATCTGGTTAATGCTCCCTGTCTTATTAATAAATGGACAATATACATTTACTGCACATTTGCAGCTGGCATTCAGAATAATGATTACAAAGTCATTGTGCAGGCCTTGTGGCACGAGACTGGACAACAGTCAGCACGGTGGAGAGGAAAATGTACTGAAGAGATCTGAAAAATCACATGCAATCGCTATGAACAGCTTTATTTAATTTTGAAAACTAGATGACAGAGACAATCTTCTAGATGTACAATAACTAAATCAATTAAGAAATGGGATATCAGAATAACCAATAACCCTTTTTAAAAATACAAAACCGAAGGGCTGGGCGCGGTGGCTCACACCTGTAATCCCAGCACTTTGGGAGGCCGAGACGGGCGGATCACGAGGTCAGAAGATCGAGACCATCCTGGCTAACATGGTGAAACCCCATCTCTACTAAAAAAATACAAAAATTAGCCGGGTGCGGTGGTGGGAGCCTGTAGTCCCAGCTACTTGGGAGGCTGAGGCAGGAGAATGGCTTGAACCTGGGAGGCGGAGCTTGCAGTGAGTGGAGATCGTGCCACTGCACTCCAGTCTGGGCGACAGAGCGAGACTCTGCCTCAAAAAAAAAAAAAAAAAAAAAAAAACACAGAAAGCCAAAAATCTCTCCCAAGGCCCCCACCCTACCTCCACAAAAGAAAGAAAAAAGAAAGGAAGAAAGGAAAGGGAGAGAGGGAAGGAGGGAGGAAGGAAGGGAACCAGGTTCAGACAATTTCATGGATGTGTTTTACCTAATCTTCAAAAAAAGGGAAATCCTACCTAATGTAAATGGTTACAGAAAATAGAAAAGAGGGCTGGGCGCAGTGGCTCACGCCTGTAATCCCAGCACTTTGGGAGGCCAAGGTGGGTGGATCACGAGGTCAGGAGTTCGAGACAAGCCTGGCTAACATGGTGAAACCCTGTCTCTACTAAAAATACAAAAATTAGTGGGTCATGGTGGTGCACACCTGTAATCCCAACTATTTGGGAGGCTGAGGCAAAGAGAATCACTGGAACCTGGGAGGCAGAGGTTGCAGTGAGCAGAGATTGCACTCCAGCCTGGGCAAGAGAGTGAGTCTCCATAAAAAAAAAAAAAAAAGAAAAAAAGAAAAAAAAATAGAAAAGAGAGAAAGCTGCCCAATTCATTTTATGGAGCTATTAGAATCCTGATATTCAGTCTACGGCCATACCACCCTGAATGCACCCAAACCCATCTGATCTTGGAAGCTAAGCAGGGTCGGGCCTGGTTAGTACTTGGATGGGAGAATCCTGATATTGAAACAAGAAAGTAGAGTAACGAGATAAGAAAGAAATAGGCTGAACTCACTTATGAACAGAAATCCAAAAATCCTAAATAAAATAATACCAAATTGAATTCAGCAGTGTGTTAAGACACTAAAACATGGCCAAGCAGGATTATTGCAAGAATGCAAAGATGGCTCAACATCAGCAAATCTACCATGACATTCACTGTGTTGATAGAAGAAAACAGAAAGAATACTGGTATGGGCATTAAAAGACAGACTTAAGTTCCATCTCTGCTCTGCCATTAACTAGCTGTGTAACATTTTACCTCTTTCCCATCCCCACATGGGTTCCCAGCTCTTCTCTGGGGAGGGGAGCACAGCATTGAGAATCAGTCTGCTCCTCTCCCTGCCTCATTTTCTTCATCTGTAAAATGAAGAAACATTCGAATTTTATGATTTTGCAGGCTTTGTGAAGGAAGCATGATGGAGTCCAACAAACAGTGAGGGAAATTTGCTGTGTAGCTGGGTCCTGGTTAAGTCATTGCATCCATAGTGCTGGTGGCCACCTCAGAGGAGATCAAGCTGGCAGTGCCACCCTGTGGCCTATCGGGAAGTGCATAAAAAGCGTAGACACCACTAGGGCAGACTGCAGACCAGAAGAAACACTCTGTTACTAAATACAGTGGTAGATGAGAGAAGTCACCATCACCACATGAAGTAGTTTTAAACACAAAACGAAATATTTGGGAGGCCGAGGTGGGCGGATCACGAGGTCAGGAGATCAAGACCATCCTGGCTAACATGGTGAAACCCCGTCTCTACTGAAATACAAAAAAATTAGCCGGGAGTGGTGGCAGGCGCCTGTAGTCCCGGCTACTCGGGAGGCTGAGGCAGGAGAATTGTGTGAACCCAGGAGGCGGAGCTTGCAGTGAGCCGAGATCACGCCATTGCACTCCAGCCTGGGCGACAGAGCGAGGCTGCATCTCAAAAAAAAAAAAAAAAAAAAGAAAACTCTGCTCAAGCCTCTAGATCTACATTGTCCAATTCAATAGTCACTAACCACATGGGGCTATTTGAATTTAAATGAATTAAAATTAAATAGGCCGGGCACGGTGGCTCATGCCTATAAGCCAGCACTTTGGGAGGCTGAGGTGGGTGGATCACTTGAGGTCTGGAGTTCAAGACCAGCCTGGCCAACATGGTGAAACCCTGTCTCTACTAAAAATACAAAAAAAAAAAAAAGGCCGGGCAAGGTGGCTCACACTTGTAATCCCAGCACTTTGGGACGCCGAGGCAGGTGAATCACCTGAGGTCGGGAGTTTGAGACTAACCTGACTGACATGGAGAAACCCAGCCTCTACTAAAAAATATACAAAATTAGCTGGGCGTGGTGGTGCATGCCTATAATCCCAGCTACTTGGGAGGCTGAGGCAGGAGAATCGCTTGAACCCAGGAGGTAGAGGTTGTGGTGAGCCAAGATCATGCCACTGCACTCCAGCCTGGGCAACAAGAGTGAAACTCCGCCTCAAAAAAAAAAAAAAAAATCAGTCGAGCATGTTGGCCTGCAGTCCCAGCTACCTGGGAGGATGAGGCTCAAGAATCTCTTGGACCTGGGAGGCAGAGGTTGCAGTGAGCTGAGATCACACCACTGCATTCCAGCCTGGGCGACTGAGACTCTGTCTCAATAAGTAAATACATAATTAATTAAATTATTAAATTAAATTAAATATGCAGCTCTTCAGTCGCACTGGCCCCATCTCAAGTGCTCATAGCCACACAGGACGAGTGGCTACCATCTTGGAGGATGCAGCTGTAGAACATCTCTATAATTGCAGAAAGCTCTATTGGATAGCCCTGCTTTCACTCTAACTTCCAATTTACAGAGAATATCAAGGACAGAGGAACATGTGAAACTGCACCATGAGTGTGCACTAAGCAATATTCAGGCAATGAGAAACTCTTATGGACAACTATTCAGTTTCTTTAACAACAACAAATTGCAAGAAAAAAAAATGAGATGGAGGATAAACCTACAGACTAACAGGCTTAAGAAACGTATCAACCAAATGCAATGTATGGACTTATTTGGATCTCGATTCAAACAAACTATTAAACATGTGTAAGATGGCCGGGGGCAGTGGCTCACACCTGTAATCCTAGCACTTTGGGAGGCCTAGGCAGGAGGATAACCTGAGGTTGGGAGTTCGAGACCAGCCTGGCCAACATAGTGAAACCCCGTCTCCACTAAAAACAAAAAATTAGCTGGGTGTGTGTTCTGTGTGGGAAATGTGAGAGGGGAGAAGAAAAGACACACACACAATACCTTCAAGGGTAAACAACCTGTATCCCACGTAAATGGCAATGCAGATATAGTAGGCAAACGATATAATAAGCAAATTGCAATGGGAAGGGGAAAAGGGAAAAAAAAAAAAAATATATATATATATATATATATGTGTATTTGCATTCACCAGACCGGGAAGCAACAGCCTGGGCTCCAGAGTCAGACACTGCACTCACCAGACTATGGAGGACTCACCACCAGACTGGAAGCAACAGCCTGGGATCCAGAGTTGGCCACTCGTCTGTGCACAGACGAGGAGAGGTCTCATGAAGCTTCGGCGTGGTCTGGGACCCTAGTTCTTTTTGTAACGAGTTGTTTAGCATGAGACCCGGTCATGAGGGCCCTTTGCGACTGGGCTCAAGGACCACAAAAAGGTCAACTTGTTTTTGCGATTGTCTGTTGTTTTTCTTTTTCTTTTCTTTCTTTCTTTCTTTTTTTTTTTTTCTTTTGAGACAAGTCTCGCTCTGTCACCAGGCTAGAGTGCAGTGGCTCGATCTTGGCTCACTGCAACATCTGCCTCCCGGGTTCAAGCGATTCTCCTGCCTCAGCCTCTCAAGTAGCTAGGATTACAGGCGTGTGCCACCACACCCGGCTAATTTTTGGGTTTTTAGTAGAGACGGGGTTTCACCATGTTGGCCAGGATGGTCTCGATCTCCTAACCTCGTGATCCACCCGCCTCCGCCTCCCAAAGTGTTGGGATTACAGGCGTGAGCCACCGCGCCTGTCTGTTGTTTTTCAATAACTAACGTATAGGAATAGATTGAAATAGAGATTTCTCTGAAACAGTGCTGGATGAATGCCTCAAGGGGCTCACGCAAACTGTTCTGGGACTTGGTGACCATTGTTTGTGCCCATGTTCAATTTAGTTCAAGTTTAATATTTAACTTTTCCGGCTGGGCATGGTGGCTCACGCCTATAATCTCAGCACTTTGAAAGGCCGAGGTGGGTGGATCATCTGAGGTCAGGGGTCCAAGACCAGCCTGGGCAACATGGTGAAACTCTGTCTCTACTAAAAATACAAAATAAGCCGGGCATGGTGGCGCATTCCTGTAGTCCCAGCTATTTGGGGGGCTGAGGCAGGAGAATTGCTTGGACCCGGGAGGTAGAGGTTGTAGTGAGCTGAGATCACGTCATTGCACTCTAGCCTGGGCAACCAGAATGAAACTCGGTGTCAAAAAAAAAAAAAATTAATATTTAACTTTTCCTCCACAGTGTGGTGGCACATGCCTATAATCTCAACTACTCGGGAGGTTGAGTCATGAGAATCGCTTGAACTCCGGGGGTAGAGGTTGCAGTGAGCCGGATTGCACCACTGCACTCCAGCCTGGGCGACAGAGCGAGATTCTGTCTGAAAAAAAAAAGTGGGAAAATGTGAACACTGAGTAGATACTTGATGATATGAAATAATTATTGTTATGGTGAGTGTTAATGCTACTGCAGTTATACTCTTTTATAAAAGTCCTTAGCTCTTAGAGCTATCTTTGGAAAAATCTACAAATGATATGATAACTGGGATTTGCTGCAAAGTATTCTGGGCATGGAGGAGTGGGTGAAGGTATGGAGGCAATAAGATTGGCCATCAGTTTTTGTTTTTTTTGTTTTTGTTTTGAGACAGGGTCTTGTTCTTTCACCAGGGCTGGAGTGCAGTGGTATGATCACAGCTCACTGCAGCCTTGACCTCCTGAGTTCAAGTGATCCTCCTGACTCAGCCTCCCGAGTGGCTGGGACAACAGGTGCATGCCACCACGCCCAGCTAACTTTTATTTTTGTAGAGATGGGGGTCTTGCTATGATGCCCATGCTGGTCTCAAACTCCTAGGCTCAAGCAATCCTCCCTCCTCAGCCTCCCAAGGTGCTGGGATTACAGGCATGAGTGACTGCACTGGGCCAGTTTTTGAAATGGGGTGAAGAGTACAATGAAGTTTATTTTACTGTTTCTCTATTTGGATATATGTTGAAAATTTCCATAATAAAAAGTTTTAAAGGCTGGGCATGGTGGCTCATGCCTATAATCCCAGCACTTTGGGAGGCTGAGACGGGTGGTTTACTTGAGCTCAGGAGTTCAAGACCAGCCTGGGCAACATGGTGAAGCCCTGTCTGTACAAAAAAATGCAAAAAATAATAATAATAATAATAATAAATTTAGCCGGGTGTGGCGGCACACGCCTGTGGTCCCAGTTACTTGGGAGGCTGAGGTGGGTGGATCACTTAAGCCCAGGAGGTCAAGGCTGCAGTGATCTGTGATTGTGTCACCACACTCCAGCGTGGGTGACAGAGTGAGACCCTATCTCGAAAAAAAAAAAGTTTGAAAATGTTCAAATAAAAATGTGTGCATAAATATGTACAGCTGCTTTCCTGGTCGCACTACATTTACCATAGAACCGAATCCAGGACAGAGAAGAGAGATGTTCCAGGACAGCATGCCCATTGTAGATGGACTTCCAGCCACTTGGCCAACTGCAAGGAAAAGGAGAAAAAGAAAAGAAAAGTTGGGGCCGGGCGCGGAGGCTCACACCTGTAATGCCAGCACTTTGGGAGGCCGAAGCAGGTGAATCGCCCAAGGTTAGGAGTTCGAGACCAGCCTGGCCAACATGGCTCAACCCCCCTCTACTAAAAATACAAAAATTAGCTGGGCATGGTGGCGCTTGCCTGTAGTCCCAGCTATTCGGGAGGCTGAGGCAGGAGAATTGCTTGAACCCAGGAGGTGGAGGTTGCAGTGAGCTGAGATTGCGCTGCTGAACTCCAGCCTGGGCGATGGAGCAAGACTCTGTCTAAAAAAAAAAAAAGAAGAAGAAGAAAAAAAAAAGAAGAAAGAAAAGGGAAGTTGGGATGATGATGAGAAGAGAGGGGAAAGGAAAGGAGGTTGTGGAAAGGGAATTCTACATGGTGAGAGAAGCAAACCAGAAGGGCCCAGAGGAGGGTGCCTGGGATAGTGAGATGCCTGGAAAAGGACAAGGTTGGAAAGGACCTTACTGCACAGCCCTGGGACGCCCTCTCCCTCCCAGCTGCTTTACCCAAAAGCCTCCATCTGCTTTTTGAACACGCGACTCAGACTGTATGCCCACTGGGACCATATGCCCACAGTGCATGCACACCGTGTGCCCGCAGAGACTCTGGGAGAATCCCCCAGATAACCGGGGGCCTCTTTCACCAGGTCCGCCTGCCAGTCCCCTAACTGCTCCAGTGGCTGTTGCTGATGGTTCACACCTGTGACCCTTGACAGAGGTTTGCCCTCAGATGATTGGAGCCACTCAGACCCGAGGTTCTCTGGAGCTAGGCATCTTCAACCACTGATTGGTATAGAGGCATACAGTCACCTTTCCCTGGCTTCGGCGCAGAACAGATTCTGAGGTTCAGTGTCTGCTCCAGAGCTCCCCGTAGGATCAGGCCTGAGGCTAGACTCCTGGAACCACATCCTTGCTAACCTTCTTCTCTCCTCCCCGCTTACAGCTTCCTGCTGAGAGCACCCCCACTCAATAACTGCCACTTGTGCAAGAACCCATGTTCCAGGCTCCACTTTTAGGGAGGCTTACTTGAAACAGAAGGTGGGGTAGGCACGCAGTTTTTTTTCTCTGGGTTGTCATGCTCAGAACACAGTGTAGAGATTATGCAGAGGCAGAGACCAAGTTTCATATATATTTCTTTCCTCCATCCGACCTGAAATGATTAAAGCCAAAAAGATCCTGGCTTGAAGTGCCCACTGGAAAGGATGTACAAGTGCTGGAGCTACTGGGCTACAAAGGAAACTGTCTGGTGCCTTGGTCTAAGCTGTGTAAGAAAAAGAAAAAAAAAAACAAAACAAAACCAGAAAACCTAGTTCTGTGGACTGTTACACCCAAGCTAAGCCACTAGAATTCAGCTTGGGGACCTCTCTGGCTGATTGCGGCCTGAAAGTTTTCTTTTTTTTTTTTTTTTTTTTTGAAATAGAGTCTCGCTCTGTCGCCCAGGCTGGAGTGAAGTAGTGCCACCTCGGCTCACTGCAACCTCTGCCTCCCGGGTTCCAGCGATTCTCCTGCCTCAGCCTCCTGAGTAGCTGGGACTACAGGCGCGTGCCACCACGCCCGGCTAATTTGTTTTTGTATTTTTAGTAGAGACAGGGTTCCACCGTGTTAACCAGGATGGTCTCCATCTCCTGACCTCATGATCCACCTGCCTCAGGCTCCCAAAGTACTGGGATTACAGGCGTGAGCCACTGCTCCTGGCCCTCTCTTTTTGTTGCCCAGGCTGGAGTGCAGTGGCGTGATCTCAGCTCACTGCAACCTCTGCCTCCCGGGTTCAAGTGATTCTCCTGCCTCAGCCTCCCGAGTAGCTGGGAATTACAGGCACCCACCACCACACCTGTCTAATTTTTTTGTATATTTAATAGAGACTGGCTTTCCCCATGTTGGCCAGGCTGGTCTTGAACCCCTGACCTCAGGTGATCCACCCGCCTCGGCCTCCCAAAGTGTTGGGATTACAGGCGTGAGCCACAGCACCCAGCTGCCTGCAGGAGTCACACCTGTAATCCCAGCACTTTGGGAGGCTAAGGTGGGTGGATCACTTGAGGTGAGGGGTTCGAGACCAGCCTGGCCAACATGGGGAAACCCCATCTCTACTAAATATACAAAGATTAGCCAGGCGTGGTGACACATGCCTGTAGTCCCAGCTACATGGGAGGCTGAGGCAGCAGAATCGCTCAAACCTGGGAAGTGGAGGTTGCAGTGAGCCAAGATTGCATCACTGCACTCCAGCCTGGGCAATACAGCAAGACTCCGTCTCAAAGAAAAAAGTAAAGTAATCACCAGGCTATTTCAGAAGCAGGTGTTACCACCAGCAAACTGGGGGAGAATCATGTCTTGAATGATTCTGAGACCATGTCTAATGGGGATTTCATTAGGATTCTGACTGTGAAGACGTTGCTTCAGGGATTGGGGGGGATGTTGCCTGCAGTTCAGAGGGCAGAGTCTAAAACTGAGAGCCAGAAGGTACTAACCATGTGTCAGGCAGATGGGGGCTGGCTAAAGGGTGAAGGGGTCAGGGATTGGGTAGCCAAAGGTCAGGGTCAGGTTTAGCAGGCCCCACAGGAGGTCCTGAGCTAGTTCTAAGAATATTACTGGAATGTTGTCTATGCTTGACTCATACATAATGAAAACACTACTTTTATTGAGTCTTCTCTAAAATCCATTCAATGGGCCAGGCATGGTGGCTCACACCTGTAATCCCAGCACTTTAGGAGGCTGAGGTGGGCGGATCACTTGAGGCCAGGAGTTCAAGATAAGCCTGGGCAACATGGTGAAACCCCGTCTCTATAAAAAATATAAACATTAGCCGGGTGTGGTGGTGTGTGCCTGTCATCCCAGCTACTCAGGTGGCTGAAGCAGGAAAATCACTTGAGCCCAGGAGGTAGAGGTTGCAGTGAGCCGAGATCACGTCACTGTGCCGCAGCCTGGGTGACAGAGTGAGACTGTGTCTCAAAAAAAAAAAAAAAAAAAATTAAAAAATAAAATCCGTTCAGTGGACATTGCCTGGATGTGACATTGCCTGGATGTGTTGGTTAATTTTGTGAGTCAACTTGACTGGGCCACAGGGTGCCCAGGTATTTGGCTAAACATTATTCTGGGTGTTTTCGTGAGGGTGTTTTTGCATGAGATTAATGTCTGAATCCATCGACCCAGCAAAGCAGATGGCCCTCCCTAATATGGGCGAGCCTCATCCAAGCAGTTGAAGGCCTGAATAGAACAAAAGGGCTGATATCCCCCAAATAAGAGGGAATTTCTTCTTCCTATCTTCAAGCTGGGACATTGTTTTTTTCTCTCTTCAGACTCAGACTGAAACATTGGCTCTTCTTGGGTCTCCTGCTTGCTGAGTCACTCCGCAAATCTTGGGCCTTGTCAGCCTTCATAATCATGTGCCCCAATCCTACTGGTTCTGTTTCTCTGGAGAACTCTAATATGCTGGATAAATAAACAACTCCATTCCTGTATAAATGCTCCAGTGGGCCTGGTGATTTTCAGCTGAGTCTTAGGTAATAGTCTCATAGTTCCTCAAAGGCACAAATGTAGCCTCTCCCATAATTAGAATATCCAGTCTAAGAGATTCTTTATAACTTCTCCTCTCCCCAATTCAGGCCTGCTTCCAGTTGGAATCATCCAGCAGGAAGTGGGCAGGAAGTGGATGTGGCTGGCTTCCTATTTCTCCACCTTGTACTTCCTTCTCCTTCCCTCCACCCCTACTAGCTTCTGAGGGTGGGGAATGGGTGGAGGGTGGAGTGGTAAGGGAACGGGCAAGGCCTCCCTTGGCCAGGTTCTCTCTGAGCCTGACAGGTGCTGAAAGGACACAAAGATAGATGTGTACCCGCCCCCCACCCGCTACACCCTTGTTCTGCTCTCTAATCTTTGCACATACCAGAGATTTCGTAAGTTCTGTGAGTACCTGGTTTTCTGCACGTACCAGAGATTTTGTTTTGCACATACCAGAGATTTTATAAGTTCTGAGGCAAGGTCACAAGACGTGTTTAAGTAAGATAAACTCTTGCTGCCATAAACCTGCTCTCCCGCCTCAAAGTTTGAACCAAAATATCAGAAATGGCGGGAACCAATCATAGTTAGCCAAATCGCCTGGTTCAAACACTAGCCAATCATATATCTGATTTGTATAATAACTCTATGCCCACTTTTCTTAGACTATATAACACTGCTCGGAGCTCAGTGGGGGAGCTCTCCTGCCCGTCTCGTTTCACGAGCGAGGGAGAGTTCCAGGTTCGAACCTGTAATAAAGATCCTTGCTGCTTAGCTTTCACTCTGGACTCTGGTGGTCTTCTTCGGGGAATAAACGGTCTGGGCATAACAAATGGGGGCTCGTCCGGGATTTCCCCCAAGCCCACCAGACCCCCAAGTCAATGGATCTTAATCTGTAGGTAAGCCGGCTTTGTCACTGTCTCTGTCTTTGTCTCTGTCTGTCTCCCTGAAATTTCGCGAAATCCGTAATCTGTAATCTGTATTGGTCTGTTTTATAAGTGGCATGGTCTTGGCGGACGCGCTAAAAGACAGCCACTCGGGACTGGTGGGAGACGTCCCCCAGTGCCCATCTGGGGGCCTCCATCCTTGGTTGCCCCGTCTGACTCAGGTCGGAAGTCCGACACGCGCTCGCGAAGGCTCATCGTTTCTCACTGTCTGTCCGTTATTGTTAAGTGTTAAGTGTAAGTCCAAAACGAAACATAAAACCTTTTCTTCCCCTTCCAGGACCGGACCTGTCGGATACTCCCCTCTGCTTCACACTCATTTTCGTCCCTCCTTCTCTTTGTAGGAGCAGTCCAAAGATGGGCAACAACCAGAGCACGCCGCTCTCACTCCTTGTTATCAATTTTAAGGATGTGAAGGCTCGGGGGCGTAACTTAAGCGTAGAACTAAAGAAGGGAAAGCTAGTTACTTTCTGCCGTTCGGAGTGGCCCTCTTTCGGCGTAGGGTGGCCCTCCGAAGGAACTTTCTGTCTCTCTATTATTACTAAGGTAAAAACTAAGATTTTCCTGCCAGGGCAGTCAGGACATCCTGATCAAATTCCTTATATTCTAGTGTGGCAAAATCTTGTGGAAGACCCACCGCCCTGGATAACTCCATTCATCCTTGAGCCTTGCAAGGTCCTAGTAATGCGACCTACAAGACAAAGGACTCCCTCTGCTCCCTCGGCCCCTGTGCTGCCAGACAGCCAGGACCCCCTAACGTTAGAACCCACACTTCCCCCACCATATCCGCACCTTATCCCGCAGGACCCAGTCCCCCAGGGTGGTGCTTCCGTAGAAGGAAACTGAGAAGCGGAAGCAGCCGAGAGCGAAAGTAACCCGGGGGGGCCGGCCGGCCGAACGCGAGGCCGCGTACTGCGGGACCAAGCTTCCCGACTCCCTGACTCCACCGTAGCCCTGCCTCTCAGAGAAATAGGATCGCTCGATGATACCGGGCTCTCCCGTCTCATGTATTGGCCTTTTTCCACTAGTGATTTATACAATTGGAAGTCCCAAAATGCTCGGTTCTCCGATAATCCCAAAGATCTAACCTCGTTGTTAGACAGTGTCATGTTTACTCACCAGCCAACCTGGGATGACTGTCAACAGCTCCTCCGAATCCTGTTCACAACGGAGGAGCGGGAAAGAATCCAAGTTGAGGCCAGAAAACTGGTTCCAGGAGATGACGGCCAGCCAACTGCAAATCCTGACCTCATTAACGCGGCTTTTCCTTCGACCCGGCCCAGATGGGACTACAACACGGCAGAAGGTAGGGGACGACTGCTCATTTATCGCCAGACTCTAATGGCGGGTCTCCGGGCTGCAGCTCGCAAGCCCACCAATTTGGCTAAAGTATATTCTGTGTTACAAGGTAAGACAGAAAGCCCCGCTGTGTATTTAGAGAGATTAATGGAAGCTTTCAGACAGTATACCCCTATGGACCCGGAAGCACCAGAAAATCAGGCTGCGGTAGTAATGTCCTTTGTAAACCAGGCAGCATCAGATATTAGAAGAAAACTCCAGAAATTAGAAGGTTTAGAGGGAAAGCAGATTCAGGACCTCCTTCAGATGGCCCAGCGAGTTTATAATAATAGGGATACTCCAGAAGAAAAACAGTTCAAGGCAACCAAAGAAATGACCAAAGTTTTAGTAGCAGCTTTCCCCCAGGCAGGGAATGGCCAAAGCAGAAAGCAGACAAAGCAAGGCTCTAGGCAAGGATTAGAAAAGGATCAGTGTGCTTATTGCAAGGAACGTAGTCACTGGATTAAAGACTGCCCAAAGAAACGGAGACCAGCTAACCCTACCTCCGTCCGTACTCGTTACCCAGGACTCTGACTAGGGAAGATGGGGTTCGGACCCCCTCCCCGAACCCAGGGTAACTTTGCAAGTGGAGGGGTCCCCAGTTCGCTTCTTGGTCGATACTGGGGCGGAATGCTCAGTCCTAACCAAACCAATTGGAAAAATGTCTAAGAAAACATCCTGGGTGCACGGGGCCACAGGCATCAAAAAATACCCCTGGACAACCCAGAGGACTGTAGACTTAGGAACGGGAAAAGTCTCCCATTCCTTCCTAGTCATCCCAGAGAGCCCCTGCCCTCTACTAGGGAGGGACTTGCTGACAAAAATGGGGGCCCAAATCCACTTTGAGCCAGAAGGGCCCAAGATAACTGATTCCCAAAACAGGCCAATATCTATCCTGACTGTCACCTTAGAAGATGAGTACAGACTCCATCAAGAGCAAAAGCCCCCCGATCAGGAAATTGACTCTTGGCTCCAGCGTTTCCCTGAAGCGTGGGCAGAAACTGGGGGCTTAGGGCTAGCTAAATATCGACCTGCCATATTTGTGGAAGTTAAGCCAGGGACGGACCCGGTTCGGGTTCGGCAATATCCTATGCCCCTGGAGGCAAGAGAAGGAATTACGCCCCATATCCGCCGACTCCTAGACCAGGGAGTCCTACGGGCTTGCCACTCATCCTGGAATACTCCACTGTTACCTGTTCGTAAACCCAACAGTACGGACTACAGGCCAGTACAGGATTTAAGAGAAGTTAATAAAAAGGTCATGGACATACATCCCACTGTGCCCAATCCATACACCCTTCTGAGTGCTTTACATCCCGAAAAACAGTGGTATACCGTTCTTGATCTAAAAGATGCTTTCTTCAGCCTTCCTCTGGCTCCCAAAAGTCAAGGACTCTTTGCATTTCAATGGACGGATCCTGAGAGGGGCATCAACGGTCAGCTAACATGGACCAGGCTGCCACAAGGGTTCAAGAACTCGCCAACCCTATTCGATGAAGCCCTTCATGAAGATCTGGGTGAGTACCGGCGGCAACACCCTGAAATAACTCTTTTGCAATATGTTGATGATCTCTTAATAGCAGCCAGATCCCCGGAAACTTGTGTTCAAGGGACTGAGGACCTCTTGAAGACTCTGGGGGAGCTAGGCTACCGAGCCTCAGCAACAAAGGCTCAGATCTGCAAGTCGGAGGTAACTTATCTGGGGTACCTATTAAAAGGGGGGCAACGCTGGCTAACCAAAGCCCGAAAGGAAACAGTCCTACGCATCCCTAGACCCCAGTCGACACGGCAAGTGAGAGAATTCCTGGGGTCGGCAGGGTTCTGTAGGTTATGGATACCCGGATTTGCTGAGTTAGCCAAGCCCCTATACCAGGCAACAAAGGAACGGCAGCCCTTCAATTGGACGGAAGAGGCTGAGCTGGCCTTTCAACAAATCAAAACTGCCTTGTTATCAGCCCCCGCGCTGGGGCTCCCTGATGTCTCCAAGCCCTTCCACTTATACGTAGATGAAAGTAAAGGTGTTGCAAAAGCCGTGTTAACACAGTACCTAGGCCCCTGGCAGAGGCCAGTTGCCTATTTGTCAAGTACTCCTGACTACTCCCACCACTCTCAAAGTAGAAGGCATCGCTTCGTGGATCCACTACACACACGTCAAACCAGTGGACCCAACATCCGACCTTCTCGAGCCGTCTGGAGCACCGGTTACATGGACTGTAGACAAAGCTAAGAACAATCCCTTAAAGCTAACCCTGCGCCGTCACCCACATAGCCGTAACCATGTCTAGCTTGCCTATGCTTTTATGCCTTATACATCTGACTCTCCTAACTGCTGCGCCGTCTAATCCCTATGTCTGGAGGTTCTGGCTCTATGAGAACAAAACTCACCCCGGGGAAACCCCCCAAGCGGGTAAACTGCTAGCTAGTGCAGACTGCCACCCCTCCGGGTGCAATACTCCAATTTACCTCAATTTCACTAATTTCCAAATTGCCCAACCGGGGATACCCATGATTTGTTTTGAATATGATCAGACTGAATATAATTGTAAGAATTATTGGTGGCACCAGAATGCAGGTTGCCCATACCACTATTGTAAAATGCACTCAGCCAGGGTATGGGACGAATACCCGAGAAAGTCTAACCTCCTCAGGACTCGCTACCCGACAGGGACTCCCAACATATTCACTTGGATAATAACAGATCCAGGGCACTCCCGGTGGACATCGCCCCAACATGGGGCAGTCTACTACGATGCCAGTAGTAGCTGGCCTAGTAGCCACCTGTACTTGTGGCGGAGTCTAGTCCAGATTCGACCCTTAATCCATACACAAATCCACAGACAGGAAACCAAGCTATCACAAGACTTGCAGCCCTTCTCCTGGCTAACCCTATTACAAGAAGGGCTAGCATTCGCCAACCTCACCGGTTTAGGCGACCTGTCCTCTTGCTTTATGTGTGCAACCTTAGGAAGACCACCATTAACCGCTGTTCCCCTTTCCTCCCCACCCACAAACTATATGCCAGATTCTAATTCATCAACAGTTGCAATACCTGATGTAGCCCTGTACCGTGACCCATACCAAGAGAAATACCCCTACTGTTATTCAGCATTTAGTAGCAGCCTCTGCAACCAGATGGCTACATACCCTAATAGCCCCATACGTGCTCCCCCTGGTGTGTTCTTCTGGTGTAATATGACTCTGTTAAAAACTCTGTCCAAAAGCATCTCTGACGGACAGTTGTGCATCCCTGTTACACTAGTTCCCCGACTGACCCTGCTGACCCCGGCAGAGTTCATAGGCTGGGCAGGGACTGCCCCAACTGAAACTGCGCGACATAGACGAGCAGTTTTTCTACCACTAATTGCCGGAATATCCTTAACCACCTCTGTCGTCGCAGCGGGGTTAGCAGGAGGGGCCCTACAACACTCCATGATAGAAAACGACAAGCTGTTACAACAGTTCTCTGTTGCTATGGAAGACTCTGCCTATTCCCTAGCCTCCCTTCAGCGGCAGCTCACCTCCCTAACACAGGTCACCCTTCAAAACCGCAGAGCCTTAGACTTACTCACGGCTGAGAAAGGAGGTACCTGTATGTTCCTCAACGAAGAATGCTGTTTCTATATAAATAAGTCAGGGTTAGTTGAGGAAAAAGTCCAACGCCTACACGAACTAAGCTTAGAAATGAAAAAGCAACAATTCACTACAGCCGCTAACAATTGGTGGAGCTCTTCAATGTTTTCCCTTCTGGCACCCCTTTTAGGCCCCCTAATGTCTTTACTACTTCTATTCACTATAGGCCCCTGTGTGGTAAATAAAATTTTACAATTTGTCAGAGAAAGGTTTGATACCATCCAACTAATGGTCCTCCGTAGCCATCACCAGCCTCTCCTGCACCCAGAAAGTGAGGCTATATTACAAGACTCTGGAAATCCAAGATTGGACATCCAGTTACTTATGAGAAGGGGGAAATGAAAGGACACAAAGATAGATGTGTACCCGCCCCCCACCCGCTACACCCTTGTTCTGCTCTCTAATCTTTGCACATACCAGAGATTTCGTAAGTTCTGTGAGTACCTGGTTTTCTGCACGTACCAGAGATTTTGTTTTGCACATACCAGAGATTTTATAAGTTCTGAGGCAAGGTCACAAGACGTGTTTAAGTAAGATAAACTCTTGCTGCCATAAACCTGCTCTCCCGCCTCAAAGTTTGAACCAAAATATCAGAAATGGCGGGAACCAATCATAGTTAGCCAAATCGCCTGGTTCAAACACTAGCCAATCATATATCTGATTTGTATAATAACTCTATGCCCACTTTTCTTAGACTATATAACACTGCTCGGAGCTCAGTGGGGGAGCTCTCCTGCCCGTCTCGTTTCACGAGTGAGGGAGAGTTCCAGGTTCGAACCTGTAATAAAGATCCTTGCTGCTTAGCTTTCACTCTGGACTCTGGTGGTCTTCTTCGGGGAATAAACGGTCTGGGCATAACAGTGCCTAAAGCTGACTTTCTGTCCCCTGGCAGTTTTTATGGGCTCTTCAAAGATTCTCATGGCTGGGGGATCTCCCAGGCTTGTGAATACAGAGGCATGAGTGTCACCTCCTCAGCCCTGGGCACTGGGCAAGTACCCTCTGACTTCTTTATGCTGAGGCCTCCCCAGCCCCCAGAAGTCCTCTTGAGCAGCCTCCCAGACAACTCTAGGGACGTTGCCTCCTGTGGAGTTCAAGGAAACAGACAAGTTTTCTCCCATTGTGCTCTGGAAGGATTGGGTGATTCCAGTGCGGCAGCACTCCCCTGTCTTGGTCACCATGGTAGCGAGCCAGCCATCATTTACCTTTTATTTATTTTGATTTAATTTTTTTTTTTCTGAGACAGAGTCTCACTCTGTTGCCTAGGCTGGAGTGCAGTGGTTCGATCTCGGCTCACTGCAACTTTCACCTCCTGGGTTCAAGCGATTCTCCTGCCTCAGCCTCCCTCGTAGCTGGGATTACATGTGTGTGCCACCACACCCGGCTAATTTTTGTGTTTTTAGTAAAGACAGGGTTTCGCCATGTTGACCAGGCTGGTCTTGAACTCCTGACCTCAAGTGATCCACCCACCTCAGCCTCCCAAAGTGCTGGGATTACAGGTGTGAGCCACTGCGCCCGGGCCATCATTTACCCTTTAGAAGTCCCAGGTGGGAGTCGACCCCAGTCTACTTCACCACAGCCTGCTTTATTCTTCTCAAGCGTGGGTCTGACAGGGTCCCCCATGGTTCTAGACAGTGGCACCTCCCTCAGCATCATGAGCACCTCTCACTCTGGCCCTGGGGCTTCTTTGTGGCTGCCCGGGTTGGGAGACTCCAACTCAGCATTCTGAAGCTTGTGCAAACACCCCGAGGGCAACCCTTGGCCGAGTGGGGCTAGGAGCCATAGATAAATACTGTCCTGTTCCAGCCTTCAGGCAGAGAATTCTGAGAGTCGTTTACATGGCCTGGGAAAGTCCCCAGTGATAGCAAGCCCCAGTTACCTACAATAATGAGGAGCTTCGATCAGCTTTCCCTCCTCTCCTGTTTCACTCTTTCCTGTCCCTCGCTCCTGTTCTTGCGGACCATTCCAAGCAATCAATTAAGTGTAAAGAAGCCCTGCTTTGGGGGCCAGGGTGGGGAGAGTGGCGGTGAGGAGACAGGCTCAGACAGATCCCTCATTAGACTTTGGTTAAGAGGTAAAACCTTCCCACATACGTCCTTCCCCATATAACCTTTCATTTTAAGGGCTTTGGTGGGGTCTCAGACACTGCAGTTACTACCCCTTTCCCCTAAATCTCTTCCTCTATTTCCCCTTTCTCGCTCTCTGACCTTTCCTATCTTTGATCTGACTGAGACCCTCCAGAGACGCTGAACAGGCCCGGGAACCATTTCTTTTGTAAATCTATATATGGCGATTTGGCACCTGACTGAAATTTCACGTTTATTGTAGCTCAGTGTCTCTGTAGAAGCTTCCATTTTTATATCCTGTTACACACTGATCATTCCACCCAGAGTTCCTCTTCCAGAAAACGCTGACACCTAGTTTTTTTAGTGTCTGTTACACAAGTTCCAGTTTTCCTGCCATCCCGGTCCACCCCTCTGGTCCTGTTCTGAGCTGGGTTACTAACGTCAGTCTTAAAATATGCCCACTCCCTGCCCACTGCCAGCGAAGCCAATGAGGCACACTCCACAAAAGACCTGACTGGCAAATAGTCGATGACTACCTCTGCCTGAATACTATGCGGCTATAAATGCAGCCTCATCTTGTCCTCGTTTTAGCAGCCACGTCATCTGGCTACATAGTAACTGCTGATCCCTATTTCCTAATGCCTGCCGGACATTTCCACTGAGATGTCTTCAGGCTCCTCACATTAATAAGCCCACGATAGCTCATTATGTCGTCCCACAGAGCTCTGCCTCATGTATTTGTGGTCTCGGAGAATGGAGTCACCCGATCTCCCAGGCTAGCCACCTCAGAGACTCTCATAAAGACTCCAGCCCCTCCATCCTCCCCATCCAATTCCACCTCTCCCCGATCCTCTGGGTTCTACAGCTTGAACGAGTCTCCAGCCCCACTACCTCAGTTCACGTCCCTTCACTCCAGCAGCCTCCTATCTGCTACCCCTCTGCCCTCCAAGGGGTCTTATCTTTCTGAGTTGATTCAGATCTTGTCACTTTTTGGTTTAGAAACTTTTGTGGTCTTTCCATCGGCCGTATGAGCGGCTAACTTTCAGTTCACAGGTGAGAACTATAATAAAAGTATTCACAAATCAGCCCCAAGACCTTTCCCCAGCCCCAGCTGGGGCACATATACGACGCCCCGACCTTCCTCGAAGGTCACAATCTTGGGTCCAGTGGGACCAAGGTTTGAAGCTCTACTTTCCTCTTCATTTCTGCCACCAAGTCTCTGAATTCCTGCCTCTGACAGTAACCCCGTGACTGTGGTTCTCCAGTCTCCAGTCATTACTCTCGGCTCTCATTCTCTTCCTATATTGAGTCAGGTTTCTCAATGATGACTGCCTGCTATTAATTTTCAAACTCCCAAGCAACCTGCTGGCTGCATCCAAATAACAGTCATCTGAGTACATAGTCCCCAGTCCCCCGGGAAGCATCAAGTGGCCAAAGCTCATTAAGAAACTACAGAAGTGTCCTGCAATGTTCACTCTTCCTACCTGCTTTGAGGGCAAGATTCCAGAACACAGCGATCTTCTCCACCCACTCTTTTCAGTTGCTGATGTTGTCCTGAGAGACTCAACTCCAGCACATCAGAGTACCTGCATGAGTCCATTGATATTCTGAGGACAGACCCGCCTGCTCTTGGAGTGGTCAAAGGGCTGGGGGTGGGGGAGAAGTCTGGGGACCCCGGCACCACTGGAGTACATGCCAAGAACCAACCAAATCAGCCGGGTGTGGTGGCTCACGCCTGTAATCCCAGTACGGTGGCAAGCGCCTGTAACCCCAGCAACTCGGGAGGCTGAGGCAGGAGAATCGCTTGAACCCAGAGGTCGGAGGTTGCAGTGAGCACACAACTACACTCCAGCCTGGGTGATAGAGTAAGACTCCATCTCAAACAAACAAACAAAAACAAAAAAGAAGAGCCAATCAAATCTATATACAGGGTGGAAGCCACCGACTGTAGATGAACAGTTCTGAACTCAGGGCCTATGAACCCCTAGGTTGTGAATCCCCAGAAATTATAGGTGAAATCTGATAATATATATACTGGCACTTCTGGGAAGAAGATCCACAATTCTCATCACATTCTCAAAGGAGTCTGTGACACAAATGAGGTTCAGGAAAGGAGAACAAAGTGGCCCGCCGGATTGATTATTTTGTTAGAATATGTTTCTTCCTGATTACAAAAGCAATCCATGTTCATTGGAAAACTGGAAAATAAAACAAGCACCAAGAAGACTGTAAAGTCAGCCCTGGCTGGGCGTAGTGGCTCACGCCTGTGATCCTAGCACTTTAGAAGGCCAAGGCGGGTGGATCGTCTGAGCTCAGGGGTTCAAGACCAGCCTGAGCAACATGGTGAAAGCTCATCTTTACCAAAAATACAAAAAATTAACTGGTGTGGTGGTGCACACCTGTAACCCCAGTTACTCGGGAGGCGGAGGTGAGAGGATCACTTGAGCCTTGGAGGCAGAGGTTGCAGTGAGTGAAAATGGTACCACTGCACTCCAGCCTGGGTGACAGAGTGAGACCCCGTCTCGAAAATAAATACATAATTAATTGTAAAAAATCAGCCCTGATTCCACCGTTCCTGGCTTTTTGGGATTTTTTGAGACAGAGTTTCCCTCTGTCACCCAGGCTGGAGTGCAGTGGTGCGATCTTGGTTCACTGCAATCTCAGTCTCCTTGGCTCAAGCGATTCCCCTGCCTCAGCCTCCTGAGTAGCTGGGATCACAGGTGCATGCCACCATGCCTGGCTAATTTTTGTATTTTTTGTAGAGATGGGGTTTTGTCACGTTTGGCCAGGCTGGTCTCAAACTCCTGGCCTCAAGTGATCCGCCTGCCTCGGCCTCCCAAAGTGTTGGGATTACAGGCATGAGCCACCGTGTCTGACCAGAAGTGGAGTTTTCGAATGAAAGAGTATAAACACTTTTATTTAAGGATTTTGTATTGAAAAACTATTCTCCATAAAGTTTACTGCAATTTATTCTCCTACCACCAATTTATGAGAACACTCACTCCCTTGCATCCTCTAGCAACCAATAGTTGTTGGGTGTTACCTTTTCAGGAGGAAGGAGGGGAATGTTCGTAATCTGGTAGGTAATAGAGCACATTTCAGGTTTTGCTGAAGCCCTGTGTAGATGCCGGTCAGGACTGCAGCTGTGGATTGCATGGTTAACATTGCCTGAGAATTTTCCCCAGAGTTTTAGCAACCCTCTGACAGGTGCTATTCAATAGAAGATGACTCTGCTTTTTTTTTGCCTGTGACCTGGAGACATGGCAACGGCTTAATTTCCAGGCAGTGACTAGTTTAGAGTCCATGAGATTGAGTGGCAGCAAGTAAATATTTGGTGGCTCTTTAAAAAGAAAAGATTCCCTCCCCTCGCCCCGGTTTAAGTCAAAATTTCTTTCTTTTCTTTTTTTTTTTTTTGAGATGGAGTTTCACTCTTGTCGCCCAGGCTGGAGTGCAGTGGCATGATCTTGGCTCACTGCAACCTCCGCGTTCCCAGGAGCAAGTAATTCTCCTGCCTCATCCTCCTGGGTAGCTGGGATTACAGGTGTGCACCACCACGCCCGGCTAATTTTTTTGTATTATTAGTAGAGACAGGTTCTGCCATGTTGCCAGGCTGGTCTTGAACTCCTGACTTCAGGTGATCCGCCCACTTCAGCCTCCCACAGTGCTGGGATTACAGGCATGAGCCACTGCGCCCAGCGTAAGTCAAAATTTCTATGTCTTGTGAAAGTTTTAAGAATTGTGGCTCAGGCAGGGCACGGTGGCTCAAGCCTGTAATCCCAGCACTTTGGGAGGCCGAGACGGGCAGATCACGAGGTCAGGAGATCGAGACCATCCTGGCTAACACGGTGAAACCCCGTCTCTACTAAAAATACAAAAAACTAGCCAGGCGAGGTGGCGGCGCCTATAGTCCCAGCTACTTGGGAGGCTGAGGCAGGAGAATCTCAGTGAGCTGAGATCCGGCCACTGCACTCCAGCCTGGGCGACAGAGCTAGACTCCGTCTCAAAAAAAAAAAAAAAAAAAAAAAAAGATTTGTGGCTCATCCCTTGGCCTGTAGTCCCAGCTACTCGGGAGGCTGAGGCAGGAGAATGGCGTGAACCCAGGAAGCAGAGGCTCATCCCAAAGCCCCCCTGGCATGCACCAGTTTTCTGGATAATTTGAGGAAATAATGAGCCTGTGTGAATAAATATTATTCATAATTAATAAATTAATAAATATCTGCCTAAAGACATGTCTTATTCTACACAGTACACTTGTTGGGGACTCCAGAAATGTGCATGTAACTGAAATCCTATTTTTTATAACATTTTTTTTTAATTTACATACAACTTACATTTCTCTATTTTTAACTTCTCTAGGATTACCCTCAAAAGTAAGCCCAAGGCCCAACACAGTGGCTCACGCCTGTAATCCCAGCACTTTGGGAGGCGAGAGGATCACTTGAGCCCAGGAGTTCGAGACCAGTCTGGGCAACACAGTAAGACTTCGTCTCTATACAACAAAAAATAAAGTAAAATAAAGTAAGCTCAGGGTGATTCTTTTCTTTTGAGGTGGAGTCTCGCTCTGTCGCCCAGGCTGGAGTGCAGTGGCGTGATCTCCCACTCACTGCAAGCTCTGCCTCCCGGGTTCACGCCATTCTCCTGCCTCAGCCTCCTGAGTAGCTGGGACTACAGGCTCCCGCCACTACGCCCAGCTAATTTTTTTTTTAAATATATATTTAGTAGAGACGGGGTTTCACCATGTTAACCAGGATAGTCTCGATCTCCTGACCTTGTGATCCACCCGCCTCAGCCTCCCAAAGTGCTGGGATTACAGGCGTGAGCCACCGTGCCCGGCCGATTCTTTTATAAAGTAAATAATAACCTATGTTGCAAATTCACATTTTTGCCTAGCTAGAGTGCTGGAAGTCACTTATTCAGTTAATTCACTCTCCTAACATCGTTACCTCACATAGGGTGCCTAACACTGTGTTTGGAGTTGTAGAAGGGATTTTGATTTTTGTCTTGTCTCTTGGGGCTTTTTTTTCTTTTTCTTTTTCTTTTATTTTTTGAGATGGAGTCTCGTTCTATTGCCCAGGCTGGAGTGCAGTGGTGCGGTCTCAGCTCACTGCAACCTCCACCTCCCGGGTTCATGTGATTCTCCTGCCTCAGCCTCCTGAGTAGCTGAGATTACAGGCACGCGCCACCATGCCCAGCTAATTTTTGTAATTTTAGTAGAGACGGGGTTTTGCCATGTTAGCCAGGTTAGTCTGAAACTCCTGAGCTCAGGTGATCCGCCTGCCTCGGCCTCCCAAAGTGCTGGGACTAAAGGCGTGAGCCACCACACCTGGCTATGGGGCGTTAATGAGGAGTGTGGCAGAGTTCCCTGACAGCCGTGCCCCTACCATGGTGGGCTTGCGGACAGGCAAGAGTTGGTGTCACAGGCTGGGTGTACTGCTCTCCCTCCTTCCTGCTGGGGGCACTGCTGTTGCTACAACTCTTCCCTCCTCTCCTTTTGGGTACCAATAACTGAAGGGTACAGCTGAGGGAAAGCAGACACACGTGGACAGTAACCCCAGAGGTCACCAGCCCAGATAGCAGTGATCCCAACTTGGCCAGTGATGTTAACCAGCAGTTTCTGCTTAAGTGGAAAATAGGTCCTAAAGGAAAGCTCCTGCCCTTCTGTGGTTTGCAGTAGGGCTAAGGGTTAGACTGGTGGAGACAGCATGGCATGGGGAAGTCCCAAACCGACACAGAGCCTGCCTGAAATGCCCGCATTGACTTTGCTTTTCAGTATTTCAATGTCATGCACAAAATCCAAAAGTTCATGGTGTATGTAGCTCAATGGAAAGAAGCAAATGAGCAGGCAGGAGTCAGATGCAAATGGGGTGTGTCCACAAAATGTCATTTTGAAGTTTGTGGTTTGGCATTTGGAATGTATTTTCCTAGAGGAAAACAGAACTATGTTTAAATGGATATTAGATTCCTAGACTAGACTTCAAAATTCTATATAACTCATAACGTGGCTAAATACCCTCCCTAGTTTTTTTTTGTTTGTTTTTTTTGTTTGTTTTTTCTTTTCTTGAGATGGAATTTCACTCTTGTTGCCCAGGCTGGAGTCCAATGGTGTGATCTCGGCTCACCGCAACCTCCGCCTCCCGGGTTCAAGCGATTCTCCTGCCTCAGCCTCCCGAGTAGCTGGGATTACAGGCATGAGCCACCATGCCCGGCTAATTTTGTATTTTTAGTAGAGACGGGGTTTCTCCATGTTGGTCAGGCTGGTCTCGAACTCCCGACCTCAGGCGATCTGCCCGCCTCGGCCTCCCAAAGTACTGGGATTATAGGCATGAACCACCGAGCCTGGTGTATACCCTCTCTTATAATGAAAAAACAGTAGTAAACAAAATGTCAGTTTGTAACAATAATTTTAGAAAACAAAGAAAAACAATTTCCAAACAGAAAATAAGAGTTTTGGCCAGGCGCACTGGCTCACGCCTGTAATCCCAGCACTTTGGGAGGCTGAGACAGGTGGATCACGAGGTCAGCAGATTGAGACCATCCTGGCTAACACAGTGAAACCCCGTCTCTACTAAAAATGCAAAAACAATTAGCCAGGCATGGTGGCGGGCGCCTGTAGTCCCAGCTACTCGAGAGGCTGAGGCGGGAGAATGGCGTTAACCCGGGAGGCGGAGCTTGCAGTGAGCCGAGATTGCGCCACTGCACTCCAGCCTCGGCACTCGGTGACAGAGCGAGACTCCATCTCAAAAGAAAAAAAAAAAAGAAGAAAAAAAGAAAAGAAGAATTTTTATTTATTTATTTATTTTTTGAGACAGAGTATTGTTCTGTCGCCCAGGCTAGGGTGCAGCGGCATGATCTTGCTTCACTGTAACCTCCGCCTCCTGGGTTCAAGTGATTCTTGAACCCTGGAAGGGGTTCAGGAGGCCTCAGCCTCCCGAGTAGCTGGGATTACAGGTGTATGCCACCATATCCTGCTATTTTTTTTTTGTATTTTTACTAGAGATGGGGTTTCACCATGTCGGCCAGGCTTGTCTTGAACTCCTGGCCTCAAGTGATCTGTCCACCTCACTTGAGGCACTGTGCCTGGCCAAGAGTTTTTATTTATCTGAACCACTAGTGCTTATAGAAACCAGACCTCATAGAAAAGGAAGGAAGAAGTCATTAACTTTTGGGAAGAGTTTGATCAGGTACTTCCGGGAACTCTCAAAATTAAGGGCTTGAAATCATTGGCTATTTTTGTCTAATTTTATTTACAATTTATGGCCTTTCTTTTTAAAATACTGCTGTATAACTAAAACCACTTTGGTTTAACACCAGCAGTGATCGGAGGGTTGGGTTTTGGAGTTAAAAGCAAGAGAGATTTTACTGAGGTAAAATTAAACATTTAAAAAATTTTTCCGGCCGGGCGCGGTGGCTCAAGCCTGTAATCCCAGCACTTTGGGAGGCCGAGACGGGCGGATCACGAGGTCGGGAGATCGAGACCATCCTGGCTAACATGGTGAAACCCCGTCTCTACTAAAAAATACAAAAAACTAGCCGGGCAAGGTGGCGGGCGCCTGTAGTCCCAGCTACTCGGGAGGCTGAGGCAGGAGAATGGCGTAAACCCGGGAGGCGGAGCTTGCAGTGAGCTGAGATCCGGCCACTGCACTCCAGCCTGGGCGGCAGAGCGAGACTCCGTCTCAAAAAAAAAAAAAAAAAAAAAAAAAAAAAAAAAAAAAAAAATTTCCAAGTACTGGTTGGAAAGAAGCCATAGAAGATAAAGATAAAAGGTGAAAGTGGTCGGGTGCAGTGACTCACGCCTACAATCCCAGCATTTTGGAAGGTAGAGGCAGGCAGATCACCTGAGGTCAGGAGTTTGAGACCAGCCTCGCCAACATGGTGGAACTCCGTCTCTACTAAAAATACAAAAAAGTTAGCCGGGCACGGTGGCAGGCGCCTGTAATCCCAGCTACTTGGGAGGCTGAAGCAGGAGAATTGCTTGAACCCAGGAGGCAGAGGTTGCAGTGAGCAGAGATCGCACCATTGTACTTCAGCCTGGGCAACAGAGTGAGACTCCGTCTCAAAAAGAAAAAAAAAATGGCAAAGGTGGACACGAATGAAAGAAGACTGTCGGCCGGGCGCGGTGGCTCAAGCCTGTAATCCCAGCACTTTGGGAGGCCGAGACGGGCGGATCACGAGGTCAGGAGATCGAGACCATCCTGGCTAACCCGGTGAAACCCCGTCTCTACTAAAAAATACAAAAAACTAGCCGGGCGAGGTGGTGGGCGCCTGTAGTCCCAGCTACTCGGGAGGCTGAGGCAGGAGAATGGCGTAAATCCGGGAGGCGGAGCTTGCAGTGAGCTGAGATCCGGCCACTGCACTCCAGCCTGGGCGACAGAGCGAGACTCCGTCTCAAAAAAAAAAAAAAAAAAAAAAAAAGAAAGAAGACTGTCTAAGGTGAATTACTGTGCCCTGAGTGGTGAAAGATGGCGGTGAGCAGAGAGAATGGTGAAGGTAAGTAAGGCTCAGGCCCGCCAGTACCCTAAGCATGAAGAATGTTCTATGAGCACCCCTGAGAGCTTGGGTGCCGTACCTGGAGTGTTGAGGAAGGGCTAGAAGGCACTGTGTGTATCCAGCCATTCAGATTTGAGACCTGCTTTAATGGCTAGTGTTTGAAACTTAGGGCGTGTCTTGCTCTGTAGTACTAGACTATAGGAGCTAATCTCTAAAGATGGCCACCCCACAATGCACTGCTATTCATTCCTTTGGATGCTGGCTGACCCTGGGACTTGCTTTTTCGCTAAGAGAATCCCTTGGACTGATACTGCATGACTTCTAAGGCTAGGTCCTAAGAAGTCTTATAGCTACCACCCAGATCTCCTGGAACATCATTCGCTCTAGGGGAAGCCAGCATAGGGAAGCCCAACTACTCTGATGGTTGTGCTGTGAGGAAGCTGTTTTCCAGCCACTCCAGCCACTCCAGACATGTGAGGAAAGAAGATTCAGATAAGTCCAGCTTTATCCACCATCTAACCAAAACCAAATTCAGATGCTCAAGGAAGAACTTTGCAGTTGAGCCTGTTATCCCCGAGAACTGTGAAGAATAATACATAGGCTGGGTGTGGTGGCTCATGCCTGTAATCCCAGCACTTTGGGAGGCTGAGGCAGGTGGATCACGAGGTCAGGAGTTCGAGACCAGCCTGGGCAATATGGTGAAACCCTGTGTCTACTAAAAACTACAAAAATTAGCGGGGCTTGGTGGTGCGTGCCTGTAGTCCCAGCTACTCGGAAGGCTGAGGCAGGAGAATCGCTGGAACCCGGGAGGCAGAGGTTGCAGTGAGCTGAGATTGCATCACTGCACTCCAGCCTGGGCGACAGAGTAAGACTCCGTCTCAAAAATAAAAAACAAACAAACAAATAAATAAATAAAATAGTCATTCGAAGCCACTGAATTTTGGAGGTGGCTTTTACACAGCAGCAGCTAACTGGAACTCGGGTTAAGTCCTAAACTTGCTTTCCTACCAAGCTCACCAACATTTCAGTTCCATCTACTCCCATGAGGATGTGTTGACCCACCCCAATCTACTTAGTGGGAGGGAACATCAGGAATCTCCCAGCATGCCAGACGCAGTGGCTCATACCTGTAATCCCAGCACTTTGGGACACACAAATGGGAGGATCACTTGAGCCCAGGAGTTCAAAACCACCCTGGGCAGCATAAGGAGACCCTATCTCTACAAAAAATTTTAAAATTAGCTGAGCATGGTGGCAGGCACCTGTGGTCCCAGCCACTCAGGAGGCTGAGGTGGGAGGATCACCTGAGCCTGGGAGGTTGAGGCTGCAGTGAAATGTAATCCTGCCATTGCACTCCAGCCAGGGTGACAGAGCAAGAAAAAAAAAAAAAAAAGAAAAGAGCAAGAAAAAAAAAGAAAAGAATCTCTGAGCACACTCAGCCTTCAGACCTCAATTAGTTTCTCCTTAAATCTTACTCACAGGCCCTTTGCTAGGTTAGAAGTCTAAAGATTATAATTAAGAAAAAGAAATAAGTAATAAAGACCATGAGCTCTTGAGTGAGGTTCATCCTGGAAAGTAACCAAGGTAACATTAGCTATTTGTAGCAGTCTGGTGGGGCAGCCTTGGTGGAACCTGGAGATAATTCTGGGTCAATGATCCAGAGCTGACTGAAAAATTGTTTCCTGTCTCTATAGTGAAAATCTCTTATGTTTCTGTATCATGTCTTTTTTTTTTTTTTTTGAGAGACAGAGTCTCACTTTGTTGCCCAGGCTGGAGTACAATGGTGCGATCTCTGCTCACTGCACCCTCCACCTCCCGGGCTCCCCACATCCTGAGTAGCTGGGATTACAGGTGTCCACCACCACACCCAGCTACTTTTTGTATTTTTAGTAGAGATGGGGTTTCACCATGTTGGCCAGGCTGGTTTTGAACTCCTGACCTCAAATGATCTGCTCGCCTTGGCCTCCCAAAGTGCTGGGATTACAGGCGTGAGCCACCGTGCCCAGTCTCTATCGTGTCTTCTTCTTCTTCTTCTTTTTTTTTTTTTTTTTTTGAGACGGAGTCTTGCTCTCTCACCCAGGCTAGAGTACAGTGGCACGATCTCGGCTCACTGCAACCTCCGCCTCCCAGGTTCACGCCATTCTCCTGCCTCAGCCTCCCGAGTAGCTGGGACTACAGGCGCCTGCCATCGAGCCTGCTAATTTTTTGTATTTTTGGTAGAGATGGGGTTTCACCATGTTAGCCAAGATGTTCTCTCTCCTGACCTCATGATCCGCCCGCCTTGGCCTCCCAAAGTGCTGGGATTACAGGCGTGAGCCACCGCGCCCGGCCTCTCTATCGTGTCTTCTAAGAACCAGTTGCTTCCAGAGACATAGAGCAGTGCAGGTGTCTGTTTGTTTTTCAAAGACTAGTTTAAGGAATTGAGTAACAAAAGGCCTTCTGGGCACATTGCCGGAGATTTCTTGTGCTATGGAAATGACTTGAACAGAGAAGTCGTTTTCCAGATGAGTTGTCAGTGGGTTGTTGTTGTTTCTTATGACAAGGCTGGTAGACTCATGGTTGAACAATTACACAAATTCAGTCAGTCAGGGTAACACAGCCACTGAGGTGATGGAGGTTCACTAATCCCTCCCTGTCAGAAGAATGAAGCATGTGATTATGTTAGACGAACTGATAAGACCCAGAGTTTGAAGCCAGGGGAGGTGTCTCATGTTTGTAATCCCAGCTACTTGGGAAGCTGAGGCAGGAGGGTCCCTGGAACCTGAGAGCTCAAGACCAGCCTGGGCAACACAGAGAGACCCTGTGTCTTAAAAACACAACAACAATGGCCGGCACAGTGGCTCATGGCTCACGCCTGTAATCCCAGCACCTTAGGAGGCCGAGGCCGGTGGATCTCTTGATGTCAGAAGTTCGAGACCAAACTGACCAACATGGTGAAATTCCGTCTCTACTAAAAATACAAAAAAAAAAAAAAAAAAATTAGCTGGGCGTGGTGGCGCATGCCTGTAATCCCAGCTACTTGGGAGGCTGAGGCAGCAGAATCACTTGAACCCGGGAGGCAGAGGTTGGAGATTACAGCATCGCACTCCAGCCTGGGCAACGAAAGTGAAACTCCGTCTCAAAAAAAAAGAAAAAAGAAAATTACAACAGCAAGAATAAAAATAAGACACAGAATATGTCTGGGGGTCAGTGCTCCCTACGAGGTTGATAATCAACAGCAGTTGCTTTCCTCTGCCTACCTGCAATGCTGTCTTGAGGTGCAGATGGCACTCAAAAATGTCTGCCTAATGAATGAATCTATGACTTAGAAGTCCTGAAACTGAGTAGCTTGGAGTCAGGTAACCCACAGGGATCCTATAAATAGCAAGACTGAAAACAGTTCCATTCATGCAGTAATTGAGTTACACCCTAGCTAACTATACAGGGTGTCCATGCAGTCTGGAAACAGGCAAAAACATAGGATGTCATCAAGAATATCTTCAGAAAATAAATAGTGGGCCGTGTGCAGTGGCTTGCACCTGTAATCCCAGCAATTTGGGAGGCCGAGGTGGGGAAATCACTTGAGGCCAGGAGTTTGAGTCCAGCCTGGCCAACATGATGAAACCCCGTCTCTACAAAAAATACAAAAATTAGCCAGGTATGGAGGCGGGCGCATGTAATCCCAGCTACTTCAGCAGGCTAAGGCACGAGAATCGTTTGAACCCAGGAGGCAGAGTTTGCAGTTTGCAGTGAGCAGGGGTGGCGCCCCTGCACTCCAGCCTGGGCAACAGAGCAACACTCAGTCTCAAAAAACAAAAACAAAAAACAACAACAAATATAGTAATGGTATATGCATTTCAAGAGTTCACAGACACCCTGTATGTTAACATCAACCATTTCAGATCTTTGACTGGCTTAGTCTCACAGGATGCGACAAATCATTTGGTTTTCTGAGGCTTTGTGCAAATTCCTGTATGGTGTAAACTCTCTTGTCAGTGCTGCCCAGGGGCCTCCCACAGGGAGGAACTCAGAAGTGACAAAGGTGACTGGGAGTCCAGCTGTGACAGCCAGAGAAGCCAGCGGGCAGCAGCGCGAGAAACAGATCACCTCATTCCAGTCCTTCCCCAGCAGCGCTGGGCTGCAGGGCCAGAGGCAATAATGGCAACAGGGAAGGCAGGAGCAGACATGGGGCTGGTCCACAGAACAAGGAGGGCCCTGATTCCACCCCCACGCCGCTGGCTCCCAGGTCTTTCTGGAGAAACAGTTCCCCTAACAGGACTTGCCTTTCTTTTCTCTCAGCTTCCCCAGCCAACCCAGTAGAGGGTCACCTCAGATTGGAGGACCTGGGAGAATCTTCGTCACTTGTCCTTGTGATGAGGTCAAGAAATAATACAAGGGCCAGGTGCGGTGGCTCATGCCTATAATTCCAGCACTTTGGGAGGCCAAGGTGGGTGGATCACCTGAGGTTCCGAGTTCAAGACCAGCCTGGCCAACATAGTGAAACCCCGTCTCTACTAAAAATACAAAAAAAAAAAAAAAAAAAAAATTAGGCCAGGCAAGGTGGCTCACACCTGTAATCCCAGCACTTTGGGAGGCCAAAGCTGGAGGATCACGACGTCAGGAGTTCAAGACCAGCCTGGCCAATATGGTGAAACCTTGTCTCTACTAAAAATACAAAAATTAGCTGGGCGTGGTGGTACACGCCTGTAGTCCCAGCTGCTCTGGAGGCTGAGGCAAGAGAATTGCTTGAACCTGGGAGGGAGAGGTTGCAGTGAGCTGAGATCGCGCCACTGCACTCCAGCCTGGGAAACAGTGAGTCTCAAAAACAACAACAACAACAAAAATTAGCTGAGCGTGGTGGTGCACACCTGAGGTCCCAGCTACTAGGGATGCTGAGGCAGGAGAATCGCTTGAACTTGGGAGATGGATGTTGCAGTGAGCCGAGATTGTACCACTGCACTCCAGCCTGGGCAATAAAGCAAGACTCTATCTCAAAGAAAAAAAAAAAAAGAAATGAAAGAATACAAGGAGGTTGTGATCGTTAATTACCAAGTAAGGAGGCTTTCCTGCTATTAAAGATAGGTTAATGAAAGAGCACAATTGGCCAATAAAACTTTGGGGAAAACAGTAAAAAGGATGCTCTAGCATGGGTGCAGTGGCTCATGCCTGTAGTCCTAGCTACTCTGGAGGCTGAGGCAGGAGGATCGCTTGAGTCTAGGAGGTTGGGGCTGCACAGAGCTGTGATTGCACCACTGCACTCCAGCCTGGGGGACAGATCAAGACTTGTCTCAACAACAACAACAACAAAAAAGAATGTTCTAGCATGTACAACGTCAACTGGTTTACGTTTCTAGACACTATAATAATCTTCCAGGATCCTCAGAAAACACTTCACCCCTGGCTGGTCCCAGTGCAGTGGTGTTTACAACTAATTGATCACAACTAGTTACAGATTTCTTTGTTCCTTCTCCGCTCCCACTGCTTTACTTGACTAGACTTAAAAAAAAAAAAAGAAAGAAAATAAAATAAAATAAAAAGAAAAAGAAAACACTTTACTCCAACATTTGTCAGAAGAGTTTTACCAAGGAGGAAGGCAATGATGATTTCTATGCTCAGGAAGGAAGGGGAAGGAACCTGTATTGGGCCTTTAAAAGAAATCTGCTCCCACTATTGCCACCATGAAACAATCACAAAAGATTCAAACTTTAAAGGCACATTTGAAGCTCTACATATGTTTATTGGCTGTGAAGTTCTCACACATCATGACGTAAGAAACAGTTTTAAAAGAGACAGTGTGGCCAGGTGCAGTGGCTCATGCCTGTAATCCCAGCACTTTGGGAGGCCGAGGCGAGCAGATCACCCAAGGTCGGGAGTTCGAGACCAGCCTGACCAACATGGAGAAACCTCTTCCCTACTAAAAATACAAAATTAGCCTGACATGGTGGCGCATGCCTGTAATCCCAGCTACTCGGGAGGCTGAAGCAGGAGAATCGCTTGAACCCAGGAGGTCGAGGTTGCTGTGAGCCGAGATCGTGCCATTGCACTCCAGCTTGGGTAATAAGAGCAAAACTCTGTCTCAAAAAAAAAAAAAAAGAGAGAGAGAGAGACAGTGTGGGCTGGGCACGGTGGCTCACCCCTGTAATCCCAGCACTTTGGGAGGCCGAGGTGGGTGGATCACTTGAGGTCAGGAGTTCAAGACCGGCCTGGCCAACATGGTGAAACCCTGTCTCTTTTAAAAATACAAAAATTAGCTGGGCGCAGTGGTGGGCACCTATAATCCCAGATACTTGGGAAGTTGAGGCAGGAGAATTGCTTGAACCCAGGAGGCAGAGGTTGCAGTGAGCCAAGATTGCGCCATTGCACTCCAGTCTGGGCAACACAGTGAGACTCTGTCTCAAAATTAAAAAAAAAAAAAAAAAAGAAAGTGTGCATAAAAAAAAAAAAGTTGCGAGTCACAAATACTGACTAGTTTCTTTTTTAAACTTTTAATTTTGAAATAATTATAGATCCACAGGAAGTTGCATAACTATAGTACAAAATCAAAACCAGGAAATCGCCATTGGTACAATCCACAGAACTTATTCAGATTTTGCCAGTTTTACAGGAGCTCATTTCTGTGTGTGTGCGTGTCCCTATGCAATTTTATCACATGTAGGTTGCACCACATCAAGGTGCTTAACTCTGTCATCACCACAAGGCTCCCTCGGGCTGTCCCTTCATAGCCACATCCATTCCCCTCCCCCTCCCCCACCCTAATCCCAGGCCACACTAAACTGTTCTCCATCTCTAGAATTATGTTATTCAATGAATGTGATATAAATGGAATAATGTGTCATGTACCCTTTTGAGGTTGTTTTTTTTCCCACTCAACATAATTCCCTGGGGATCTGTCCATGTTATTGTTTGTATCAATGGCTCATTTCTTTTTCACTGCTGAGTAGTATTCCATGGTATGGCTGTATCAAAGTTTGGTTAACCATTCATCCATTGAGCAACATTTGGACAGTTTCTAGGCTTTGGCTATCACAAAGCTGCTGTGAGCATTCGTGTAGAAGTTTCTGTGTAAAAATAAGCTTTCATTTCTCTGGTATAAATGGCCAAAAATGCAAGTGCTGGGTTGTATGGTAAACCCGTTTTTAGTTTTAAAAGGAACTGCCATGGCTCATGCTTGTAATCCTAGCACTTTGGGAGGAGGATGGCTTTAGGCCAGGACTTCAAGAGCAGCCTGGGCAACACAGCAGTAGATAGATAGATAGATAGATAGATAGATAGATAGATAGATAGATACATACATACATACATACATACATACATAAATAGGCCCGGCGCAGTGGCTCATGCCTGTAATCCCAGCACTTTTGGAGGCCGAGGCAGACAGACCACTTGAGGTCGGGAGTTCGAGACTAGCCTGGCCAACATGGTGAAACCCTGCCTCTATTAAAAATACAAAAATTAGCCAGGTGTGGTGGCACATGCCTGTAATTCCAGCTACTAGGGAGGCTGAGGCAGGAGAATTGCTTGAACCTGGGAGGCAGAAGTTGCAGTGAACCAAGATCATGCCGCTGCACTCCAGCCTGGGCGGCAGAGTGAGTCTCCATCTCAAAAATAAATAAATAAATAAATAAACTGCCAAACCATCTCCAGAATGGCTGTACCATTTTACGTTCCCACCAGCAATCTACAAGTGACCCAGTTTCTCTGTGTCTCCAGCATTTGATGTCACTATTTTTTATTTTTGCCATTCTGATAGGTGTGTGGTGATATCTCATTGTGGTTTTAATTTGCATTTCCCTGATGACTAATGACAGTGAGCATCTTTTCACATGCTTAATTGCCATCTGTATATCCTCTTCAGGGAAACATCTGTTCATGTCTTTTGCCCTTTTTCTAACTGGATTGTTTATTACCAATAAGTTTTTTTTTTTTTTTTGAAACAGAGTTTTGCTCTTGTTGCCCAGGCTGGAGTGTAATGGTGCAATCTCAGCTCACTGCAACCTCTGTCTCCTGGGTTCAAGCGATTCTCCTGCCTCAGTCTCCCAAGTAGCTGGGATTACAGGCATGCACCACCATGCCTGGCTAATATTACTGATAAGTTTTGTGAGTTCTTTATATACTCCAGATACTAGTCCTTTGTAAGATATGTGATTTGCAAATATTTTCTCCCAGTCTTTGTCTTTTCATCCTCTTAACAGGGTCTTTGGCAGAGTAATTTTTAATTTTGATGTGGTTTCTCCTTAAAAGTTAAAAAATAATAATGATCTCAGGCCGGGTTCAGTGGCTCAGGCCTGTAATCCCAGCACTTTGGGAGGCTGAGGCAGGTAGATTTCTTGAGTCCAGGAGTTCCACACCAGCTTGGGCAACATGGCAAAACCCCATCTCTACCAAAAATACAAAAAAAAAAAAAATTAGCCATCTGTGGTGGCATGTGCCTGTGGTCCCAGCTACTTGGGAGAGTGGGGTGGAAGGATCGCTTGAGGCCAGGAGTTGGAGGCTGCAGTGAGCTGCGATCATGCCACTGCACTCTAGCCTGGAGTGACAGAGCGAGACCCTGTGTCAAAACAATAAAAATTAAAATTATGAAAATAATAATAATCATTATCATCTCCTGGCTTGCCCTTTAATCCATGCCAAGTAACGGCATGTACAAATTTCATCTACCCATTCAGTCAACGTTTATTGAGTACTTACTATGTTCCAGGTTCAGTCCCAGGTGCTAGTGATCTGAAAATTAATATAATACAGTTGCCTTTAAGTGTTCATAGTCTAGTGGGGACAGAGACTTTTTTTTTTTTTTAGATAGAGTCTCACTCTGTCACACAGGCTGGAGTGCAGTGGCACAATTTCGGCCCACTGCAACCTCCGTCTCCCAGGTTCAAGTCATTCTCCTGCCTCAGCCTTCCAAGTAGCTGGAACTACAGGCCCCCACCACCACACCTGGCTAATTTTTGTATTTTTAGTAGAAATGGGGTTTCACCATGTTGGCCAGGCTGGTCTCGAACTCCTGACCTCAGGTGATCCGCCTGACTTGGTCTCCCAAAGTTGTGGGATTGCAGGTGTGAGCCACTGCACCTGGCCGGGACAGAGACTTCCGAGCACATGCCTTCCGTGGAAGTGTGGTAAGGGATGGAAAGCAGGCTGTGGGAGTTCAAGACAGAGCACCTGCTCTGGCCAGGGAAGTGGGGAAGGCCACTCCTTGCTTGTCAGTTATAAACCAGTTGAAATCTTAGTGTTATTCTTGCTATATACAGGTTATAGTATATTCTATAAAAACATTTCCAGCTATTATTTTCATCATGATTACCACTGGTTCATTTTCTGCAAGATTCTTTTCCCAAATGCCAAAATGGCTAATCCCCAAACTGAGATCTTGTGAAATTTGTGGAGGATGCACCCCTAGAAGTGATCGTTTTTCAAAAATACAATGACAACTGTTAGTTCAACAAGTGATCTTTGCTGTGAAGCTCAGGTATCAAGGAAAGGTGTAGATAGGTCTTGTTGCATAACAGTTCTTGGTCCTAATATAGCAACGTTCATCTGAGAAGCTTAAAGGACTTGCCTCACATGACAAGCTGTCTCATTTTTGCACTGACTCTTTGAGGAAGGCAAGATAAGATTTATTATCCAGTGGCCTATATTCCAAGTAGAGAAGGATCCTCTCTACCCAGGTAACTAGAAAAGTGTGTCTAATGACACATTTGGGAGGAAGGAAGGGATCCAGCAGTAAGAAGGGGATTGAAACTTTGGTTTTAGGCTGCAGTTCTCCACCAAGAATTTTTTTAAGTGTAAGGCCTGATCTTGCTTATATATGACTGATTAAATTTTTGTCTTTCTTTTTGTTTGTTTGTTTGTTTGTTTTGAGTTGGAGTCTCACTCTGCAGCCCAGGCTGGAGTGCAGTGGTACGATATCCAGCAATGCAACCTCTGCCTCCTGGGTTCAAGCGATTCTCCTGCCTCAGCCTCCCCAGTAGCGGGCACTACAGGTGCATGCCACCACGGCCGGCTAATTTTGGTGTTTTTAGTTAGAGACAGGGGTTACAGGCGTGAGCCACCGTGCCCATACTAAATTTTTTTTTTTTTTTTTTGAGATGAAATTTTGCTCTTGTTGCCCAGGCTGGAGTGCAATGGTGCGATCTCAGTTCACTGCAACCTCTGCCTCCCAGGTTCAAGCAATTCTCCTTCCTCAGCCCCTCCAGTAGCTGGAATTACAGGCGCCTGCCACCATGTCCGGCTAATTTTTGTATTTTTAGTAGAGATGGGGTTTCACCATGTTGGTCAGGCTGGTCTCGAACTCTTGACCTCATATGATCCTCCTGCCTCGGCCTTCCAAAGTGCTGGAATTACAGGCATGAGCCACCATGCCTGGCCCTTAAATTTTCATTGCAATAAATACTTGAGCCTCAAAACCTGAGAAAGCATTTCAGCCCCATGTCTAATTAGGACCTTGTCTTACCGATTTTCCCTCCACGAGACAGCTCTGGTGAAACAGTAACAGAGGGACGGGGAACACCGAGGTATTCATGTCTGGGCCAGAGCTGCCATCCAGGGCCCCACACCACACCTTTGGTCCAGACAGCCCCTTGGCCCAGGTGTCCCTGCTGCCAGAACACACTGGATGGACTGGGGTATAGGAGTTGCATATTCCATGAAGCCGGTGTCAGGGGAAGCAGAAACTCTCACATTAGCCAGGTTATTCCTCTCCTCCGGGCCAATTTCCCTCCACAACCCAGGGGTTTCAGTCTCATATCACCTATCATGGTTTTGTTTTTGTTTTTTTTTTTTTTTGAGACGGAGTCTCGCTCTGTCGCCCAGGCTGGAGTGCAGTGGCCAGATCTCAGCTCACTGCAAGCTCCGCCTCCTGGATTTACGCCATTCTCCTGCCTCAGCCTCCCAAGTAGCTGGGACTATAGGCGCCCGCCACCTTGCCCAGCTAGTTTTTTGTATTTTTTTTTTAGTAGAGACGGGGTTTCACCATGTTAGCCAGGATGGTCTTGATCTCCTGACCTCGTGATCCACCTGTCTCAGCCTCCCAAAGTGCTGGGATTACAGGCTTGAGCCACCGCGCCCGGCCACCTATCATGTTTTAAAACAGAAGACACACCTGTAATCCCAGCACTTTGGGAGGCCAAGGCAGGTGGATCACCTGAGGTCAGGAGTTCGAGACCAGCTTGGCAATCAAGGCGGAACCCCATCTCTACTAAAAAAAAAAAAATTAGCCAGGCATGGTGGCACGTGCCTGTAATCCCAGCTACTAGGGGGACTGAGGCAGGAGGATCACCTGAACCTGGGAAGCAGAGGTTGCGGTGAGCCGAGATCGTGCCATAGCCCTCTCTCTAGCCTGGGCAACAGAGCCAGACTCTGTCTCCAAAAAAAAAAAAAAGAAACAAACAAACAAGAAAACCCAGAAAATAGGCAAAACGTTTGGCTAAAATCAAATGAAAACACTGCAGGGAAGAGGCTTGAGTGTGCTGGTGGACAGGCCGCCCTGCTCACCTGTGGGAAGGGCAGGGCCAGCAAGGGCAGGAGAGCTCCCCGTGGGCAGCTAGGCTGGGTGTGGATGTGGCCCTCCAGGTGGTCCCAGGGAGGATGCAGGGACAGGAACAGTCCAGGTAGACAGCTCTCAGGTGAGCAGGGCTCTGCCTGAGGTGTTCTGGCTTCAGGAGGCTGCCTGACCCCCAGTGGGCATGACACAGGCTCCAGGGAGCAATGGGACATCGGCCCAAAGGATCAAAGCCCAACTTGGTCAGATCCCAAGCTTTACCTGCATTATGTCTCTGGCTCTGCAAAGGGTACCCCCAACTCTGGGGACAAGCTATGGCCTCAAGTGGCAGCTGGCTATGCTGCTGAAATCAGGACACATCTGCAAAATACTCACAGAAAGCTGCACCATCCTAGTGTGACAGGCCGCACTCTGTCGCCCTAGGGTAAGCTGGAAAAGAACTCCAGATGTGCCCTGGAGAGTCCCCCACCTCTCAGGGGCCACCTCCCAGGGTGCCCCCACCACCCCATTCTTCAAGTTTGACTTGAGATTCTAGGAAGCATAATTTCAGGTGAGGAAGAGAACAAAGTCTGGTCCCAGCCCACTCTGGCAAGGATCACTCCCCACCTAGTAGACATCAGATGAAGCCACATATACAGACAGGACACATGCAGCACACACGGGGTGTAAGGAACCATGCCTGCACACCACTCACATACACATGACATGAACAAGTGGCAGCCAGAGAGGCCAGGGCACGCTCAGGGGGCCGCCTTCGAGGCATCCATGTAGGCCGGGTTGGAAGGAGGCTGGCTGGTGGGGTAGGGTGTGGCTGTTCCTCTAGCCAGGGTCTCGAGGTAGGCCGGCAGGCCCGTGGGCTGGGCCAGGTAAGGTGATGGGTACTGCATTGGGTAGGGTGCTGCTGGCATTCCTGGCTGGGGGAGGGGGGCATGGGGTGGTAGCCCTGGTAGTCCAGGGTAGCTAGGTGGCACACTTGGAGGCTGAAGGTAAGGGGCATGCACCACAGTGGGGGACATGGTGGTGGTCACAACTGGACGCGGTCAGCGGCACATCTTGTAGAGGGAGCAGCAAGAGCAGGTGAAGCAGATGATGATAGTGACGACAGAAAGCACAAAGACGGTCAGGCCGATGGCCACGTTAGCCTCTGACTTCACCCAGGGGCTTCCTGTACCCCTAGACTTCCCCTCTTTCCATCATGGGCCACTCAGTTTCAATTTCCTCTTCTTTCAGAGAAAAGGAAAGCAAATCTCCCGATGACGTCAGTCACAGGAAGGACCGCTTCACGAACTTTCAAGTCCACGATGGCATCTTCCTCCTTAGAATAGCTACTGTGCTTTTGGTACTATTCATTCATTTGCTCCACATTTACAAAGACGAATATAATGCAGGCCCCACCGTAGAGGAGCTCACAGTCTAGATGGCCGGCAATACATATTGCCTCATGTTGTGTCATAATATTTTGTGCGTGTGTCTTGTCTCTCCAATTCCATGACAGTAGAGGCCATGTCCTAAACTTTTTTGTCTTCCCCAGAGCCCTTACTTACTTACTTAGCATGGTGTTCAATAAATATCCTTTTTTTTTTTTTTTTTTTTTTTAGATGGAGTCTTACTCTGTCACCCAGGCTGGAGTGCAGCGACGCGATCTTGGCTCACTGCTATCTCTACCTCCCGGGTTCAAGCGATTCCCCTGTTTTATCCTCCCGAGTACCTGGGATTACAGGTGCATGCCACCACACCCAGCTAATATTTTTTGTAGTTTTAGTAGAGACGGGGTTTCACCATGTCGGCCAGGCTGGTCTTGAACTCCTGACATCAGGTGATCCACCCGCTTCAGCCTCCCAAAGTGCTGGGATTACAGACGTGAACCACCGCACTCGTCCAATAAACATCTCTTGAATGAGTAAAATAATTTGATTTGATTTGGTACTTTCCTCCTCTGTGGTTTACTTCTGCCACCTAGATAAAATAATGTATCACACATATGTAGAAATGTATTTTATTTATTTATTTTATTATTTTTTTTTATAGAGATGAGGTCTCGCTTTGTTGCCCAGACTGGTCTCGAACTCCCAGGCTCAAGTGATCCTCCCACCTCAGCCTCCCAAAGTGCTGCGATTATAGGTGTGAGCCACCGCACCCAGCCTAGAAACTTGTAAGTGAGGAAATTGAGGCACAGAATGGTGAAGTAACTTGTTCCAGGCTGCAAGTGACTCATAGTTACTTCATCCAAAATATGTGCTGGACAACTTTGGAACCAAAGACAGCTATATATCCTTGGTGCCAGTATTTAGATGTCTCTTAGATTCTGAGATGCAAATTGTGCCTTCATATACACACATACAGACTTTATCAAAATCATGAGTACGTTTGAAGTCAGACTTTGGTTTATGCAGAATGATTAATATTTCTTCTTATATTCAATATCAAGTTGTGTGAAAGGTAACACATGATAGGTTCAAAAATATTCCAGAGAGGAAAGAGTGGGCGGCAGTTGGTGAGCTGCAACATTTTTCCTTTCACAGAACAATTCTTGTAGAAGAAACAGCACTGCTGACTTTTTCTATTTTCAGCACAAAGTAACACTTAACTGATTAATATTCAAGTGAAAGTGTATAGCCACACACCTCATTTAATCGACAAGTACTGCAAAGCAACAAGCTAATACCCAGCAGGGGATGCAAATGGGTGGTCTGCCGGCAAAACTGAACTCACAGAAAAGGTTTTGAGAGTTCTCAATTTAATTTTGAATACATATGAAATGATATTTAAAATATTCTTTTTTTTTTTTTTTTTTTTTTTTGAGATGGAGTTTTGCTTTTTCACCCAGGCTGGAGCGCAGTGGTGAAAACTTGGCTCACTGCAACCTCTGCCCCCACCCTGGGGTTCAAGCAATTATCCTACCTCAGTCTCCTGAGTAGCTGGGATTACAGGCATGCACCACCACACGTGGTTAATTTTTGTATTTTTAGTAGAGACGAGGTTTCACCATGTTGGCCAGGCTGGTCTTGAACTCCTGACCTCAGGTGATTCACCCACCTTGGCCTCCCAGAGTGTTGGGATTACAGGCGTGAGCCACTGCACCCGGCCGATATTTATATTTCTATAAGGCAAGAAAAATACAGGAAAACCAAACACTCATGTACCCATCAACCCGGCCTGAAAAACAGAACAGTACCAGTAGCCCTGAAGCCTTCTAGACACAAACAGTGCACTGAAATAATCAGAATTAGCTGCCAACAGTTACAAACTGGGACATTTTACACAAAAATCTGGATTTCCAGCCTCTCTTGAAAAAGCTGGCATCACTGTGCCTATATTCCCATAGGGAAATAATGGGCTGGCCCTTCATGGGGCACCCATGCCGATCACCCCATCCCACCCTCATCTGTTCTCTGCTGCCTCCTCCACCCACATGACCTGTCTAGCCCTGGAGGCATCTGCGTTGGTAACCCCTGCCATGGGTTTCCTTTCTGGGTTGGCTCCTTCTCCCTTGATGCTGTTCAAGCTCTCCCTTTCTCTAGTTCTCCTGCCTGTGTTTTGGGGCATCTCCTTTCTTGATGGAGCAGGACCTTTAAGAGGCCAGGCAAGGTGGCTCATGCCTATAATCCCAGCATTTTGAAGGGCTGAGATTGGAGGATCGCTTGAGCCCAGGAGTTCAAGACCAGCCTAAGCAACACAGTGAGACCCTGTTTCTACAAAAAAAAAAAATTTAAAACCTAGCCAGTCATAGTGGTACACCTCTGTGGTCCTAGCTACTGAAGAGACTGAGGCAGGAGAATCACTTGAGTCCAGGAGTTCCAGGCTGCAATGAACTATGATCATGCCACTGCAACTCCAGTATGGGTGACAGAGTGAGACCCTGTCTCTCAAAAAAAAAAAAAAAACAAAAAAAAAACAAACCACGGAGATTCCATGGAGTGTGCAGACCAGGAGAAATGGTCAGCCCTCAGTGGATGTGTAGCTATGGAGGAAACTGACCTGTGGACCAGGCACAGTGGCTCATGCCTGTGATCTCAGCACTTTGGGAGGCCAAGGTGGGAGGATCACTAGGGTCCAGGAGTTTGAGATCTGCCTGGCCAACATGGTGAAACCCAGTCTCTACCAAGAATACAAAAATTAGCTGGGCGTGGTGGTGCAGGCCTGTAATCCCAGCTACTCAGGAGGCTGAGGCAGGAGAATTGCTTGAACCCGGCAGGCAGAGGTTGCAGTGAGCCAAGATCGCACCACTGCACTCCAGCCTGGGTGACAGAGTGAGACTGTCTAAAAAAAAAAAAAAAAAAAAAAAAACCGACCTGTGTCTGATTACATATCATACAAAACAGGCAAAGATGGATATACAATAAGGGTTATGGGAGCGCAGAGCAGGAAAGACTGTATTAGTCAAGGTCTTCCAGAGAAACAGAACCAATAGGATGCACGGGTATGTGTATATTGGGGGGGGGGGGGAGAGAGAGTATGTTTGTATTTAAGGAATCGGCTTACATGACAGTGGGGTTAGCAAGTCCAAAATCTTTTTTTTTTTTTTGAGATGGAGTCTCGCTTTGCCGCCCAGGCTGGAGTGCAGTGGCCGGATCTCAGCTCACTGCAAGCTCCGCCTCCCGGGTTCCCGCCATTCTCCTGCCTCAGCCTCCCCAGTAGCTGGGACTACAGGCGCCCGCCACCTCGCCCGGCTAGTTTTTTGTATTTTTTAGTAGAGACAGGGTTTCACCATGTTAGCCAGGATGGTCTCGATCTCCCGACCTCGTGATCCGCCCGTCTCGGCCTCCCAAAGTGCTGGGATTACAGGCTTGAGCCACCGCGCCCGGCCAATCCAAAATCTTTAGGACAAGCTGGCTGACAGGCTGGAGACCCAAGGAAAAGTTGATGTTGTAGTCTTGAGTCTGAAGGGAGTCTGGAGGCAGAATTCCCTCTTCCTAGAGAGACCTCAGTGTTTTAAAGTCATCAACTGACTGGATGAGGACTGCCTGCAATATGGAGGCTAACCCACTTTATTCAGTCTACTGATTCAAATATCAGTCTCATCTAAAAAATACCTTTACACAGCTGGGCACGATGGCTTACGCCCATAATCCCAGCACTTTGGGAGGTTGAGACGGGTGGATCACCTGAGGTCAGGAGTTTGAGACCAGCCTGGCCAACATGGTGAAACCCCGTCTCTACTAAAAATAAAAAAAATTAGCCGGTGTGGTGGTGCACACTTGTAATCCCAGCTACTCGGGAGGCTGAGGCAGAAGAATCACTTCTACCCGGGAGGTGGAGGTTGCAGTGAGCCAAGATTGCACCACTGCACTCCAGCCTGGGCGACAGACCGAGACTCCGTCTCAAAAAATAAAAAATAATGAATAATAAATAATACCTTTACAGTGACATCTAGACTGATATTTGGCCAAATATCTGGGTACCATGGCCTAGCCAAGTTGACACATTAAAATTAACCGTCATTGGCTGAGTGTGTACGCAGGGATTAGAAGGTGGAAGCACAGGTGCCGGGAGGGACGTGGTGAACAAAGGTGCAGAGGTGGAGAGATGTTGAGCACGCTCAAAGAATCGTGAGAAGTCCAGTGGAGGAGCAAAAAGTGCAGCCTTGGGGTGGGGTGGCAGAAGGGGGCAAAGTGCACAAGAGGGGTGGGGAACCGTGGAGGACAGGAGCCATCCTGACTGGATGGGTGCTAGGTCCGCAATGACCTTGAATGCCATGGGAGGTGTCAGAGGTTTTCGAGCAGGAAAATGGCACAATAGGACTGTGTTCAAGAAGAAAACTCTGGTAGACACACAAAGGGTGAGGTTGCGGGGAGAGATTGGAAAGTTCTACAGGACAAATGATCCATTTTGTTTGTTTGTTTGTTTGTTTGTTTTTTGAGAGGGAATTTCGCTCTTGTTGCCCAGGCTGGAGTGCAGTGGTGTGATCTCGGCTCACTGCAACCTCTGCCCCCCAGGTCCAAGCGATTCTCCTGCCTCAGGCTCCCGAGTAGCTGGGATTACAGGCGCCCGTCAACATGCCCAGCTAATTTTTTTTTTTTTTTTTTTTGGGTGTGTGTGTTTTTAGTAGAGATGGGGTTTCGCCATGTTGGCCAGGCTGGTCTTGAACTCCTGACCTCAGGTGAGCTGCCCGCCTCAGTCTCCCAAAGTGTTAGGATTACAGGCGTGAACCACCACGCCTGGCCTTTTTTTTTTTTTTTTTTTTTGAGACATGGTCTCACCCTGTGTCTGATCACGCCTCACTGCAGTGTTGCACTCCCAAGCTCAAGCAGTCCTCCCACCTTAGCTTCCTGAGTAGCTGGGACTACAGATGCATGCCACTACACCTGGCTAATTTTTCATTTTTTGTAGAGATGGCAGCTTGCTATGTTGCCCACGCTGGTCTCAAACTTCTAGATTCAATGGATCCTCCCACCTTGGCCTCCCAAAGCTGCGATTACAGGCGTGAGCCACCATGACTGGCCCAGTTTTTCTTTTTCTTTCTTTCTCTTTCTTTCTTTCTTTCTTTCTTTCTTTCTTTCTTTCTTTCTTTCTTTCTTTCTTTCTTTCTTTCTTCTTTCTTTCTTTCTTTCTTTCTTTCTTTCTTTTTTGTTTTTTAAAAAATTTTTCTTTATTTAAGAGATGGGGTCTCGATCTGCTGTCCAGGCTGGACTATAGTGCACTTATAGCTCTCTGCATCCTCAAACTCCTGAGCTAAGTCATCCTCCAGCCTCAGCCTCCCAAGTAGCTAGGACTATAGGCATGAGCCACTGTGCTCAGTTTGTATTTCTTTTTTCTTTTCTTTTCTTTTTTTTTTTTTTGAGGCAGATTCTTGCTCTGTCGCCCAGGCTGGAGTACAATGGCACAATCTTGGCTCACTGCAACCTCCGCCTCCCGGGTTCAAGCGATTCTCCTGCCTCAGCCTCCTGAGTAGCTGGGATTACAGGAGCCCACCACCACACCCAGCTAATTTTTGTATTTTTAGTAGAGATGGGGGTTTCACCGTGTTGGCCAGGCTGGTCTAGAACTCCTGACCTTATGATCCACCCAGCTCGGCCTCCCAAAGTGCTGGGATTACAGGCATGAGCCACCTTGCCCGGCCAATCAGTTTGTATTTCTTGAGAGGACACTGAGTTGGACAGTTATAGCAAGATGTCTTTGGGCCAGGTGCGGTGGCTCATGCCTGTAATCCCAGCACTTTGGGAGGCCAAGGCGGGTGGATCAGGAGGTCAGGAGATCGAGACCATCCTGGCTAACACAGTGAAACCCCGTCTCTACTAAAAAATACAAAAAATTAGCTGGGTGTGGTAGCATGTGCCTGTAGACCCAGCTACTCGAGAGGCCGAGGCAGGAGAATCGCTTGAACCTGGGAGGCGGAGGTTGCAGTGAGCCGAGATTGCGCCACTGCACTCCAGCCTGGGCAACAGAGTGAGACTCCGTCTCAAAAAAAAAAAAAAAAAAAAGATGTCTTTAAAGGGCTGAGTGTGGTGGCCCATGCCTGTAATCCTAGCACTTTAGGAGGCTGAGGCTGGAGGATCACTTTAGCTCAGGAGTTTGAGGCTGCAGAGAGCTATAAGTGCACTACAGTCCAGCCTGGACAGCAGATGGAGATCCTGTCTCTTTTTTTTTTTTTTTTTTTGAGACGGAGTCTCGCTCTGTCGCCCAGGCTGGAGTGCAGTGGCCGGATCTCAGCTCACTGCAAGCTCCGCCTCCCGGGTTTACGCCATTCTCCTGCCTCAGCCTCCCGAGTAGCTGGGACTACAGGCGCCCGCCACCTCGCCCAGCTAGTTTTTTGTACTATTTAGTAGAGACGGGGTTTCACCGTGTTCGCCAGGATGGTCTCGATCTCTTGACCTCGTGATCCGCCCGTCTCGGCCTCCCAAAGTGCTGGGATTACAGGCTTGAGCCACCGCGCCCAGCCCCCGATCCTGTCTCTTAAAAAAAAAAAAATTAAATAAATCAAAGTTAAAACCTTGAAAAAGTTTTAAAAGCTTTAAAAATGATTAAATCTAGGCTAGGCGCAGTGGCTCACGCCTATAATCCTAGCACTTTGGGAGGCTGAGGCAGGTGGATCACCTGAGGTCGGGAGTTCGAGACCAGCCTGACCAACATGGAGAAATCCCGTCTCTACAAAAAATACAAAATTAGCCGGGTGTGGGATTACATGCCTGTAATCCCAGCTAGTCGGGAGGCTGAGACAGGAGAATTGCTTGAACCTGGGAGGCAGAGGTTGCAGTGAGCCGAGATCGTGCCATTGCATTCCAGCCTGGGCAACAAGAGCGAAACTCCATCTCAAAAAAAAAAAAAGATTAAATCTAATAGACATCAAGAAAGGTCTGTAGCACAATAACAGCAATAATCTGTAAGTAGGAAGGTGTAGGGGAGAGTAAATTGGTTTGAAGTAAATATATAATTCCAACACAGGACTGCTATGCAGCCCGCAGCCCTATCTGTGAGGTATGGCTAGGCTTTAAGTTCTGCATGGCCTGAGAGAGTGACTGCTAAAAATGCTCCTACTGCCTAAGAGGCAGCTTGGCCTCCTGAGGGCACATGACCCAACCCCCTTCACTGTACTTCCAAGACTTCAGTCTTCGGTCACTTTGCATAAACAAAGGCAGAAGTGCACTGAGCTTTGCTGTTTGAAAATATTTTTAGCAATTTTAGTGGTAGAAAAGATGCCCTTTGATACAATTTTGTTTTTGATCTTGTCTTCTTTGTGGAAAGTAAGCAGATTCCATGCTGGATCTGCTGTTTGGGAGTATAATAATTGCCTAAGGCCAGGTGTGGTGGCTCATGCCTGTAATCCCAGCACTTTGGGAGGCCGAGGCGGGCAGATCACCTGAGATCGGGAGTTCCAGACCAGCCTGACCAACATGGAGGGAAACCCCATCTCTACTAGAAATACAAAATTAGCCGGGCCTGGTGGCACATGCCTGTAATCCCAGCTACTCGGGAGGCTGAGGCAGGAGAATTGCTTGAACCCAGGAGGCGGAGATTGTGGTGAGCCGAGATCGCGCCATGGCACTCCAGCCTGGGTGACAGAGCAAGACTTCATCTCAAAAAAAAAAAAAACAAAACCACCAAACCAGAGAGAGTAAGTAGGGAACTGCATTTACCTCCACACATATAATTATCCTTCTTATTATAGTGAAGGTCCATGTCTTTGAACTTTATTCCAAATCCACCCTAAAAAAAAGTATGGATCAGCTGGACCCAGGAGGCCCTTCCCCTGGACCTTGCAGAAAAATGACTGGCAATCATGAAATTCACTAAAGGCTTTAGGGTACCTATCTCTTGGAATCCTTTCTACAACTCCTTTTCTTCTAGCTTCGGAATAGTCTAATTATCTTTGTCCCAGGTTTGAGGTTACTTGGGCACATTATTTATGTGCATCGCGATAATGTGATTTCAGTCTACCTCAGTCTCCATTCTGCATAGAGAGGTGTGGCAAACTTCCTGTCCTTTGTGGGCTCACACACAGCTGCAGTACCACACGGAATTACAATAGAGGTTTGAACAGTGGAGACGGTGGGAGTCCAGTGCCCAGAGCAACTTACTCTACTAGGGGAGTTGAAAGGATGGGAGCTAGACACGTGTATGTGGATCCAGAGCCACTCGGTACCAAGCTCTTACTTCCTGCAAAGCACTAAAATAAATAAATAAATAAATAAACAAACACTACCTCTCCTCCCCACCCCCCGTTTTTTTTTTTTTCTTGAGACGGGTTTCACTCTGTCGCCCAGGCTGGCGTGCAGTGGCGCAATCTCAGCTCACTGCAAACTCCACCTCCTGGGCTCAAGCCATTCTCCCACCTCAGCCTCCGGAGTAGCTGGGATTACAGGCGCGCGCCACCACGCCGGAACTCGTGGACTCAAGTGATCCCGCGTGCCTAGGCCTCCCAAAGTGCTGGGATTACAGGCATTATCCACCACGCCCTGCCTCGCAAAGCACTTTCAATTCATGCACAAGTCCTTGAATCACAAACACTCTTGGAGGCAGAGACTACTTGTATTCCAACTTTATAGATAAGGAAGCCGGGGCACTGTCAACACGGTTGCCTGGTGCCTGTAAGCAGGGAGCTGAACTGCTAGTTAGAGGAGTTGCAATTCCTAGGCTCTGGTTCACTGCGCTACCTCCAGGAATGGGGGTGGAAGTGGGGCGGCGGGAGAAGGGGCGGTGTTGCAGGAAGTTCATTTGCTTCAATATGGGCACTTAAAATGCCTGGAAACATTAAGAAAGGGAGCGTGCAAAAAAAAATTTTCCTGGTTTCAGCCATTTCTAACCCTTTTTAGGTCACTTCAAATAAAATTTGCAAATAAGTGCCATGTGGAGAAAATATGCAAATGTTGCTTAATGGAAAAGTCATTCGGAGTGCTGTGAAAGTTGGCTCATTTATTTAGCTGCCTCAAGTGTGCACATCATTCTTTTTCAGAGTGAATGTGTTTGAAGACAAAGCTTTGTATGTTTTCCCGCTTCCTCTCCAATTGGATATTTCAATTATAACATATTGATTAACAAAATACCCTGTTGGTTTGAACTGAGTATGCCTATGAGCAGGGGTTAATTGAAAATAGGGAACTGCTGTATATTTTAATTCTTTTAGGTACTCCCATGGCGGTACCCTGTACTCGGCTCTACTCAAAAGTAAAACAAAGCCCAGAACCAGGGTAGTCAGTGCATCCCATTGTTGCTATATGCATTTTGAAGAGCTATCGGAACTCACAGTTTTTGAACCTGACTCATGTTTACCCTGGTTCATAGGAAAACGAAACTGAAACAAAACCGAGGTCCTTCACCAATACTCCATGAGAATCCACGAATCTCAGGGCAGGAAGGGACCCTAATATCATTAAACCTAGTGACTCTCCAAAGGGCATTGTAGAAATCTGTGTATTTCTGGTCGTCACAATGACTGGCGAGGGCTACTGGCATTTAGTGGGCAGGAGCTAGGCATGCTAGGATGTTCTGTGATGCTGGTCATTCCCATAGAGCGAAGAATTGAACCACTGGACACTGATGTCGGTGAAAAGCTAGTTCATTATCATCTAAGCCTAGAACTAACACTGTTTTACATATGAACACAAAGTATCTTTGCCCAGTTTCCATATATTCTGAATTTTCCACAAATGCAACTACTATTTCAACGGAAGGAAGACTGTTACTGTTTTATTTAAACATTATTAATAGTTCAACATTGTGGAAAATGAGGTTCCTAGTAGCAATGCTGTACATGGAACTCGAGTTGTGAAATCAAAACACCTTTCCAGTTCGCATTTGTGGCTCTACTGGGCAGGTATCTTCCTACCAGTTAGCGTAGCTGTGCAGCGGCATTAACATATTATAATACGTTGTTTTATTATAATCATTTTGCTTCCGTTTGTTAATAGGTCATTTTTTTGAAATTGTGTTTGTAGGTTTACATAGTATTACCTATGATTTGTTATTTCAGTATAGGTAAAAGGGGCGTTAGAAAATACTAGTTATGAAAAGGAGTTGGGTCTTTCACAGGGTTATGGAATGTAGCAGACTCCTTTTATAGATGAGGAAATTGAGACCCAAAGCCGTTAAACCACTTGCCCCCGACAGTGTGATATTCTCTCCCTATCTCGTTCGAATTTCCATTTCGATTTTAAAAATTGGGGAGAGAAGTTTTGTGTATGGTAAATTATGTGATGAGCACGAACTATTTGAATCTTGGCAGCAGAAGACCCTTTGGAGGGTGATGGAAACAACTGCGTTTTATTTAATTCCGTCGGGCTGAGGGTCAGAAGGGAGAGGGGAAAGCGGTCGTAAGAAACCACGGATGTGCGTGTGCCGGCTCAAAGCCGGGAATCCACTAGTAAACACATCTTCTTGTATTTAAGGGCCTGTGGCACCGAAGCCGGGACTTGGGGTGGCCTGCCTGGGAGGGGGCCACGGGAAGAGGTTCCTCCGACGGCAGAAACCTGGTTCCTCCCGTTCCTCATACACCGCAGCGGCCTGAGGGTCACCCCGAGCCCAGGCCGGTAACCCCGCTGCAGCCCCTCCTGCAAGCCCAGGTTGCACCGACCACAAACATTCCCGACACCCTTGGGCCCTAGAAGAGCCGTTCGCCACCCGCAGGCTCCCCGCAACGCCGGTGTTCACCTGCCCTAAGCAGCTGGGTGCCCAGCGAGAAGCAGCTAGGGGCAAATGTAGCCCGCATTCCTGCGGAGGGCAGGGGTCCCGGGAGGGCGCGCCAGCGGCGGCTCTGGATCAGCGCGTGACTGTCTCATTGTTCCCTCACCGCGGGGGGTGGGGGCGCGCGCGCACACGTCGGGGGGTTGGCCGGGAGGGGCCATTGTGTGTTTCTAGGCGGGGCCCCCGCTGCCTAGGCAACAGCGCAGGGAGGTGTCCGGCCACCAGCGCGCCGCCGGCTCCCCTCCATTTCCCCCCGACTCCCGCCCCGTCACCATCCTACCCTCCTCCCTCCTCCTTTCCCCTTCCTCCGCTCCCCTCTTTTTCCTCCCCCTCCTCCCCTTCCCTCTGTTCTCTCCTCCTCTTCCCCGCCCCCCCGTCCCGAGCACTCTATATTCAAGCCACCGTTTCCTGCTTCACAAAATGGCCACCGCACGCGACACCTGCGGTCACGTGGCCTGCCGCCCTCTCGGTTTCGGGACTGTCTGCCTAGCTCCGACTTCGGGGAGGCTACACGCGGAAGACCGAGGGCAGATTAGACCGGAGAAATCCCACCACATCTCCAAGCCCGGGAACTGAGAGAGGAAGAAGAGTGAAGGCCAGTGTTGGAAAAAAAAAAAAAAAAAAGAAAAACAAAAAAAACCCAAGAAAAAAACCCCGAAAAACTAAAGCTGAGTGCATAGGGTTGGAAAGGGGAGCGAAGAGGCCTAGGTTAACATTTCCAGGCCTTTTAGCTGGTGGTAAACGGGAAACGCAAGTTCTCGCGAGATCTCGAGACCTCCGAGGCTGAGACTACGGTTTTAGCGGAGAGCACGGGAAGTGTAGCTCGGGAGAACTGGGACAGCATTTGGCGCTCCAAGCTCCAAGACAGGACTGCTAGGGGCGACGGGACTAAGTAGGAAATCCCGTGAGGTTAGACCTGAGGGAGCGCGCAGTAGCCGGGCATTAGTCGCCGCGACAGGGGATTGCAGTGTGAGAGGGAGGGCACACGTTGTACGTGCTGACGTAGCGGGCTTTCAAGCGGGTATATTAGATCCGTGGCCGCGCGGTGCGCTCCAGAGCCGCAGTTCTCCCGTGAGAGGGCCTTCGCGGTGGAACAGACACACTCGCTTAGCAGCGGAAGACTCCGAGTTCTCGGTACTCTTCAGGGATGAGTCATGTGGCGGTGGAAAATGCGCTCGGGCTGGACCAGCAGGTGAGCCGCAAGGACCCCACTGGGCTGGCTGCTGCGTGAATCCCTCCTCTGACCTAACCTGGCTAATGGCGCAGCGCTAACCGGGACCCTTACTTTTCATTTCCTGGGTGCCCCGGGGCTATGGAGGGACAGGAACGTTGGTTGGGGCTGTCGCCCGGGCCCGGTCTCGGCCCGCTGTATTGTCCCCGGGACGAGCACAATGGCGGCTTTTGTGTGTGCGTGCGCAGGCGGGCGGAGGGGGGGAGGGAGTGCGCGCGCTCTCGCGGGGACGCGCATGCGCGAACCCCGACTGATTAGTGACCGGGGGGTGGTTTGCGGGAGTGCGCAGCGCGGCGGGACGCGACTGGAGACCCTTTTGGCCTGGAGGGTTTCGGCCTTCACGGCTGGCGCAGCCTGGATTACCGTCTGTAGGACCCGGCGGCATCCGGTGTTTGCGTGCCTGCGAGCAAGGGGTGGAACGCGGCCCAGGAATGTGGGAGGGGGCGGCGCGGCGGGGAGGGGGTGGCCTTCGCTTGGGGTAATGGCGGCGGTCTCTTTTGTGTGGTGCTGGGAGGCGCTGTGGCTCACTCCCGGGAGACGGCGGGTCCCGGGCGGGCGAGGGCCTGGAAAGGAGGATGGAATGGGCGTCTTGTTTTTCCCGGGTTCCTTCCGCAGGCCTTTTCGCTTCAACCCAGGGTCCGCAGGCCCGGCGCCGCGGCCGGGGAGGCTGCGTTTCCGGAGTGGAAAGTTTTGTGACGCAGAAGATTGGGGAGGAGTGGGGGCGGGGAGGGGAGGCAGGAATGGGCCGCTGGGCTCTGAAGATAGAGGTTAGACGCGGCGGGGAGGTTAGCCAGCGAGGCCCTTTCTCCTCCTTGCTTGGCCCAGGTTGTCCCTGTGTGGCGAGTTAGCCGGGAGCCCCGCGTTTTTCTGGAGTGGAGGGGTCATCGCGGGTTGTGGGAGTGTCTTCATGTTAGTGACTTTGATCCAGGAATCCGCCTTTGGAAAAACACCCGGCTTTTGGGGGAAGTAAACAGTTTTGTTGTTGACTTGTTGCTGCCTGTGGAGTAGAATCTCGCGATGGGTCCGAGGCCCCCCCAGTCTTTTAGACAGAATCTCCTCTTCTAAGGATTTAGGGGCAGAGGAGAGGAGGACGTGTGATCTGAGAGAAGGTTTTGGGCTTTGGTGGCAGGAAGACTGCATCCCGCCGCAACAGTGGCACCACGTTTCAGATAAGCTCTTGTGTGGGTTATGCGGAGCCTTTAAATACACTTCTGATTAGGAGTTGATTTCACAAACTCCGGAATAATCCTGGGACTAAGTTTAGTGGCACAAATTAATTGAATACGTATTTTAATGTAGTCATATGTAATATTTTTTAGGAATTGATCTGTTCCTTTGGGAGCATTTTCTCCCTGTTAATGAACCAATTATATTAAATCCTCTAATTGTTGACACTTCATATGTTGAATTGAACACAGACATTTTAACAATCTACCAGCAGCACAGAGTATTCCCAGTTTTACCATTTTCCATTTAGCTACAGTGTCCTTTTAAGGATTCTAGGCAGCAGTGAACCTTATTTAAAAAGCAAAATTGTACTATAACAAGTGCAAAAGGAAAGTTTGTGGTTCTGCCGTGCTTTAAAGTATTAACGGTAGCAAGAGAAAGCGCGGTGGTGTTTTTTCTCATAGAAATTCTGGAAATTAGGTGCCTGAAGTCTTACACTCAGCATCTGCTTCCAGTTTTCAGTGACTCCATTGATGATGCCTGCAGTTTGGCAGTATCATACTGAGCTTTAAACACAAGATTTATAAACATGGTATATAGTGTATCTTTTGCAAACAGGTTGGCAACGGTACTGTGTAACTTGGTCTTTTGTGGCTTTTTTGAGAAAAATGAAACACTTTGCATGTACAATTTTTTCCACCAACTACTTGTGAGTAGTTCCTGGTTAGTTATACAACGTTACGAAGGTAGCATATAACCCTTTTCAAGAATGTTGAGGCTTTTGAGATACCAGTGTAAGGGAGATGGGTAGAAATATAGATGAAAGGCACTAAAACGTCCTACTCCCTAAGAGCATTGAATGCCAGTTGTACCATTTATTCAAAGTCATTTTTGAACTTCTGTTACAATGGGGTAATAAACAGGTAACTACTTCAAGCCGGGCTCATGCTTGTAATCCCAGCGCTTTGGGAGGCCAAGGCAGGTGGATCACCTGACCTGAGGTCAGGAGGCCAGCCTGGCCAACATGGCGAAACCCCGTCTCTACTAAAAATACAAAAAGCCTAGCGTGGTGGCGCACCCCTGTAATACCAGCTACTCGGGGAGGCGGAGATTGCAGTGAGCCGAGATCACACCACTGAATTCCAGCCTGGGTGACAGAGGGAGACTCTGTCTCAAAAAAAAAAACAAACGAATTAACAGTCAAACTACTTCAGAGTTGTGCTTAACATAGTGTTTTGTGTAAGTGGTTGGTATATTGCTTTTTTTTGTTGTTCTTAAGAGTACTACCCGACTAAAAATACGTAGGCAATATTTGGGGATGAAGGAACTAAAGAACGGCCAATTCAAAATTTGTCCTGACATTTTTCAGGTGTGCTTTTTAGGTTTAAAATACCAGGTACTACAGAAAGTTGGCGTTGGAAATGTTTATGACTGGCACTAAAACGAATCCCTTATCTATTTGACATTGAAGAATAATTTTGAGGTTCAGTGTAAGCTTTAGTTTGGTGATTAGGGAGCCTGTGCTATGGAACATGTTGCAGTGAAAATTCGTTTTGAATGAATGAATGAAATTTGGACAGTTTCTACTGAATAGCACAAGCATCTTGGTGTACCGCCTTCTGTAGTATATACAATAGTAATATTTTGCATTTGCCTAGAGCGTTACAGATTTGAAAGCATTCTTAGTCACTTTCTCATTAAGAGTTGGTATCAGCCCTGTGAGGTGGACTGGCCAACTACTTGAATGCAGTGCTAGCAAATGCTAGAGGGCGCGACTAGTTTTCTCTTAATACAGTATTTGAGCACATGGGGTGCTAACCATCTCACTCTCTTCTAGTTTGCTGGCCTAGACCTGAACTCTTCAGATAATCAGAGTGGAGGAAGTACAGCCAGCAGTAAGTAAAACATCTTATGGATTTATTGAATATTAGAGCTTAATGTCTTAAGATTTCATTGGGCTTATTTAAAATTTAAGAAATTTGCCTTTCAATTTTTACTGCTTAAAGAATTATGTAGTCTTTGTGTTACAGGGTTATGTAGTACCTAGTGGTCAATCTAAAGCATTGTTGCCTTTTTTTTTTTTTTTTTTTTTTTGAGATGGAGCTTTGCTCTTGTTGCCCAGGTTGAAGTGCAGTGGTGTGATCTCGGCTCACTGCAGTCTCTGCCTCCGGGTTCAAGCGATTCTCCTGCCTCAGCCTCCCGAGTAGCTGAGATTACAGGCATGCACCACCACACCTGGCTCATTTTGTATTTTTAGTAGAGATGGGGTTTCTCCATGTTGGTCAGGCTGGTCTCGAACTCCCTACCTCAGGTGATCTACCTGCCTTGGCCTCCCAAAGTGCTGGGATTACAGGCATGAGCCACCGCGCCTGGAGAGCGTCGTCGTTGCCTTTCTTTTTTTTTTTTTTTTTTTTGAGACGGAGTCTCACGCTGTTGCCCAGGCTGGAGTGCAGTGGCGCGATCTCGGCTCACTGCCAGCTCCACCTCCTGGGTTCACGCCATTCTCCTGCCTCAGCCTCCTGAGTAGCTAGGACTACAGGCGCCCGCCACCGCGCCCGGCTAATTTTTTGTATTTTTAGTAGAGACGGGGTTTCACTGTGGTCTCGATCTCCTGACCTTGTGATCCGCCCGCCTCGGCCTCCCAAAGTGCTGGGATTACAGGCTTGAGCCACCGCGCCCGGCCTTCGTCGTTGCCTTTCTAGCTGGCTCTCTTGAGTAAAAGCAGTTAACCATTGAAAGGAACCTTATTATATCATATTATCGCTAGAAGAGTTTTCGTCCATTATAAATCCTGAGCCCAGTTTAGAGGTGATGGGGATGTGTCCCTGTTAACTGACTATATTCATCGGTTATAGCTGCTCCTTTCTCCTGAAGAACAGAAGACTATACTGAATTTTGGATTGGTGGTTAGGTTAGATTTTCAAATGTGTCATTTCTTTTAAAAAGGCATTAGAAAAGTTGCTTTTTTTCTTTTAAGGGGGGTTGTTTAGAGACTTGTTAGAGGTTAGTGTTAAGATAGGGGATCTTACTGGTTTATTATAACGTAATAAGGCAATAGACCCTTATGTTTAGCTCAGATCTCTTCCTACTTATTAAAACAAGTGGGTATGGGCTGTGATGTGTCCTCATTTTTAGGCAAGAACAGCTCACTGGGCACAAAATTGGTGTTTGCTTTAACTTTCACCTTATTTGTCATGCTAAGAATCTTTTAGGAACTGATTGTCCTAATGGAGATTTTTAAAAACGTTTAATTCAGTCTAGAAAAAGAAAGTTAAATGACATGTTTACTAGTTATAAAGCAAATTGATTTTATTTGGGTTTATATTATGTGCTTTTTTTTGCTTATCCATAGTTTAGGCTGTATTCTTGCCTGCGTACAGAGCAGCCGTCAACTTAAACTCAGCAAGCCCCAAATTAAAACCTGCAATTCCTTGAAATTAACTCCCCTTTGCAGCTTTTCCTTATATGTTTATTGTATGTTTTGCAACTTACTGGCATAGAAACAAAAGATTGTGAGATTTATTACATGAGTAATCTTAAATTGTTACAGTAATACTTAATGCTGTAAGTGATCCTCTTAGTTTTTATGACAGTTCTCTTAAATCTAGCAGGCCTTTAAAAAAAGTCACATTAAATGACGACTAGTGGCTAAATGTGCTCAATTTGTGGATTTCAACTATTAGGTTCCAAATCAGCTTTTTTTTTTTTTAAATCAAACTCCTTTCAAAGTTCTCCTTATGAAGCAATAACCCATTTAAAATTAGATTCTTTTTTTCCCCCCTCTCAATGTCCAGGTAAGTAATCAGATGGGAAGGCTGGAGATTTTAATTTCCCGGAATCATTTTTTAGTAACAGAAATTTAAATGGAAGGTTTTTTGGCATTTAATTATGTATATATGTATTTTTTTTTAGAAGGGCGCTATATTCCTCCTCATTTAAGGAACCGAGAAGCTACTAAAGGTAGGTCCCCACAAGTAACTTCGTTGGTCTATTTTTTTGCCTCCTTTAGAAGTTAGTCAAAGCCTTAAGGAAAATGAGGCATTTGGGGGATGTCTAAACATAGTGTTCTTTTATGCTTCTGTCAGCCTTGGTTCAAATATTAGAGCTTAATAACGTTGGAAAAACTTATCTAATGTTACACAGTGGGAAATTCGGCATTCCTGTGTCAAACTGTTCTGACGCCAAGGGCATGGTTTTGTACAGTTTCGCTAGTCTTGTGCTGAATCTGTTTGTAATCATTCACAGCATGGTTTTAGTTTGGAAGAGGTGGGTGCCCCTACTGTGTCAACCAAGCTGCATAATGATAACAACCTGGTTATTTCTGTCTTGGCACAGTTGCCAGAAATGAAGATGGGCTTATCATAGAATAGTTAACAAGTTACAGCGTTGGGAGTGATTCTCTGGTTTCATCTCCTTGCCTTGCTGCTGTTGAAGGGTTTTGTCCAAAATATATTACACTATCTGGCGTCTTTCCCATTGCAATTGTAATGTAGCGATAGATAACAGCTAGTGTATGTTTCATATTATGAGACAGCTGTTCGGGTGCTTTATATTCTGTAAAATTAGACCATTCAAAATTTGGAGGAAAAGGGAAAGTCAGGAAAACTAAAGATAAGGAGGAGGGAAGATACTGTATAAAGAAGGCAGATAGGAAGAGTGGAGAGTCCACAGGGGAGCACATGGTTTGCTGCTGTTCCTCTCCATATGTAGTCTGTGTTACCTTCACTGTCCTAGCGATACATGTATATAAAATCTGTATTACTTCTATGGGAAGATCACTTTGGCATTATATTCTTTTTTTATTTTTATTTTTTTATTTTTGAGACAGAGCCTCGCTCTGTTGCCCAGGCTGGAGTGCAGAGCCTCACTGCAACCTCCACCTCCTGGATTCAAGTGATTCTCCTGCCTCAGCCTCCCAAGTAGCTGGGATCACAGGCATGCGCCACCACGCCTGGCTAGTTTTTGTGTATTTTAGTATTTAGGGGTTTTGCCTTGTTGCCCAGGCTTGTGTGGAACTCCTGATCTCAAGTGATCCGCCCGCCTCAGCCTCCCAAAGGGCTGGGATTACAGGCGTGAGCCCCCGTGCCTGGCTGGCATTATATTCTTTTTAAGGGGAGGTTGCTGTGGAATTTGTCTTTATCGTCATGGATGTTCTCAGTATTCTGAGTATACTAGCTAGAATTGACCCTCATGTATATGGCAGTATCATAGAGGTTTTAGAGCTGGAAGAGATCTGGCACTCTAACTCAACTATTTCTTGCTAGCAAAGGCTGTTGGTCACCTGACTGGCCTAACAGTAGGAGGTAGAAGGCAGAAGGAAAGTAACTGAATTCAGAAGCTGTTTCTGACTAATAAGGTGTTGCTGAAGCTAAACACTCTACTTGTGTTTAAACCCTCTATCTGTCTTTGGGCTAATTTACATGTTTGTCATCCACTTACTTGGATATTTATAGCTGTACCCAGGAACCTTGTCTATACTGAGAATATATAGTGATGAGGGTTTTTCTTTTTCCAGGTATTCCTGATTGTCATCAAGCTTATAGTAGACGAACCACTAAAATAATAGTACCATTTGACAGTAGTATTCTTGTGCTTTATACTATTGAAACTGAAAAATATTGTATTAAACCAAGTAATCTGACAGTCTAAGAATGTTCTAAATGAATACCACCTCCAAGAAACATGGAAACAATAGTAACTGTTTCCTAGTAAACCCATTCACACCTATAAAATGAATGGAAATTAAATTGTGATGATCATACAACAGTATCATAATCAATGTGTTATAGGCAAAGCTGTTGACCACTTAGAGGTAGTATTCATTCAAAAACAAGTCAGATTGCTTGATTTAGTGTACAGTAAAATTTTTTTTTTTTTTTTTTTTGAGACAAGAGTTTCACTCGTTTCCCGTGCTGGAGTGCAATGGCGCGATCTTGGCTCACTGCAACCTCTACCTCCCAGGTTCAAGTGATTCTCCTACCTCATCCTCCTGAGTGGCTGGGATTGCAGACATGTGCCACCACCCCCGGCTAATTTTGTATTTTTAGAGAGACAGGATTTCTCCACGTTGGTCAGGCTAGTCTCGAACTCCTGACCTCAAGTGACCTGCCCGCCTTGGCCTCCCAAAGTGCTGGGATTACAGGCGTGAGCCACCGTTCCTGGCCAGTGGACAATATTTTCTGGTGGGGAGAATTAAAAACTTTGTCCTGGTGTAAACCAGCTGTAAATCTTGGTTGTCTTATAGGACCATGGTAGGAATATCTTGAGATTGAACCTCGAGCCCACAGAGATAAGATAGTCAGTGGAGGCCTTCAAATTCAGAAAGATTGATAATACCTTAACATGGTTCCTATTTCTAATTAATAATAAAATGGATTTGTGCTCTTTTAATCGAAGGTTTCTACGACAAAGACAGTTCAGGGTGGAGTTCTAGCAAAGATAAGGATGCGTATAGCAGTTTTGGATCTCGTAGTGATTCAAGAGGGAAGTCTAGCTTCTTCAGTGATCGTGGAAGTGGATCAAGGGGAAGGTAAGTGATTTCTTGTCTTACCACCTTATGTGTATGTGTAATAACAGTTTAGTAAGTTCTTATCCTGACCACCCATTTGGATGTCAAGCATTATGTCTGTTTAGTCATTGTATTTTCTTAGCTGTAAGAGGCTTTTACTAAATTGAACCTCTTAGTTAGAAATTAGATGAAAGTAGGAATATGTTCATTGGCATAATGAAATGAGTTATTCTATTTCTCGAGTTTTGTATGTTCCACTTAAAAGAGTAAGTTCCTCTAGTGAATGGCCTAATTTGGTTGGGATTTTTGTGGACTCTATAACAATTTCTAAATACCTTGTATTTTTGGTTACACAAGTATGGTGAACTGACCCCATGTGCCTAATAGCTGTTGTTAGTCCTGTGTCCTGATTTTTCGCAAACAGGCCTAAAACTCTAATAACATCTTAGTTCAGGTAAGGATTATTTTCTACCTTTTATCCAAAGTCACACAGGTGAATTGTCCTTTAAGTGACATCCTATTATAACTAGGACAATTGATATTCGGTGTGCTATTTTCTTCTTTTCCCTACCATTAAATATATTTGGATGAGCACTTTAAATGAAGGTTGTGAGCTGTTTGCCAGTTTCAAGTAAAATCTTTATTCTTAATTTTGTCATCTGCGAGGCTTTTTAGGCTATACGACTTTATAGAAATATAAAGATTACTGATTTTAGAAAATGAGGTTATGTAAATGATGCTGGTTAGAGAGCCTTATTTGTCAACTCAGAATTGGATTGTTGACATCCTTATAGTTAGCCATAACTTAAGTCTCCAGATACAGTTCTAGAGTAGGGATAAGAATCTGATAATGGTTAAATGATATGATTCTGATTAATTGCTTGTGCTGTTCAGGTTTGATGATCGTGGACGGAGTGATTATGACGGCATTGGCAGCCGTGGTGACAGAAGTGGCTTTGGCAAATTTGAACGTGGTGGAAACAGTCGCTGGTGTGACAAATCAGATGAAGATGATTGGTCAAAACCACTCCCACCAAGTGAACGCTTGGAACAGTAAGTTTTTGAAGTGTATGTTACTTGTGATGAAGCATTATAGTATAACAAATGAACTTACCCATCTTTTGATTTGAGGGAACTCTTTTCTGGAGGCAACACTGGGATTAATTTTGAGAAATATGATGACATTCCAGTTGAGGCAACAGGCAACAACTGTCCTCCACATATTGAAAGTGTAAGTATTTTTACTTGACTTTTAAAGACACAGGGAGGTGTAAATGTTTTCATGGTACATTAGAATGTGAGGTGAGCTTCATAAAGTCATGTAGACCAGCAGCTTCATAGATTTGTGGAAAAGGAGAAGTTGAGTTCAGTGTCACCATTATGAATAATTTATTACCTAAAATAGAAAATGGGTCAAACATAGGAACAACCCAAAGTCTTCTCCAATGTGCAGTAAGCCTGGGGGTTGTTTTTTCTCAAAAGTATAATATGGTAATTTTCTTAAACTATAAGCTGAGTTACAAATCAGCTGTTGGTTGTTTCCATTATTAGTATAAAACAGAAATAGCTTTAGATAGCATTTCTAACCCCATTGAATTTCTTCACAGTTCAGTGATGTTGAGATGGGAGAAATTATCATGGGAAACATTGAGCTTACTCGTTATACTCGCCCAACTCCAGTGCAGAAGCACGCTATTCCTATTATCAAAGAGAAAAGAGACTTGATGGCTTGTGCCCAAACAGGTAAGCTCAGCTCATAAGAGTAAAACATTATCATATTTTTTCTGTAAAGGACTAGACAATAAAATATTTTTTTATGGGCCATGCAGTTTTGCAGCTGCTCAGCGCTGCTATTGGACTGTGAGAGAAGCCATAGATGATACATAAATTATTGGGTATGGCTGTATTCCGTAAGAGCTTTATTTATAAAAATAGCAGGCTTTATTTACAAAAATAGTTGTCTCAGTTTGCTGACGACTCAGAGATGGACCAAAGAAGCCACTTTTTGGAAAACTTAATCATAAACTAAAAGTACTAATTACTAGTAATAGGGCAGTTAAAAAACACTGTCATCTACCAATGTCTGTTTAAAATTAATGAGCAGGATTTGTTTGTTTTTGAACAGGGTCTGGAAAAACTGCAGCATTTCTCTTGCCCATCTTGAGTCAGATTTATTCAGATGGTCCAGGCGAGGCTTTGAGGGCCATGAAGGTAGATGTTTCTTTATAAAATGGGAAATTATTGTAGAACTTCGTAGGAGGCCATTGAGAGGGCTTTCTAAATGATGCTAAGACTTAAGTCGAATGAAAAGCAGTTTTCAAGTGTAATCTGTAATCTATAAATTACAAAAGGGAATTATGTTGTGATGAACTTTTCAAACAGGGTAGGTAGAGTTAACTTAAAAATTGATTTATTTCTTAGGAAAATGGAAGGTATGGGCGCCGCAAACAGTACCCAATCTCCTTGGTATTAGCACCAACGAGAGAGTTGGCAGTACAGATCTATGAGGAAGCCAGAAAAGTAAGTATGAGTTCCAGTGATTATTAGCTTTTTCATTGATTCTAATTAAATGTTTTATGAATATGTAAAAATTTTGATCTTGAAGTTCATAACTTTTTTTGCTTACAGTTTTCATACCGATCTAGAGTTCGTCCTTGCGTGGTTTATGGTGGTGCCGATATTGGTCAGCAGATTCGAGACTTGGAACGTGGATGCCATTTGCTAGTAGCCACTCCAGGACGTCTAGTGGATATGATGGAAAGAGGAAAGATTGGATTAGACTTTTGCAAGTATGTTTTTTTGTTTTGTTTTGTTTTGTTTTGTTTTTGGCGGAGTTTCACTCTTGTTGCCCAGGCTGGAGTGCCATGGCACGATCTCGGCTCACTGCAACCTCACCTCCCGGGTTCAAGTGGCTCTCCTGCCTCAGCCTCCCAAGTAGCTGGGATTACAGGCATGTGCCACTACGCCCAGCTAATTTTTGTATTTTTAGTAGAGACGGGGTTTCTCCGTGTTGGTCAGGCTGGTCACGAACTTCCAACCTCAGGTGATCCACCTGCCTTGGCCTCCCAAAGTGCTGGGATTACAGGCGTGAGCCATCGGCGCTTGGCTATGTTAATTTTTAAATGTATGGGATGCAGTATTAAAGTTACTGGCCATTAGGTTTGTGGTGGTGGCAACATTGTCTAAATTTTAAGATTGAGAAGTGATGTATTTCAGACATCTAACTTTTACCAAAATCTTGTTCATGGTAATTTTAATGTTGAAAAATCAGTAGTAACATCTTGGTGGAGGCTTAGAATGATCAGCTCGTGGGACAGTCAACTAGGATGGGCTAATTTGGCTGTGTAATCTTGAATGACTTATGTAGTGGCAAGGATCCTGTGCTGGGTCTGTAAAATTACGCAGTGTGAGGCACCACCTTAATGAATATATAATTGTAGTAACTTACACAATTGCAATTATACTAACAGCCATACTAAAACCATCTTGATTTCTCCTCATTCTAAACTCAGGTTTGTTTTTTTCATGACATGACAGATACTTGGTGTTAGATGAAGCTGATCGGATGTTGGATATGGGGTTTGAGCCTCAGATTCGTAGAATAGTTGAACAAGATACTATGCCTCCAAAGGGTGTCCGCCACACTATGATGTTTAGTGCTACTTTTCCTAAGGAAATACAGGTACTGTTGGATGTTGCAAATTTTATTTATTTATTTATTTTATTTTTTTGAGACGGAGTCTCGCTCTGTCGCCCAGGAGTGCAGTGGCGCTCAGCTCACTGCAAGCTCCGCCTCCCGGGTTTACGCCATTCTTCTGCCTCAGCCTCCAGGTAGCTGGGACTACAGGTGCCCGCCACCGCGCCTGGCTAGTTTTTTTTTTTTTTTTGTCAGTAGAGACAGGGTTTCACCGTGTTAGCCAGGATGGTCTCGATCTCCTGACCTCGTGATCTGCCTGTCTCAGCCTCCCAAAGTGCTGGGATTACAGGCTTGAGCCACGGTACCTGGCCCCGCAAATTTTATTTATTTAGAAATTTGTTTATCTCAGGTAATAAAAATATTTTTTTTCTTTCAGATGCTGGCTCGTGATTTCTTAGATGAATATATCTTCTTGGCTGTAGGAAGAGTTGGCTCTACCTCTGAAAACATCACACAGAAAGTAGTTTGGGTGGAAGAATCAGACAAACGGTCATTTCTGCTTGACCTCCTAAATGCAACAGGTAACATTTTGATTTTTTTTTTTTTTTTTTTTTTTTTGAGACAGAGTCTCGCTCTGTTACCCAGGCTGGAGTGCAGTGGTGCGATCTCGGCTCACTGCAAGCTCTGCCTCCTGGGTTCACGCCATTCTCCTGCTTCAGCCTCCCATGCTCCCATGTAGCTGGGACTACAGGCGCCCGCTACCGCACCCGGCTAATTTTTTGTATTTTTAGTAGAGATGGGGTTTCACCATGTTAGCCAGGATGGTCTCGATCTCCTGACCTCGTGATCTGCCCGTCTCGGGCTCCCAAAGTGCTGGGATTACAGGCCTCGTGAGCCACCGCGCCCAGCCAGCATTATGAATTTTTTATTTTTTTTTTAGAGATGGGGGTTTCTCTGTGTTGCCCAGGCTGGAGTGCAGGGGTTATTCACAGGCGCGATCCCATTACTGATCAGCATGGGAGTATTTGACCTGCTCTGTTTCTGACCTGGGCTGGTTCACCCCTCCTTAGACAACCTGGTGCTCCCTTGCTTCCGGGAGGTTATCATGTTGATCCCAAACTTAGTGTGGACACCTGATAGGCATAGTACACTACAGCCCAGAACTCGTAGACTTAGACAATCCTCCTGCCTCAGCCTCCAGAGTAGCTGGGCCTACAGGCACGTACCACTGCACCCATCTAAAATTATGAATAATTTTCATTGCTCTGGTGGTGATCCATTTGGGCTGGGTGCAGTGGTACATGCATGTAGTCCCAGCTACTTGGCAGGCTGAGGCTGTAGTATGCCATGATTGCACCTGTGAATGGCCAGTTTACTCCCAGCCTGGGCAATATAGTGAGACCCCCCATCTCTTAAATGTATTTGGATTACCTTTATTACTTTTCCTCCTCAATTCAAAACATGCTGTTAAAAGCCCATTTTTAAGATATGTATGTATTTTAATTGACACATGAAAATTGTGCATACATAAGTGCAAAGAGAACTAAGCCATATTAGTGGCAAAAACCTATAATTTTTCAACGACAGGCAAGGATTCACTGACCTTAGTGTTTGTGGAGACCAAAAAGGGTGCAGATTCTCTGGAGGATTTCTTATACCATGAAGGATACGCATGTACCAGTATCCATGGAGACCGTTCTCAGAGGGATAGGGAAGAGGCCCTTCACCAGTTCCGCTCAGGAAAAAGCCCAATTCTAGTGGCTACAGCAGTATGTATAAACATCCTTCTTTGATTCAAGTTGAGCATGTTCAAGTATTTTTCTTTTAAGTGGGCCATATCTCATATAAGTTATTTTTCAGGTAGCAGCAAGAGGACTGGACATTTCAAATGTGAAACATGTTATCAATTTTGACTTGCCAAGTGATATTGAAGAATACGTACATCGCATTGGTCGTACAGGACGTGTAGGAAACCTTGGTAAGTATTTGATTACTTGATGATTTCATGTTTTTAGCTGTGATGCGTGCAGCAAAGAACTTGCTAGGATCTAAAATACATTTTTAACAATGAAAGTGACAAAAGATTTTGCTCAAAGCACTTGTTTAAATAATAGATTGTAATATTTTAAATATTTCTGCATAGGAAAGTAAGGGTAGCAAGTTACTTCGTGGAAGACGTTTGTTTATATAGTTTTTTGGGGACTCTTTTAGGCCTGGCAACCTCATTCTTTAACGAGAGGAACATAAATATTACTAAGGATTTGTTGGATCTTCTTGTTGAAGCTAAACAAGAAGTGCCATCTTGGTTAGAAAACATGGCTTATGAACACCACTACAAGGGTAGCAGTCGTGGACGTTCTAAGAGGTGAGGTATATATGGTGTAATAGGTGTTGACTTACAGTTTCTAGTGTTTCCTCTGCATGCATAATGTCCAGCGTTAACTTCACAGTATTTAAAAAGCTGAATCATCTTAGGCTTTCTAGATTCTTTGGTAAGGGGTTGTATTAGAATGGATGACACTCCATTCTAATGTTGGGGAAAATATGGCTGGATGGGGAATTGTTTGAATGGAAAAATAGAAATTGGTCATTGGGAAGTATGTAAGAGTTAGGTTACTTCAGTGGAATTTCATCTTCATGTGAACCAACAAATTTTTTCTTATAGTAGCAGATTTAGTGGAGGGTTTGGTGCCAGAGACTACCGACAAAGTAGTGGTGCCAGCAGTTCCAGCTTCAGCAGCAGCCGTGCAAGCAGCAGCCGCAGTGGCGGAGGTGGCCACGGTAGCAGCAGAGGATTCGGTGGAGGTAGTGTTAATCTGTAACTTCATAGCTTTGGGAAGGGTTTTTTTCCGTTTAGTCATCTTTTTCGAAGTCTAATTAAACCATTTAAGATCAGCACTATAGAAACTTGATGGCAAAGTACTTAAGGGAAGGATTGTATTTAATGATGGATAACTTCATTAATTTATCTCTCTTTTAAATCTCTCATTAGGTGGCTATGGAGGCTTTTACAACAGTGATGGATATGGAGGAAATTATAACTCCCAGGGGGTTGACTGGTGGGGTAACTGAGCCTGCTTTGCAGTAGGTCACCCTGCCAAACAAGCTAATATGGAAACCACATGTAACTTAGCCAGACTATACCTTGTGTAGCTTCAAGAACTCGCAGTACATTACCAGCTGTGATTCTCCACTGAAATTTTTTTTTTAAGGGAGCTCAAGGTCACAAGAAGAAATGAAAGTAACAATCAGCAGCCCTGTTCAGAAGGTGGTTTGAAGACTTCATTGCTGTAGTTTGGATTAACTCCCCTCCCGCCTACCCCCATCCCAAACTGCATTTATAATTTTGTGACTGAGGATCATTTGTTTGTTAATGTACTGTGCCTTTAACTTTAGACAACTTTTTATTTTGATGTCCTGTTGGCTCAGTAATGCTCAAGATATCAATTGTTTTGACAAAATAAATTTACTGAACTTGGGCTAAAATCAAACCTTGGCACACAGGTGTGATACAACTTAACAGGAATCATCGATTCATCCATAAATAATATAAGGAAAAACTTATGCGGTAGCCTGCATTAGGGCTTTTTGATACTTGCAGATTGGGGGAAAACAAACAACAAATGTCTTGAAGCATATTAATGGAATTAGTTTCTAATGTGGCAAACTGTATTAAGTTAAAGTTCTGATTTGCTCACTCTATCCTGGATAGGTATTTAGAACCTGATAGTCTTTAAGCCATTCCAGTCATGATAAGGTGATGTATGAATACATGCATACATTCAAAGCACTGTTTTCAAAGTTAATGCAAGTAAATACAGCAATTCCTCTTTCAACGTTTAGGCAGATCATTAATTAATGAGCTAGCCAAATGTGGGCATACTATTACAGGGAAAGTTTAAAGGTCTGATAACTTGAAATAGGTTTTTAGGAGAATTCATCTACTTAGACTTTTTAAATGCCTGCCATAAATGAAATTGAAATGGTAGAATGGCTGACCACAGCAATGACCAGCCCTCATTAGGGCCTTGGATGATTTTTGGTCTAATAACGCATGCTAGTGTTGATGTTTTTTGGTCAAGAGGGTATGAACAGGAAGAATTAAATGCAGCAGGCTTTATTTTAAATGCCGATTCACATTACTCTGTTCAAGCTGCGTTGAGATGTTAAACTGGCTTACTATAGACTTTGTAAAATGGCTCCAGAAGAGTAACAAACTGAAATCTTTGAGATCACACAGGTTGGAAATATGTACATAACTGCACAAGGTGTCAATTCTGCTCTACAGTGCAGTTTTAGTCAGTTTTAGTTGCATAGGTTTCCATTGTATTTATAGTCTGTTTATGCTAAATCTGGCCAAAGATGAGCATTGTCCACCACTAAAATGCCTCTGCCACTTTGAATTCTGTGCTAATTTTGTGGCCAGAATGCAGTGATGAAAACGCTCCATCTTTTTACAGTGGCATAGGAAGACGGCAAAAATTTCCTAAAGTGCAATAGATTTTCAAGTGTATTGTGCCTTGTTCTAAAACTTTTATTAAGTAGGTGCACTTGACAGTATTGAGGTCATTTGTTATGGTGCTATTTCAATTAGTCTAGGTTTAGGCCCTTGTACATTTTGCCCATAACTTTTTACAAAGTACTTCTTTTATTGCACATTCAGAGAATTTTATATATATGTCTTGTGTGCGTGTCCTTAAACTTCCAATCTTACTTTGTCTCTTGGAGATTGTTGAACGCAGCTTGTCTAGGAAGGGGATGGGACTAGATTCTAAAATTTATTTGGGACCATGGGAATGATAGTTGAGAAGAAAACTATTTGCACACGACAGATTTCTAGATACTTTTTGCTGCTAGTTTTATGTAATATTTATTGAACATTTTGACAAATATTTATTTTTGTAAGCCTAAAAGTGATTCTTTGAAAGTTTAAAGAAACTTGACCAAAAGACAGTACAAAAACACTGGCACTTGAATGTTGAATGTCACCGTATGCGTGAAATTATATATTTCGGGGTAGTGTGAGCTTTTAATGTTAAGTCATATTAAACTCTTAAGTCAAATTAAGCAGACCCGGCGTTGGCAGTGTAGCCATAACTTTCTGATGTTAGTAAAAACAAAATTGGCGACTTGAAATTAAATCATGCCAAGGTTTTGATAAACTTGTCTTAAGATATTAATGAAACACTTCAAAACACTGATGTGAAGTGTCCAGAATCTCAGATGTTTGTTGTGTGAATTTTGTTTAGTTGTGTGTTTTTTTGTTTGTTTTTTTTTCAGTGAATGTCTGGCACATTGCAATCCTCAAACATGTGGTTATCTTTGTTGTATTGGCATAATCAGTGACTTGTACATTCAGCAATAGCATTTGAGCAAGTTTTATCAGCAAGCAATATTTTCAGTTAATAAGGTTTCAAAAATCATGTAAGGATTTAAACTTGCTGAATGTAAAGATTGAACCTCAAGTCACTGTAGCTTTAGTAATTGCTTATTGTATTAGTTTAGATGCTAGCACTGCATGTGCTGTGCATATTCTGATTTTATTAAAATAAAAAGTTGAACTGCACAGTCTCCTTTGTTGTTGTCAATTGTGGTTTATTTTCAGAGGTGAAAATAAAGTGCTCTTGCCTGAAAAATTGTAAAATGTTATTTTTTTGGTTGTCATCCAGTGCTGTTTTTTGAGATGCCTTTTGGATACAGAATGACTCTCATAAGTATTTGCAATGAAAGATGAAGATGTTAGCTTGAAATACAGTGAAACAATTTTTGTAATAGATGGAAATCTAAAAGGCCCTTACTGATGTACAGCATGTACTAGAAATTGGCTTATACTTCCCAACAATTTTACATGGGTGAGAGTCTCACCGTTCTTTGAAGTATCCGATATGAAGGATGGTTGAACAGTGGAAGAATGAGCAGGATAAAAGTCAAGTGTGTCAGTAGTCCAAGTAATGGTAAGTATGTACTTAGGGAAGGAATCAAGAATGTATTTGGGCCAGGTGTGATGATTGCATGGTCCTATGGTGAGTGCTAGCTTACTCGGAACCTGAGGGGCAGGAGGATTGCTTGAGCCCAGGAGTTAAAGTCCAGCCTGGGCAACATATAGCAAGACCTTACCTCTAAAAAGAAAAGAAAAAAAACAGGTAATAGACATCTATGCTTACCATACACACTGCTGCAACAGGCTGCTACCTCAAGTGCATAGGTGTTTGATTAGATTGTCGTACGAGCAGTTTGGTATGTTTCAACCTCTAAGGAATATGTGTATTCAGCTTTTGTTTCACTGTAGTTGAAGGTTTGCAGTATGATTTAAGAATTTTTTGCACTGTAAGGAAATACGGTTCTGGATAGTTAACCTTTGTCCAGTCATGAACTCAAGCCTAAGTTTTTGGAGCAGAATTTTGAAACATGGCCGTGTGTATTTTGAAGATAGAAAAGATGATCATACTTCGGTCTCAATTTAGTCAAACATGGAAAGGTTTAGGATGGCTAGATTGAATAGTCAATGGCTGAAAATGACTCGTGGAGTGAAGTTGGATGCTAAAGAAGAGTTCAAGTTCCCCTTCATGTGAATGATGAGGAGTGAACATGACAATCAGCTTGGGGGAACTGCCAGAATTTGAGATTATTTCTAGTCTAGCATGGTTAGGATTATGGTGACAAATTCAGTACGTTTATATACTACATTAATCTGGTTTAATTACACTTAAATGCAGTTGTCACTCCTGTGCACTGTTTGTGTTTCCTGGATTCTTGGCTGAATTTCAATATTTTAAAAATGGCTTTATAGGAGCTATGTCTAACCTTCATGCTTAAAATGTTTCCCTTGCTCCTATGCTCTAAGTGACCTGCTTGAATGGCCACAGGCTTGCTCTTTGGAGTTCAGTGACTTAATACATTGTTGATAGGGCTTCACTACTCCCAGAATACAGAGGTATCTACTTACTGTAGGTACAGGGCATTGAAAGTTATAAGACTATCTTTGGGTTTTGCTTTCTTCTGTTCCATTCTATTTTTAATACAATTATGGGTATATTTAAACCTGCTTTGTTGCTTCGTGTCATTTCAGCTTATGATCTATTTTTCAGCATGTTTAGTGTCATTGTTTCTAATGTGGCTGTCCCTTCTATAATGACTACTCTTTAATTTTTTTTTTTTTTTTTTTTGAGATGGAGTCTCGCTCTGTTGCCCAGGCTGGAGTGCAGTGGCATGATCTTGGCTCACTGCAAGCTCCGCCTCCCAGGTTCCCGCCATTCTTCTGCCTCAGCCTCCCGAGTAGCTGGGACTACAGGGGCCCGCCACCACACCTGGCTAATTTTTTGTATTTTTAGTAGAGACAGGGTTTCATCGATTTAGCCAGGATGGTCTCGATCTGACCTCGTGATCTGCCCACCTTGGCCTCCCAAAGTGCTGGGATTACAGGCGTGAGCCACCGCGTCCAGCCTAATTTTCTCATTCTTCATTGATTTCTTTTTCCTCTGAGTTTTCTCTGCATACACCTGACTGGGTTTTCTTTAAGATAATTCTGAGACAGGACTTTCTTGACAAAGCACTGTTTAGTTATATTATGAAAGGGTATTTTGTGACTTGGAAAGATGTTTATTATGGGAGAAAACAAAACGGACCAATACGATTTAAGAGCAGGAAATAGGTGTCTCAAAACGAGATAAAGTCAGCAATTCCACTCGTAGGAGGATTCTACCCAGGAAAAATGAAAACGCTAAGTATGTGAATGTTTTGTAGCATTATTCATGGTAACCAAAAAGTGGAAACAAAAATGTCCGTCAACTGGCAAATGGACAAACTAAATATATACATAAAATGAGGCACTGGTAATATCTCCTCTCTAGGGGACCAGCCACATCTCCAATTGCCTTCCCCCTCTTCAAAGGATCATTAGGCAGGCTATCAGTACGTGACACATCTATATTCTAAGGCATTCTGTGGCTGTATTTCTGGTTTTTGTCCTTTACTGTGTGAAGCAGATAAATCATGGTTTATTGGGTATTTACTGTCTTCCTTGTTACATCGAAGATGTTTCATTTTTTGAGAGAAGTAAAGCGCCTCCTATCTTTCGCTGGAAATCCTCCATTCACTTCCTTTTCCACTCATTCTATTCACAACAGCCCATCTCATTTACCTAACAGTCAACATTAGTGGTGTGCAGAATGGTCCCTGAACCTCTCCTCCAGACCTCAATCACCTGATGGGATCTTTTAGTGCAAGGCGAGGGTTGACTTAGGGTGCAATCAAAACCTGATTTGGTGTCTGAGTATTGGCACTGGGAGATGTAGTGATTAATATAGATTAGTCTTTCCTCTCTTGGAACCTAGCCATTTTCCTTTTGTGTTTCTCCAACTTGGTGTTGCAACATAAAGTACCTGGGAAATGATTCTAGGGCAACTCTCCTAACAGGATCCTCCACCTCTGGGGTTTTCTCAGGAATCTGTGGTTTTAGTTTTGGTTTTTGCCTGTGTTTTTATTCCTAAAGCTCCCCAGGCAATTCTGATACAGCAGGCTTAGGTGTGGAGTCCACTGTTCTCTCCCCTTCTTTTTGTCATCTGTTTCAAACTTAGCATTGCCGTGATCATGTTTCTGGTTCTTCATGGTGGAAGCATCTCTATATTCCAAATTAAAACACTGCAAACAAATTAATGGCATTCTATTACGTGGCCCCTATGGTGTGGTTCTAATCTACCATTGCAGCTTTAACTTGCTTCCCAGATCTTATCCTGTAGCTGAATGTCATGCTACTGTCTATACAAATCCTGTGCTTCTGCCTCTGCCTTAGTTTTTGCTCACCATGTTCCTTTTAACTAGAATTGGAGCTAAATTAATGTTTTAAAATATTATATATTGTATTCAGAATATTAAGCTGCTGGCTGGGCATGGTGGCTCACACCTGTGACCCCAGCACTTTGGGAGGTGGGTGGATTGCCTGAGGTCAGGAGTTCAAGACCAGCCTGGCCAACATGGTGAAACTCCGTCTCTACTAAAAATACAAAAAAAAATTAGCTGGGCATGGTGGCAAGCGCTTATAGTCTCAGCTATTTGGGAGGCTGAGGCAGGAGAATCACTTGAACTTGGGATGTGGAGGTTGCAGTGAGCCAAGTTTGTGCCACTGTACTCCAGTGTGGGCAACAGAGTGAGGTTCCATCTCAAAAAAAGAAAAGTCTCTATACACACACACACACACACACACAAACACACACACATATATGTATATATAAAGCTGCCATTTACAATTACTAGTGACGGAGAACATACTTGCTCTGGTGGGTAGAGAAAAAAGTAGGTTACATCTCAGTGTGTAGAATGATCTTAAGTATTTTGAAAATACATAGAAGACCAGAAGGAAACCTGCTAAAATATTAATAATTTTTGCTTCTGGTTGAAATTATAAAGATTTTCTGCTGCTTTATCTTTTCCTGAGAAAATTTTATACAATTAAAATTATTATTATTTTTTTTTTTTGAGACGGAGTCTTGCTCTGTTGCGCAGGCTGGAGTGCAGTGGCCAGATCTCAGCTCACTGCAAGCTCCGCCTCCCAGGTTTACGCCATTCTCCTGCCTCAGCCTCCCAAGTAGCTGGGACTACAGGCGCCCGCCACCTCGCCCGGGTAGATTTTTGTATTTTTTAGTAGAGACGGGGTTTCACCATGTTAGCCAGGATGGTCTTGATCTCCTGACCTCGTGACCCGCCCGTCTCGGCCTCCCAAACTGCTGGGATTACAGGCTTGAGCCACCGCGCCCGGCCAATTAAAATTATTTTCTAATAAAACGGTATAGATTCACAGGAAGTTGCAAAAACAGCACAGAGAGGTTCCACTGTACCCTTCACCCAGTTTCCCCCAATGGTAACATCTGGCATACTGTAGTATGAAACCAGGAAATTGCCATTGGTACAATTCACAGACACTGTTCCAATTTCACCAGTTTTACTCATTTGTATGCACTCGTGTATGTAGTTCTGTGCAGTTTTATCATATGTGTAGATTTGTGTAACCTCCACAGAAAGGTTCCATCATGACAATGATCTCCCTTGTGCTACTTCTTTTTTTTTTTTTTTTGAGACAGGGTTGCCCAGGCTGGTGTGACCATGGCTCACAGCAGCCTCGACCTCCGGGCTCAAGTAATCCTCCCACCTCAGCCTCCTGAGTAGCTGGGACTACAGGCATGTGCCACCACCCCTGCCTAATTTTTAAATTATTTGTAGAGATGGGATCCCACTATGTTGCCCAGGCTGGTCTTGAACTGAACTCCTCAAGTGATCCTCCTGCCTCGGCCTCCCAAAATGCTGGGATTACATGCGTCCACAGTGCCCAGCCTGCTACCTCTTTTTAAATCCTATCAGCCCCCTTCCTGCTTCCCTAACCTGTCCCTAACCCCTGAAAACTTTGTCTGTTTAACATCTCTAAAATGTAACTTAAAAATTGTTACATAAATGCAGTACGTGACCTTTTGAGACTAGGTTATTTTGACTCTGATCAAAAAAAAATTTTTTTTTGAGATGGAGTCTCACTCTGTTGCCCAGGCTGGAGTGCAGTGGCGCGATATCGGCTCGCTGCAACCTCTACCTCCAGGGTTCAAGCAATTCTCCCCAAGTAGCTGGGATTACAGGTGCACGACACCACACCCAGCTAATTTTTGTATTTTTAGTAGAGGCAGGGTTTCACCATGTTGGCCAGGCTGATCTCGAACTCCTGACCTCGGGTGATCCGTCCGCCTCGGCCTCCCAAAGTGCTGGGATTATAGGTGTGAGCCACCGTGCCCGGCCAGTTTGTTCTTTTTTATTGCTGAATAGTATAGATATTCCGTAGTTTATCCCTTCAGCCATTGAAGGATATTTGACTTGTTTCCAGTTTGTGACTTACAAATAAAGCTGCTATGAACATTCAGCTACATATGAACCTATATACAGGTTTTCGTGTAGACATAAGTTTTCATTTATCTGGCATAAATGCCCAAGAGTACAATTGCTGGGTCCTCTGTTAAGTACGTGTTAGTTTAAAATGCTGCCGAACCATTTTTCAGAGTGGCTGTACCATTTTACATTCCTACCAGCAATGCAGGGCAGATCCAATTTCTCTGCATGCTCACCAGCATTTAGTATTGTATTATTATTATTATTATTTTTTTTTGAGACAGGGTCCCACTCTGTTGCCCAGGCTGGAGTGCAGTGGCCCTATCATGGCTCACTGCAGCCTTGATATCCCAAGCTCAAGCCATCCTCCCACCCCAGCCTCCTGAGTAATTGGGACCACAGGTGTGTACCAACATGCCCCGCTAATTTTTTTTTTTTTTTTTTTTTAAGAGATGTGGTCTCACTATGTTGCCCAGGCCAGTCTTGAATTTCTGGGCTCAAGTGATCCTCCCATCTCACCCAGCACTCTCAAAGTGCTGGGATTACAGGTATGAGCCACCATACCAGGCCTGTCATTATTATTATTATTATTTTTTTTTTTTTTTTTGAGACGGAGTCTCGCTCTGCCGCCCAGGCTGGAGTGCAGTGGCCGGATCTCAGCTCACTGCAAGCTCCGCCTCCCGGGTTCACGCCATTCTCCTGCCTCAGCCTCCCGAGTAGCTGGGACTACAGGCGCCGCCACCTCACCCGGCTAGTTTTTTGTATTTTTTAAAGTAGAGACGGGGTTTCACCGTGTCAGCCAGGATGGTCTCGATCTCCTGACCTCGTGATCCGCCCGTCTTGGCCTCCCAAAGTGCTGGGATTACAGGCTTGAGCCACCGCGCCCGGCCGCCTGTCATTATTTTTAAATTTTGGCCGTTCTAATTGGTATAAAGTAATATCTCATTGTCTTAATTTGCATTTCTCTAATGGCTGGTGATGTTGAACATCTTTTCATATGCTTATTTGCCATCCTTGTATTCTCTTTGGTAAAATATATATCTATGTCTTTTGCTCATTTTTAAATTGATAGTTTTTTACTGTTGAGTTTTGAGAGTTCTTTATTCTAAGTACAAGTCTTTGTCAATTTGCAAATATTTTCTCTCAATCTAACTTGTCTTTTCATCTTAACAAGGTCTTTTAATTGCTCTCAAACATTTAAAAGTTTGATGTAGTCCAGTTTGTCAGTTTTTTGTTTGTTTGTTTGTTTGTTTTGAGACAATGTCTCATTCTGTCACCCAGGCTGAAGTGCAGTGGTGTGATCTTGGCTCACTGCAACCTCTGCCTCCCAGGTTCAAGCCATTCTCGTGCCTCAGCCTCCCAAGTATCTGGGATTATAGGTGCCCACCAGCACGCCCAGCTAATGGCTAATTTTTGTATTTTTAGTAGAGATGGGGTTTCACCATGTTGACCAGGTTGGTCTCAAACTCCTGACCTCAGGTAATCCACCTGCCTTGGCCTCCCAAAGTGCTGGGATTACAGGCATGTAATGAGCCACCTCGCCTGGCCAGTATTTCTGTAGTGGCACAATCTTGGCTCACTGCAACCTGTACCTCCTGGGTTCAAGCGATTCCCCTGCCTCAGCCTCCCAAGTAGCTTGGATTACAGGTGTGCACCACCACACCCAGATAATTTTTGTATTTTTAGTAGAGACAGTGTTTTGCCATGTGGGCCAGGCTGGTCTTGAACCCCTGACCTCAGGTGATCCATCCACCTCGGCCTCCCAAAGTGCTGGGATTATAAGCATGAGTCACTGCGTCTGGCCGCAATTATTTTTATCTATATAGTAAGTCTTAAAATTGGGTAGGAGTGATTCCTCTCACTTTATTATAGTTTTGCAAAAGTAATTTAGCTCTTCTAGTTCCTTTGCCTTTCCACATAAATTTTAGAATAAGCTTTTTTTCTACAAAAAAACTTGCTGGGATTCTGATGGTAATGCTGCTAAACCTATAGATCAGTTTTGAGGAGAATCGACATCTTTACTATGTTGGGTTCAAAACTTTTTGTTTTTTATTTATTTTTATAGTTTTGAGACAAGGTCCAGTCTTGCTCTGTCACTGGGCTCAAGCAATCCTCCTACATTAGCCTCCTGCATAGCTGGGACTACAGGCACACACCACGCCTGGCTAATTTTTGTATTTTTATTTTTAGCAGAGACAAGGTCTCGCTATGTTGCCCAGGCTGGTCTCCAATGCCTGAGCTCAGGCTATCCTACAACCTCAGCCGCCCAAAGTGCTGGGATTACGGGCATGAGCCACTGCGTCCAGCCTAAACTTATTTTTATGTTGTGAACTTAGAATAGCCAACCAACAGTAAAGATTACCTAGTGCTTCCTAACATGAGATTCTCCTATTTGTTCATCCTAGGATCGTGCTCCTCTGTGGAGCAAGTGCCTCTATGAAAAGCCACATTTTGTGACGAAAGTGCATGCAGGAATATTCAGGAGTCCAGTGTGTAGTCATGGCAGCCTTAGGTATTTGAGAACGACCGACCCTCCTGCTGACGACAACCATAACTCATGCAGGCATGAGTCTGTAAGCATTCTTAGTCTGTAAGCACCTTTTGGAAGGTTTCCTATCTGGGACAGAGAGAGACGCTTTCTAGTAGTCAATTAAGTAAGTTAATAACTGCCTGGGCAGAAAATGCAGTATTCAGCTAATCCCAAACTTGGAAGGAATTTTCTACCTTTTCAGTTTCATCTTTTTTTTTTTTTTTTTTTTTTTGAGACGGAGTCTCACGCTGTTGCCCAGGCTGGAGTGCAGTGGCGCGATCTCGGCTCACTGCAAGGTCCGCCTCCCGGGTTCCCGCCATTCTCCTGCCTCAGCCTCCTGAGAAGCTGGGACTACAGGCGCCCGCCACCGCGCCCGGCTAATTTTTTGTATTTTTTTTTTTAGTAGAGACGGGGTTTCACTGTGGTCTCGATCTCCTGACCTTGTGATCCGCCCGCCTCGGCCTCCCAAAGTGCTGGGATTACAGGCTTGAGCCACCGCGCCCGGCCGGTTTCATCTTCTTAAAACTCATCATTTTGAGAGTACTTTGGAGTTACTTGAATATTAATTCTCAGCATGCATTCAACTTAATTACCTTAATGTCCCAGGATTTTAATAACGCTTAAAATTTCCATGTCAGTTTTCATCAGGGAACCTTGTCCTTGAATGCTGCTGCTGTGACTTCCTGTAGAAGTTCTTTAATTGGAACACACTTGGGCAGAGCCTTCCCTTTCATATGGAGCACAGAAGCAGCTGCCATGCTCAATTTGCAGTCCTCTTTATTGCACAGGGATTTTTTTTTTTTTTTTTTTTTTTTTTTTGAGATGGAGTTTCCCTCTTGTCGCCTAGGCTGGAGTACAGTGGCGCCATCTTGGCTCACTGCAACCTCCGCCTCCCAGGTTCAAGCAATTCTCCTTCCTCAGCCTCCTAAGTAGCTGGGATTACAGGTGCCCGACACCACTCCTGGCTAATTTTTGTAGAGACGGGGTTTCACCATGTTGGCCAGGATGGTCTCGAACTGACCTCAAGTAATACACCCACCTCAGCCTTCCAAAGTGCTAGGATTACAGGCGTGAGCAACTGTGCCCAGCCTATACAGGAATTTTGAAGAAATCTACAGTGTTAACAGAACCCGTGGTATAAATTTATCCCAGGTATCAGTGTCACAAATATGCTTTGCGTCTAAGAAACATGTTTTCTTAGAAGCAACACTAGGAAAACTATGTGATTTCACTTTTGCCCACCACAAGAATGAAGTCTTACTGCATTTATTAGCAACACCCATGGTTGAATCTTTTTTACTTATTTTCTTTTATCCAAGCTTTTCATTTTCTTGCATGGACATCTGAAAGTTACCTCCAGGCCGAGCATGGTGGCTCATGCCTGCAATCCCAGCACTTTGGGAGGTGGGCATATTACCTGAGGTCAGGAGCTTGAGACCAGCCTGGCCAACATGATAGAAACCTCTACCAAAAATACAAAAATTAGTCGGGCCTGGTGGTGCACACCTGTAATTCCAGCTATTTGGGAAGCTGAGGCAGGAGAATTGCTTGAACCCAGGAGGCAGAGGTTGCAGTGAGCCAAGATGGTGCCACTGCACTTCAGCCTGGGCGACAGAGTAAGACTCCGTCTCAGAAAAAAAAAAAAAAAAAGTGAGCCAAGATCATGCCATCAAGACAGAGCACCTGGGCGACACAGCGAGTCTCCATCTCTCTCTTTTTTGTTTTTTCTTTTGAGGCGGAGTCTCACTCTGTTGCCCAGGCTGGAGTGCAGTGGCGCAATTTGGGCTCACTGCACCCTCTGCCTCCTGGGTTCAAGTGATTCTCCCGCCTCAGCCTCCTGAGTAGCTGGGATTACAGACACACACCACCATGCCTGGCTAATTGAGACTCTATCTCAAAAAAAAAAAAAAAAAAAAAGAAAGAAAGAAAAAGTGTACTGTTTTGGTTTTTTACCAAGCAAGAAGGAATATTTTGAGACAGGAGAATTTAGATTTAATGGTGATAATAAAAAGAAGAATGGGAGGAGGGTGAGTCTTACCTAAAGTTTGGCAGCAGAGTAACCCAGGTCATCCTATTCATTTCCTGCTTCGGAGGAGTTGGGATACAACTCTTAGGTTTTATCTCATTCTACAGGGAGGTGGGGTTTTATCTTTCGGAATTGTTTTAGAAACAATTGTTTTATCTTCCTTACAGAAGCGCATCAAGACTGGATGGTTCCTATGACTGTATTCTCTACTAAGGTAGATAAAATAACTAATGAATAGTAGTGTCAATAGAGTGGACACAGCTATAGACTTACTATGTCTTAATGATTAAGCAGTCAAAATAAAGGTGTTGCAAGATGTGTTAAGTACTAGAAGACAAGTATGTATTTTGGAAATAGCTCTGTTTAAAACCCCAAGAGAGGAAGTAGTGTCACTCCAGCCATATGTGTGCCTTTTCTTCCCTTAGAAGCTTTCAATTTTCAGCTGGGTATGGTGGCTCACACTTGTAATCCCAACACTTTGGGAGGCCGAGGTGGGCAGATCACCTGAGGTCCGGAGTTCAAGACCAGCCTGGCCAATATGGTGAAACCCCCGTCTTTACTGAAAATACAAAAATTAGCTGGGCATGGTGGTGCATGCCTGTAATCCCAGCTACTTGGGAGGCTGAGGCAGGAGAATCGCTTGAACCCGGAAGGCAGAGGTTGCGGTGAGCTGAGACCATGCCATTGTATTCCAGCCTGGGCGGCAGAGTAAAACTGTCTCAAAAAAAAAAAAAAAAAAAGAAGCTTTCTGTTTCTTCCTAGTGGAGGAGGTATGGAGTGTTCCTGCAGTGGCATGATCTCAGCTCACTGCAACCTTTGTCTCCCAAGTTCAAGTGATTCTCCTGCTGCAGCCTCCCAAGTAGCTGGGATTACAAGCATGCGCCACCACACTCAGCTAATTTTTGTATTTTTAGTAGAGACGGGGGTTTCACCATGTTGGCCAGACTGGTCTTGCACTCCTGGCCTCAAGCGATCTACCTGCCTTGGCCTCCCAAAGTGCTAAGATTACAGGCATGAGCCACCACACCCAGCCTAGTGCCTCTGTTTAAGGCCAAATCTTCTATTTGTTTCTCAGGAAACTAGCGCTTGTGCTTGTCTGTCATCTATTCACGCATCATCTCTATTTCCCACTCTCCTGGCTCACTCCCTTAATATCACCCATCTTTTTTTTGGTTGGGGGCACAGTTGAGGCACAGAGTCTCACTCTGTCACCCAGGCTGGAGTGTGGTAGCACCATCACGGCTCACTGTAGCCTTGACCTCCTGGGCTCAAACAATCCTCCCACCTCAGCCTCCCAAACTGTTGGAATTACAGGCATGAGCCACGGTGCTCGGCCCAATATCATCCATCAAGCCCTCTTGATCTCATGTCCCTCTGCAGCTTGCTGCTCTGTTTTTTTTTTTTGTACTGCCCCCTGCTTCCTGCAAGACCTCAAATCCACTGTGTCTACTTCCTTGCCTTATTTTTATTCTACTGTAATCAGCTTTTGTCATCCCAATGAAGTGGCTCCTATTAAAGTCACAGTCGGCTGGGCATGGTGGCTCATGCCTGTAATCCCAGCACTTTGGGAGGCCAACGTGGGTGGGTCACGAGGTCAGGAGATCAAGAATATCCTGGCCAACATGGTGAAACCCTGTCTCTATTAAAAATACAAAAAATTAACTGGGCTTGGTGGCTGGCACCTATAATCCCAGCTACTCGGGAGGCTGAGGCAGGAGAATCACTTGAACCCGGGAGGTGGAGTTGCGGTGAGCTGAGATCGTGCCACTGCACTCCAGCCTGGCAACAGAGTGAGATTCTGTCTCAAAAAAATAAAATAAAAAAAAGTCATAGTCACCTATTCTTTGTCGTTATACTAGGTCTTTCAGCAGCACTGTACACTTAGCACATCCTCATGGACACGCTTTAGTCCCTAGGTTTCCATGCGTGCACACTTCTTGGTTCTCCTCCTCTTTGGCCTCTCATGCCTGGCCCTCTTCCTCCTCACAACCCAAATATTAGACAATATATCACAAACAAATATTAGAGACCCTCGGGGTTCAGTTACTGACCAGCCTCTCTGACTCTAGTCTCTCCCTAAGTGCCTTCACCCATCTTTGTGGCTTTGGATATCATCTCTTTTAATGATTTAATGTCTCTTTTCTTTTCTTATTTTTTTTAATTTTTTTTTTTTGGAAACAGAGCCTTGCCCTGTTGCCCAGGCTGGAGTGCAGTGGTGAGATCTCGGCTCACTGCAACCTCCGCCTTCCAGGTTCAAGAGATTCTCCTGCCTCAGCCTCCTGAGTAGTGGGGATTACAGGCATGAGCCACCATGCCCGGCTGATTTTGTATTTTTAGTAGAGATGGGATTTCACCATGTTAGCCAGGCTGGTCTTGAACTCCTGACCTCGTGATCCACCCACCTCAGGCTCCCAAAGTGTTGGGATTATAGGCATGAGCCATCACACCCGGCCAGATGCATATTTCATGTGGAGTTTATTCCTAGGTATTTTATTTTTTATTTTTATTTTTGAGACAGAGTCTCGCTCTGTTGTCAGGCTGGAGTACAGTGGCATGATCTTGGCTCACTGCGACCTCCACCTCCCAGGTTCAAGCGATTCTCCTGTCTCAGCCTCCCGAGTAGCTGGGACTACAGGCACACATCACCATGCCCAGCTAGGTCTTTTATATTTTTAGTAGAGATGGGGTTTCACCATGTTGGTCAGGCTGGTCTTGAACTCCTGACCTCAGGTGATCCACTCGCATCGGCCTCCCAAAGTGCTGGGATTACAGGCGTGAGCTACTGCGCCTGGCCTTTCCTAGGTATTTTATCTTATTCATTGTGATTATAAATGAAGTATATTCCATTGTATTTTCTAACTGGTAATTGTATATATGAAAATAATTGATTTCTGGTGTATTTTATTTTTTGCTACCTTACTGTAAGAATTTTCATATTAGGCCGGGTGTAGTAGCTCATGCCTGTAATCCCAGCACTTTGGGAGGCTGAGGCAGGTGGATCACGAGGTCAGGAGATCGAGACCAGCCTGGCCAATATGGCGAAACCCCATCTCTGGCTGGGCGCAGTGGCTCACGCCTGTAATCCCAGCACTTTGGGAGGCCGAGGCGGGTGGATCACCTGAGGTCAGGAGTTCGAGACCAGCCTGACCAACATGGAGAAACCTCGTCTCTACTAAAAATACAAAATTAGCTGGGCGTGGTGGCGCATGCCTATAATCCCAGCTACTGGGGAGGCTGAGGCAGGAGAATTGCTTGAGCCTGGGAGGCGGAGGTTGTGGTGAGCCGAGATCGTGCCATTGCACTCCAGCCTGGGCAACAAGAGTGAAACTCCGCCTCAAAAAAAAAAAAAAAAAAAGAAAAAAAGAAACCCCATCTCTACTAAAAAATAAAATAAAATAAATACAAAAATTAGCCAGGCGTGGTGGTGCACACCTGTAGTCCCAGCTACTCAGGAGGCTGAGGCAGAAGAATTGCTTGAACCCAGAGGCAGAGGTTGCAGTGAGCCAAGATCGTGCCACTACACTCCAGCCTGGGCAACAGAGCGAGACACCGTCTCAAAAATAAATAAATAAATAGATAAATAATTTTCATATTGTTTATAGTAGTTTCTCAGTTACTTCTCTTGGCTTTTCCAGGTTCACAATTATATCACCTGCAAATAATGATAGTTTTACTTACTCCTCTTCAATTCTTAGACTGCTACTTTATTTTCTCTCACCTGATTGTTTTGGTTAGTATCACCAGTACAATGTTAAATAATAATGGTGAATTCTTCTGGTGTTTCCCCATTTAGGCATGATGCTGGAATAATGTTAAAAATGTTAAGAGGAGGCCAGGCAAGGTAGCTCATGCCTGTAATCCCAGCACTTTGGGAGGCCAAGGTGGGCAGATCACTTGAGGTCAGGAGTTCAAGGCCTAGCCAACATGGTGAAACCCTGTCTCTACTAAAATTACAAAAATTAGCCAGGTATGGCGGCTTGCGCCTGTAATCCCAGTTACTCGGGAGGCTGAGGTGGGAAGATCTCTTGAACCCAGGAGGTGGAGGCTGCAGTGAGCTAAAATCGTGTCACTGCACTCCAGCCAGGACAACAGAGAGAGACTCCATCTCAAAAAAAAAAATCTTATGAGTATCTCTTCATGTTTTTAGTTTTTATTAAGAATAGGAATTGGGCTGGGCTTGGTGGCTCATGACTGTAATCCCAGCACTTTGGGAAGCTGAGGGAGGCAGATCACCTGAGGTCGGGAGGTCGAGACCAGCCTCATCAACATGGAGAAACCTGGTCTCTACTAAAAATACAAAATTAGCTAGGCATGGTGGCGCATGCCTGTAATCCCAGCTATTTGGGAGTCTGAGCCAGGAGAATCGCTTGAACCCGGGAGGCGGAGATAGCAGTGAGCCAAGATCACACCATTGCACTCTAGCCTGGGCAACAAGAGCAAAATTCCATTGCAAAAAAAAAAAAAAAAAAAAAAAAATGGAATTTAGGCCAGTAGCTCATGCCTGTAATTCCAACACTTTTCAAGGCCAAGGTGGGCAGAACACTTGAGGTCAGGAGTTTGAGGCAATCCTGGCTAACATGGTGAAACCCTATCTCTACTAAAAATATAAAAATTAGCCGGGTGTGGTGGTGCACACTTGTAATCCCAGCTACTTGGGAGGCTGAGGTGGGAGGATCTCTTGAACCCGGGAGGTGGAGGCTGCTATGAGCCAAGATCCAGACACTGCACTCCAGCCTGGGTGACAGAGTGAGACTCTGTCTCAAAACAAGACAAAACAAAGCAAAAGCAAGCAAACAAATAATAGGAATTTAATTTGTCACATGTCTTTCAGTCTTTATGGAGATAGTTTTATTTTTTTCCTTTCTAGATTTATTAATATACTTAAGTATTTTCTTTTTCTTTTTTCTTTTTTTTCAGACAGAGTCTTACTCTGTCGCCCAGGCTGGAGTGCAGTGGCGCGATCTCGGCTCACTGCAACCTCCGCCTTCCAGGTTCAAGTGATTCTCCTGCCTAAGCCTCCCGAGTAGCTGGGACTACAGGTGTGTGCCACCACACCCAGCTAATTTTTTATTTTTAGTAGAGATGGGGTTTCACCATGTTGGCCAGGCTGGTGTTGAACTCCTGACCTCAGGTGATCTGCCCACCTCGGCCTCCCAACATGCTGGGATTACAGGCATGAGCCACCATGCCCGGCCTACTTAAGTATTTTCATAGATTATCTAATGTTCAAATAATGCAATATTCCTCAGCATCTGAACAAAAGCATGGAATGGATGATGGATAGCAAGAGATACTTGTACTTCCTCCCTCCCTTTCCCTGCCTTCTCCAGGGTCCCCCCACATCTCATTAAATGTCATCTTCTTTCACCTAGTCACTCAGGTCAAAGCTGACATAAGTCATTCCTTTTTTCTTTATCATACCACTTGTCATTGAATCTCCTAGGTTCTATCTCCACACCTGCCCACTGCATCATCACCACTGCTAAAATCCTGAGCCAAGTTAACTTCTTCTTTTTTTTTTTTTTTTTTTGAGACAGAGTTTTGCTCTTGTTGCCCAGACTGGAGTGCAATGGCGCAATCTCGGCTCACTGCAACCTCCGCCTCCTGGATTTAAGCAATTCTCCTGCCTCAGCCTCCTGAGTAGCTGGGATTACAGGCGCGTGCCACCACGCCCAGCTAATTTTTGCATTGTTAGTAGAGATGGGGTTTTGCCATGTTGGCCATACTGGTCTCAAACTCCTGACCTCAGGTGATCGGCCCGCCTTGGTCCCCCAAAGTGCTGGGATTACAGGTGTGAGCCAACACGCCCGGCCGAGCCAAGTTAACTTCTTTCCTCATCTGAGCTACTGGAACAGCCTGCTTACCTGGTCTCCCTGCCTCCATCATGACTTACTATACAAGACTCCTGCCAACCTTCCCTCATCCACTGTGCTCCTATCATACCAGCCACCTTTCAATCCTTAACCACGCCAAGTTCATCCTTTCTGCTGGAACCTCCTTTCTTCACATGGCTGTCTCCTCCTCATTCAGGACTCAACTCAAGCGTCACTTCTCCAGAGAGACTCTCCCTGACATCTCTAGCTAACTACTCTAATTATAGAGTTCCAAGGAAGCGCTACAGAAAAGACATCCGTCCCCTGACAGGGCTCTGGGCTAGTCTCTTCCCTATGGGAGATGGGGCAGGAGCTGCTGAGGCTCATGATTCTTCTTTGGCCACCTCACTCCCAGCTGATGAGGGACAGGTCAAGGACAGCCTGTGCTTCCACTGGCTCGTGGTCACTACATGTAGCGCACTCCAGGTAGACATGTTATTCCTGGCTCCCATATTATGAGCTCATCAGACAGCCTCCTCTGCTGTCTTCCTGCCTTGAAAGGATCTAACATGAAAGCACTTTTACTTTCTAAAAGTAAAATGCTCTCTATTCATGTGCAAGAGATTACCACCTCACTGACTGGGACCTTCAGTTAATGCCTTTATGTCTGGGCATTGCTTTCTTTGCTATGAAGTAAGAAGAACCATACTTGCCGTATACAATTAAGAAGTGATCTATTCAGGCCGGGTGTGGTGGCTCACGCCTGTGATCCCAGCACTTTGGGAAGCCGAGGCGGGTGGATCACGAGGTCAGGAGATCGAGACCATCCTGGCTAACATGGTGAAACGCCGTCTCTACTGAAAATACAAAAAAAATTAGCCGGGCACGGTGGCGGGTGACCTGTAGTCCTGGCTACTCAGGAGGCTGAGGCAGGATAATGGCGTGAACCCTGGAGGTGGAGTTCTCAGTGAGCCGAGATCACGCCACTGCACTCCGTCTTTTTTTTTTTTTTTTTTTTTTGAGACGGAGTCTCGCTGTGTCTCCCAGGCTGGAGTGCAGTGGCGTGATTTTGGCTCATTGCAAGCTCCGCCTCCCGGGTTCACGCCATTCTCCCACCTCAGCCTCCCAAGTAGCTGAGACTACAGGCGCCCGCCACCACGCCCGGCTAGTTTTTTGTATTTTTAGTAGAGACGGGGTTTCACCATGTTAGCCAGGATAGTCTCGATCTCCTGACCTCGTGATCCACCCGCCTCGGCCTCCCAAAGTGCTGGGATTACAGGCTTGAGCCACCGCGCCCGGCCTGCACTCCGTCTTAAAAAAAAAAAAAAAAAAAAAAAAAGAAGTGATCTATTCAAAGAGTCACTTGATGACCGAGTGCAGTGGCTCACACTTGTAATCCTAGCACTTTGGGAGGCCGAGGCGGGTGGATCACTTGAGGTCAGGAGTTTGAGACCAGCCTGGCCAGCATGGTGAAACCTTGTCTCTACTAAAAATACAAAAATTAGCCAGGCATGGTGGCAGGCGCCTGTAGTCCCAGCTACATGGGAGGCCAAGGCAGGAGAATCACTTGAACCCAGGAGGTGGAGGTTGCAGTGAGCCGAGATTGCACCACTGCACTCTAGCCCGGGTGACAGAGAGAGACTCCATCTCACAAAAAATAGAAGAGTTGATGATTTCATGGTTCCTATGGACATATAATAGTTGACTGTCACAAAAAATATAACCCTGGCCTGGTGCGGTGGCTCAAGCCTGTAATCCCAACACTTTGAGGCCAAGGCGGGCAGATCACTTGAGGTCAGGAGTTTGAGACCAGCCTGACCAACATGGAGAAACCCCGTCTCTACTAAAAATACAAAATTAGCCAGGCGTGGTGGCACATGCCTGTAATCCCAGCTACTTGGAAGGCTGAGGCAGGAGAATCACTTGAACCCGGGAGGCAAAGGTTGCAGTAAGCCGAGATCGCACCATTGCACTCCAGCCTGGGCAACAGGAGAGAAACTCTGTCTCAAAACAAAACAAACAAAAAACCCAAACCCTGCCCCAATCCTTCCACTACTCTCCCATGGGAGGAAGCTTAGAGCCACCCTGACTGCTCTTCATTTCACCACCTCTTTCTATTAGTCAGTGACCTAAGGCTGCCTCATTGTTTCTGAGCACTGCTCGTGTCAGCTGCTCTTCCGTGCTTGCTTCAGCCTAGACCCCAGAAACAGCTGCCCCTCCGCCTTCATTCTCTCACCCTTCTGTAACAGATATTCCCTTCCACTCCTTCCTTCCTAACAGAACCCCAATTTGGTTCGGGATGGCAATGTGCCTCTCTAAGAATACTTGGCTCCTCAGCCTCGCACCCCAGGAGAGACTTGCCTCCCAGTTCCGGTCAATGTAATAATGGGAGTAGGTGGGAGTCCATGGGGCAGGTGCCCCTTCCCAAACAAAGTCCCACAAAAAGAGGCTTTTGGCTCTGTTCTTTTTTCTCTCCTAGAACTTGGAGTGTGATGCCCAAAAGTGTGTGAACCAGTCTGTGACCACAAAGATGAGAACCGCACGCTGAGATTGGTGGAATGGAGACTTCAGTGAATCTACATGCAGATGACACGGTGACACCAGTGCCCAGCCTGAGCTGTTTTCTTCTGGCTCTCTTATTACATGAGAAAAATAAACCCCTACGCACTTTGGCTTCATCCCCTGGGCTGTCTATTCTTGCAACTTTGGGGCAGGTTTAAATTTTTTTCTAAATTAAAAATTGGGGCCAGGTGCAGTGGCTCATGCCTGTAATCCCAGCACTTTGGGAGGCCGAGGCAGGTGGATCGCTTGAGCCCAGGAGTTACCAATGAAATGGAATGATGTCTGAGATTTGCTTCCAAATAGAGGGGAAGTGGGTCAGGGTATAGATGAAGCAGGATTGATCATGGTTGACAGTTGTTGGAGTTGGGTAATTGGTAAGTCTTTAAAAAAATATTCTCTTTGGATAAATTCTCAAGCATGTTGTGCGAACACTTGTGAGCTTGGCATTGTGTTATGAATTGATTCTTTTTTTTTTTTTTTTTTTTTGAGACGGAGTCTCGCTCTGTCGCCCAGGCTGGAGTGCAGTGGCCGGATCTCAGCTCACTGCAAGCTCCGCCTCCCGGGTTCACGCCATTCTCCTGCCTCAGCCTCCCGAGTAGCTGGGACTACAGGCGCCCACCACCTCGCCCAGCTAGTTTTTTGTATTTTTTTTGTAGAGATGGGGTTTCACCGTGTTAGCCAGGATGGTCTCGATCTCCCGACCTCGTGATCCGCCCGTCTCGGCCTCCCAAAGTGCTGGGATTACAGGCTTGAGCCACCGCGCCCGGCCTTTTTTTTTTTTTTTTTGAGAGACAGAGTCTTGTTCTATCACCCAGGCTGCAGTGCAGTGGCTCGATCTTGGCTCACTACAACCTCCGCCTCTGGGGTTCAAGCGATTCTCCTGTCTCACCTTCCCAAGTAGCTGTGACTACAGGTGTGTGCCAACATGCCCAGCTAATTTTTGTATTTTTTAGTAGAGACAGGGTTTCACTGTATGTTGGTCAGGCTGGTCTCGAACTCCTGACCTCAGGTGATCCACCTGCTTCGGCCTCCCAAAGTGCTGGGGTTACAGGTGTGAGCCACCATGCCCGGCCTTTTTTTTTTTTTTTTTTTTTGAGACAGTGTCTCGCTCTGTCACCCAAGCTGGAGTGCACTGGCATGATCTTGGCTCACTGCAACCTTTACCTCCTGGGTTCAAGCAATCCTTTCCCCTCAGCCTCCTCAGTAGCTGGGACTACAAGCGCCCACCACCATGCCTGGCTAATTTTTGTATTTTTTGTGGAGGCAGGGTCTCACTATGTTGACCAGGCTGGTCTCAAACTTCTGGGCTCAAGGGATCCTCCCACCTTTGCCTTCCAAAGTGTTGGGATTACAGGCCTGAGCCACCTGGCCCGACCTGGATCAGTTCTTCTCCACACTGCTAATGGTGCATAATTGCTATCTGCTTAAACCCCATGGTTTGTGGTTCCTGAAACACATTTGTCTTCTCCTAATGTAAATGATTTGAAAAGAAGGTAAAAGGTATGTTGGTTCCAGCCCCCTGCATAGACTAAAAGGACACAAAAGGAAAAGGATGATGTTAGTAAGAAAAGGATTACGCAGCTCAAAAAAGCTGAGCCCAGGCTCCCTTGACTTCCTGCATGGCCCCTGTACCCTCATCAACACCCCAAAATGCTAACTCCAATGGGCTCCATTGTCCAAGCTCCCCTCAGATGCCTGCTTCTCCTAAACTGCCTGCCGCCACCCTGATCGAGGCCCCCATCGATGCCCTCACCTTAACTGCTGCAGCAGCCTCAGAATTGGTCCAGCTGTCCTGAGGGCTCTCATATTCCATCCGTTCTCTACCCAGAAGTCAGAACCACCTTCCCAAAGGGCAAATCAGATTTATTATTCTTCTGCTAAAATAAACCCTGCAGTGTCAGTTTTTTTAAAAAATGCAGAAAAAAGGCATATCACATAATTTAATTTATTTTATTATTATTATTTTTTTGAGACAGAGTCTCCCTCTGTTGCCAGGCTGGAGTGCAGTGGCGTGATCTCAGCTCACTGCAACCTCTGCCTCCAGGGTTCAAGCAATTCTCCTGCCTCAGCCTTCTGAGTAGCTGGGACTACAGGTGCGCGCCAACACGTCAGGCTAATTTTTGTATTTTTAGTAGAGACGGGGTTTCACCATGTTGCCCAGGCTGGTCTCGAACTCCTGAGCTCAGGCAATCCGCCTGCCTCGGCCTCTCAAAGTGCTGGGATTACAGGAGTGAGCCACCACGCCTGGCCTAAAAAAAAAAAAAAAAAAAAAAAAAAAAAAAAAAAAAAAAAATTTTTGAGACAGAGTCTGGCTCTGTTGCCCAGGCTGGAGTGCAGTGGTGCCATCTTAGCTCACTGCAGCCTCGATCTCCCAGGCTCAAGTGATCCTCCCACCTCAGCTTTCCAAGTAGCTGGGACTACAGGTGTGCACCACCACACTCTGCTAATTTTTTTATTTTTATTTTTAGTATTAATAGAAGCTAGGTCTTGCTGTGTTGTTCAGGCTAGTTTTGAACTCCTGGGCTCAAGTGATCCTCCCGCCTCAGCCTCCCAAAGTGCTGGGATTACAGGCATCAGCCAAGGTGCCAAGCCGATCATATAACTTATAACACAAATGCCAGCCTATTAATAACTGTCTCCCAGGCCAAGAAGCAGAGCTTTGCCAGCATCCCAGAGGCCCATCAGCGAGACTTTCCTGGCTGGACACGGTGGCTAACACCTGTAATCCCACCACTTTGGGAGGCCGAGGCAGGTGGATCATTTGAGGTCAGGAGTTCGAGACCAGCATGGGCAACATGGTGAAACCCAATCTCTGCTTAAAATACAAAAATTAGCTGGGTGTTGTGATGCATGCCTGTAATCCCAGCTACTTGGGAGGCTGAGGCAGGAGAACCTCCTGAACCTGGGAGACAGAGGTTGCAGTGAGCCGAGATCGGGCCACTGCAGTCTAGCCTGGGCTGCAGAGAGGGACTCTATCTCAAAAAAAAAAAAAAAAAAAAAAAAAAAAAAAAAAAGATACACTTTTCTAATCTTAACCCCTTCTTCCTAGGGGCAGCCATACTCCTTCCTTGCTTTATAGTTTAATCACCCAGATACACAGCCCTAAATTTTGCTTTGCCTGTTTTTGAGCTTTCTTTGTTGTATAATATTCCATTTCATGAACACCACAATTTATTTGTTTGTTTGTTTGTTTTTGAGACAGAGTCTTGCTCTGTCACCCAGGCTGGAGTGCAGTGGTGCAGTCTCGGCTCACTGCAACCTCCGCCTTGAATCGGGTTCAAGCGATTCTCCTGCCTCAGCCTCCTGGGTAGCTGCCACCATGCCCAGCTAATTTTTGTATTCTTAGTAGAGACAGGGTTTCACCCTGTTGGCCATGCTGATCTCAAACTCCTGACCTCAGGAGAGCCGCCTGCCTCGGCCTGCCAAAGTGCTGGGGATTACAGGCATGAGCCACCGTGGCCAGCCAACCACAATATGTTTAATCCATTTTATTATTGCTGGACATTTGAGTTGTTTCCAGTATTTTGCTACTGAGAACAATTGCAAAGTAAGATTGGGGGTTACAGAATTTTCAAATCGACACGAAAGTAGAGAAGGAATGGCACAATTAACCCCCATAGCGCTGTCTGCAGCTTCAACAATTAACACTGCAATGCAATTGTTTGTAATGAGGGATGCACATCAGAATCTCTGGAGGTGCCTTTGCCAAACACATAGGCTCCAGCTCAATCTCTGGAGATTCTGAGTTGTTGGCTTGGCGTGTGGGTTGGGAATGTGTAGTTTGCAAGCATTCCCCATGTGACTTTGGGGCACACCTCTGGGTAGGAATCACTGTTTCAGTGGCTCCCTGTTGCCCTTATTCTTTAATGTGACTGATATGGCCTGGCTCCCGCTTTAGCTTTCCTACGGTTTTGCCTGCCTTTTATTTATTTATTTATTTAATTTTATTTATTTATTTATTTATGAAAGAGTCTAGCTCTGTCACCCAGGCTGGAGTGCAATGGCACGATCTCAGCTCACTGCAACCTCTGCCTCCCGGGTTCAAGCGATTCTCCTGCCTCAGCCTCCCGAGTAGCTGAGACTACAGGTGCGTGCCACCATGCCCAGCTAATTTTTGTATTTTCAGTAGAGATGGGGTTTTGCTATGTTGACCAGGCTTGTCTTGAACTCCTAACCTCAGGTGATCCGCCTACCTCGGCCTCCCAAAGTGCTGGGATTAAAGGCATGAGCCACTGCACTTGGCCTATTTATTTATTTATTTATTAGAGGCAGGGTCTTGCCATATTGCCCAGGCTGGTCTCAAACTCCTGGGCTCAAGCAATGATCTTACCTTGGCCTTTATTCCTAAAGTCGGATTATAGGTGTGAGCCATCGTGCCCAGCCCCTACCTTTTTTTAAACTGCTCCCTCCTTTACACTCTCACTCTAGTCACACTAAGCCACGTTTATTCTTCTGATGTTTTTCTCACTTCCTGACTTGCACATGCAGTTTCTTTCTTTTTCTTTTCTTTTTTTTTTTTGGAGGCAGAGTCTTGCTCTGTCACCCAGGCTGGAGTGCAGTGGTGGGATCTCACAACCTCCGCCTCCCAGGTTCAAGTGATTCTTGTGCCTCAGCCTCCTGAATAGCTGGGATTACAGGCATGAGCTACCACACCTGGCTAATTTTTGTAGTTTTAGTAGAGATGGGGTTTCACCATGTTGGCCAGGCTGGTCTTGAACTCCTGATCTCAGGTGATCCGCCCACCTGGGCCTCCCACAGTGCTGGGATTACAGGCGTGAGCCACCGTGCCTGGCCTGCACATGCAATTTCTGTCAAAGACATGCTTTCCTTTCCCCTTCTTCTGCCTATTTTCTCCTTTAAATCTCTTTGTAGTGACTGGATCAGTCAGGGGCCTGAGAGAAAGCAGAAGCACACCTGGCAAGATTTTTTTTTTACTTGTATTTTTTAAAGTTTACATAGAGTAAAACTGAATTTTTGAGGATGTGCAGTTCTGATTTTAACACATACACAGACTGTGTAATCACCACCACAGTCAGGACACAGACCATCTCCATCATCTCTAAAATCTCCCTCTTGCTGTTTCCATCACACCCTCCCCTGACAACCAATGATCTGTTCTCCATCACTGTGGTTTTGCCTTTTCCAGAGTATCATATAAATGGAATCATATCACATGTAACCTTTTGGACTGGCTTCTTTCACTCTGCATTCCTTTTTTTTTTTTTTTTTTTTGAGACGGAGTCTTGCTCTGTCGCCCAGGCTGGAGCGCAGTGGCCGGATCTCAGCTCACTGCAAGCTCCGCCTCCCGGGTTTACGCCATTCTCCTGCCTCAGCCTCCTGAGTAGATGGGACTACAGGCGCCCGCCACCTCACCCGGCTGGTTTTTTGTATTTTTTTTTTTTTAGTAGAGACGGGGTTTCACTGTGTTCGCCAGGATGGTCTCAATCTTCTGACCTCGTGATCTGCCCGTCTTGGCCTCCAAAAGTGCTGGGATTACAGGCTTGAGCCACCGCGCCCGGCCCACTCAGCATTCTTAGAGATTCAACCATGTCGTTGTGAGCATTAGTACACCTTTCCTTTTATCTTGGAGTAAATACAGTATTTCATTGAATTGACGTACCACAATTAGTTTAACCATTGACATGTCAAAGGACAGTTTGATGACTTCCAGTTTTTGGTGATTATGAATAATGATGCCACAAGCATTCATGTACAAGTTTTTCTGTGAAAATAGTTTTTATTTCTGTAGGGATAAATACCTACAAATAGGATTATTGGATCACATGGTAAGTGGATATTTAACTTTATAATAAACTGCCAAACTGGTTTTTATTTATTTATTTGTTTATTTATTTTTTATTTATTGTGACAGAGTTTCACTCTGTCACCCAGGCTAGAGTGCAGTGGCACGATCTCGGCTCACTGCAACCTCCACCTCTCAGGTTTAAGCGATTCTCCTGCCTCAGCCTCCCAAGTAGCTGGGATTATAGGCACCTGCCACCACGCCTGGCTAATTTTTGTATTTTTAGTAGAGGCAGGGTTTCACCATGTTGGCCAGGCTGGTCTCGAACTTCCAACCTCAGGTGATCTGCCTGCCTTGGCCTCCCGAAGTGCTGGGATTACAGGCATGAGCCACTGTGCCCGTCCCCAAACTGTTTGAACTCCCACCAGCAGTGTATGAGAGTTCCAGGGACTCTTCTGTCTCACCAGCTGGTGTTGTCAGGGTGTTTTTTATTCCAGCCATTCTAACACTTAAGTTAATATCTCATTGTGATTTTGTTTTGCATTTCCCTAACAGCCAACGATGTTGAGCATCTATTCATGTGCTTATTTGCCATCCATATTATTTTGGTGGACTATCCATTCAAATCTTTTGCCCATTTAAAAAATTGGCTTGTTTTCTTATTGTTGAGTATTGAGAGTTCTTCATATATTCTGGATATAGGTCCCTTGCCAGATACGTGACTTGCAAATATTTCCTTTCTGGAGCTTTTCTTTCCATTCTCCTAACTGTGTCTTTGTTGTTGTTGTTGTTGTTGTTTTGAGACAGAGTCTCGCTCTGTCGCCCAGGCTGGAGTGCAGTGGCGATCTCGGCCCACTGCAAGCTCCGCCTCCCGGGTTCACGCCATTCTCCTGCCTCAGCCTCCCGAGTAGCTGGGACTACAGGCGCCCGCCACCATGCCCGGCTAATTTTTTGTATTTTTAGTAGAGATGGGGTTTCACTGTGTTAGCCAGGCTGGTCTCGATCTCCTGACCTCATGATCTGCCTGCCTCGGCCTCCCAAAGTGCTGGGGTTACAGGCGTGAGCCATCACACCTGGCCTGTTGTTTTTTGAGACAGGGTCTCGCTCTGTTGCCTAGGCTGGAGTGCAGTGGTGTAATCTTAGCTTACTGTAGCCTCAGCCTCCCTGGCTCCAGCAATCCTCATACCTCAGCCTCTTGAGTAGCTGGGACTACATGCATGTGGCACCACACCTGGCTAATTTTAAAGTTTTTTGTAGAGACAGGCCTCGCTATGTTGCCCAGACTGGTTTCGACCTCCTGGGCTCAAGTGATCCTCCCACCTCCGCCTCCCAAAATGCTGGGATTACAGGCATAAGCCACGGTGTCTGACCCTAATAGTCTCTTTTGAGGACCAAAATATTTTTAAGTTTGGTGATGCCCAGTTTACTGATTTTATCTTGTGTGGATCAACTTTTGGACTCATGTCTAAGAACTCTTTTTTTTTTTTTTTTTTTTTTTTGAGATGGAGTCTTGCTCTGTCACCCAGGCTGGAGTGCAGTGGTGTGATCATGGTTCACTGCAGCCTTGATCTCCCAGCTGAAGTGATCCTCCCACCTCAGCCTCCTAGGTAGCCAGGACTACAGATGTGCGCCACCACAGTCAGCTAATTTTTGTATTTTTTGTAGATGGGGTTTCACCATGTTGCCCAGGCTGGTCTTGAACTCCTGGGCTCAAGCAATCCTCCTGCCTTAGCCTCCCTAAGTGCTGGGATTACAGGTGTGAGCCACCACGCCCGGCCAGTTGGAAGGTTTTTAACTACAAATTCAATTTCTTTATTAGACATGGGACTATTCCACTATGTATTTCCTCTTGGGTAGTTATGGCTTTCAAGAAATTGGTTCATTTAATCTAAGTTGTCAAATTTATGTAAATAGAGTTATTTATGGTATGCCTTTACCTTTTTAATATCTATGGTATTTATTGTGATACCCATTATTTTATTCCTGACATTGGTAATTTGTGTCTTCCTTTGTTTCTTTGTCAGTCTGGTTAGAGGTTTATCAATTTTACTGATTTTTTTTTTTTTTCAAAAAACTAGCTTTCAGTTTCATTGATTTTCCTTTCCCTCCCTCCCTCCCTCCCTCCCTCCCTCCCTCCCTCCCTCCCTCCCTCCCTCCCTCCCTCCCTCCCTCCCTCCCTCCCTCCCTTCCTTCCTTCCTTCCTTCCTTCCTTCCTTCCTTCCTTCCTTCCTTCCTTCCTTCCTTCCTTCCTTCCTTCCTTCCTTCCTTCCTTCCTTTTTGAGACAGAGTTTCACTCCTGTTGCCCAGGCTGGAGTGCAGTGGCATTATCTCAGCTCACTGCAACCTTTGCCTCCCGGGTTCAAGCGATTCTCCTGCCTCAGTCTCCTGAGTAGCTGGGATTATAGGCGCCCACCACTGCGCCTGGCTAATTTTGTATTTTTAGGAGAGACAGGGTTTCGCCATGTTGGCCAGGCTGGTCTAGAACTCCTGTCCTCAAGTGACCCGCCTGCCTCGGCCTCCCACATACAGGTGTGAGCCACAGCGCCCGGCCCATCTCTCATAAAAATACAAAAATTAGCCAGGCATCATGGCGCACACCTGTAGTCCCAGCAACTTGGGAGGCTGAGGCAGGAGAATCGCTTAAACCTAGGAGGCGGAGATTGCAGTGAGCTGAGATTGTGCCACTGCACTCCAACCTGGGCGACAGAGAGATACTCTGTCTCCAAAAAAAAAAAAAAAAAAAAAAAAAATCAAAGTAGACTTCAGAGCAAGAAAATACCAGGGTTAAAAAGAGACATTACAAAATGATAAAAGGGCTAATCCACCAAGGAGACAGAACAATCCTAAATGTGTACAAGTATCTAAATTCAAAATATAGGGAGCAAAAACTGAGATAATTGAAAAGAGAAATGGACGAACCTACAATTATAGAGACTTTAACACTCCTCTGTCATTAACTAATAGAACAAGTAGAGGGAGAATCAGCAAGGATATAAAAGAATGGAGCTGGGGCGGAGCGCAGTGGCTCACGCCTGTAATCCCAGGACTTTGGGAGGCCGAGGTGGGCAGATCACGAGGTCAGGAGTTTCAGACCAGCCTGGCCAACATGGTGAAACCCCGTCTCAACTAAAAATACAAAAATTAACTGGGCATGGTGGTGGGTGCCTGTAATCCCAGCTACTCTACTCCGGAGGCTGAGGCAGGAGAATCGCTTGAAACTGGAAGGCAGTGGGTGCAGTGAGCCAAGATTGCACCATTGCACTCTAGCCTGGGCGACAGAGCAAGACTCCGTCTCAAAGAAAAAAAAAAAAAGAATTGAGCAACACCATCAACCAACTGGATTTAATCAATGAATGTAGAACAGTCCATCCAACGACAGCGGAATATACGTTGTTTTGAAGTGCACATGAAACGTTTACCAAAGTAGACCATATCTTGTGTCATAAAACAAACCTTAACAAACTTAGGAGAACTGAAATAATATAGAATGTGTTCTTTGTCCACAATAGAATTAAACTAGATAATAGATACCTTTAAAATCCCCAAATACTTAGAAATTAAATAGCACATGCTTAAATAGCTTATAGGTCAAATAAAAAGCCTAAAGAGAAATTAGAAATTATTTTGAACTGAATGGTAATGCAAATACATCATACCAAAATCCGTGGCATGCAAAGTGCAGTGCTTAAAGGAAAATGTCTAGCATTAAATGCTTATGCTAGGAAAATCACTGGGCGAGGTGGCTCACACCTGTAATCCTACCACTTTGGGAGGCCGAGGTGGGCGGATCACCTGAGGTCAGGAATTCGAGACCAGCCTGGCCAACATGACAAAACCCCGTCTCTACTAAAAATAACAAAAATTAGCTGGGCATGGTGGCGGGCAACTGCAATCCCAGCTACTCTACTCCAGAGGCTGAGGCAGGAGAATCGCTTGAACCCAGGAGGCAGAGGTTGCAATGAGCCGAGATCATGCCACTGCACTCCAGCCTGGGCAAAATGAGTGAGACTCCATCTCGAAAAAAGAAAAAAAAAAAAAAAAAAGAAGAGAAAAGTAGTCTATCCTATTTACTCAGATATTTACCATTCCTTTTTTTTTTTTTTTTTTTTTTTTTGAGACGGAGTCTCGCTCTGTCGCCCAGGCTGGAGTGCAGTGGCCGGATCTCAGCTCACTGCAAGCTCTGCCTCCCGGGTTCACGCCATTCTCCTGCCTCAGCCTCCCGAGTAGCTGGGACTACAGGCGCCCGCCACCTCGCCCGGCTAGTTTTTTGTATTTTTTTAGTAGAGACGGGGTTTCACCGTGTTAGCCAGGATGGTCTCGATCTCCCGACCTCGTGATCCGCCCGTCTCGGCCTCCCAAAGTGCTGGGATTACAGGCTTGAGCCACCGCGCCCGGCCGATATTTACCATTCCTATTGCTTTTCCTTTATCCCTAAAGTTCCAATTTTCTTTCTGGTCTCATTTCCCTTCTGTCTGAAGAACCTCCTTTAGCTTTTTAGAGCAGGTCTGCTGGTGGCATACTCTCTCAGCTTTCGTTTGTCTGAGAATGTCTTTATTTTGCCTACATTTCTGAAGGCTATTTTCACTGGATATGGAATTATGGTTGACAGTTTTTTTCACTTACAGCACTTTAAAAATATAATTTTAAAACTTGACTTTGGCTGGGTGCAGTGGCTTGTGCCTATAATCCCAGCACTTTGGGCGGACGAGATGGGTGGATCACCTGAGATCAGTCAGGAGTTCGAAATCAGCCTGGCCAACATGGTAAAACCTTGTCTCCACTAAAAATACAAAAATTAGCTGGGCATGGTGGTGGGCGCCTGTAATCCCAGTAACTTGGGAAGCTAAGGCAGGAGAATCACTTGAACCTGGGATGTGGAGGTTGCAGTGAGCTGAGATGGTGCCACTGCACTCCAGCCTGAGTGACAGAGCGAGACTCCATCTCAAAACAAACAAACAAACAAACAATCAAAAAACAGTATATATGAAGCACATACTGCATGCCAGACCCTTTGCTTACAGATACTATGGGGATACAGTGGTGAGCCAGCCAGCCAGTGATGGAAGTAAGGAACAGCCCTTCCTCCCATTGGAAGTCTCTCCAACTGCCCTGTGTCCTGTCCAGGCCAAGTTCAGGCCTCTCTGGCATCCTTTTTATCTCCTCCAGAACTCTGACCCAGCACACAAATATTTTTGTTTTTTAATTATTTTAAATTTATTTATTTATTTATTTTTGGAGACAAGGTCTCACTCTGTTGCCCAGGCTGGAGTGTAGTGATAATATCATAGCTCACTGCAGCCTGGAACTCCTGGGCTCAAGCAATCCTCCCACCTCTGCTTCCCAAAGTGCTGGGATTACACGCGTGAGCCATTATGCCTGGCTGTGCACACAAAGAGTTTTCTTGCCTTTTCCTGTGAACTGAGTTGTGTCCCCCAAAACTCATATGTTGAAGCCCTTACCCCCAATGGGATTGTATTTGGAGAAAGGGACTTTGGGAGGTGATCAGGTTTGGATGAGGTCATGAGGGTGGGGCCCTCATGATGAGGTCAGTGTCCTTACAAGAAGAGACACCAGAGAGCTTGCTCTGTCTATGTGCACACACTGAGGAAAGGCCATGTGAGAACATAGCGAGAAGGTGGCCATCTGCAAGTCATAAAGAGAGCCCTCCCCAGAGCCTGATCGTGCTGGCACCTTGATCTCAGACTTCCAGCTTCCAGAACTGTGAGAATTGAATGCCTGATGCTTAAGTTACCCAGTCTGTGGCATTTGGTTATGGCAGCCTGAGCTAAGACAACCCTTGAGGTGACAAATGCCCCACACCCTGCCCCAGTTCTAGGGGTATGGCTCATGATCCTTGGCTTCAGAGGCTGCTGATGGACATGAGTCCTGGGAGCTGTGGTAACGGCTCAAGATGCTGGGGTCCTAGGGTGAAGTGCCCAACCCATAGAACTGGGGCACATGTGGGCCTGGCTCAGGGGATTGGCGGGGAGGGTGCTCTGCAACCGACCTAGCACAGCAGGACCCCAGCCTGAAGCGCATTTGGGGTTCTTTGTAGCTTCTCGAGTGAAGTTTAAGTCCAGCGCCCCCGCAGCCGTGCACCACTCTCCCCCCTTACCATGTTGCAGGTTCGGCTCCTTTAACAAGCAGGCTGGTTACGGAGAAGCAAGGATACATGGCACAGAGCATCCCCAGGGTCTTCAAGGGTGACACCCCCAGTGCTTAGGGCTTGCCCTGTGCCCTCTGGGTGGAGCTGGCCGGCCTCCCTTGGCCAACAGCCTCTCGGCACTCTGCAGCACAGTCAGGCTGGCCTGGGGTTGGGCAGGCGGCATCCTGTGGTCTCACCTCCACCCTCCTGCCCAGCTGGCTGTGTCACACTCACCCTTTTTTTTTTTTTTTTTTTTGAGACTGAGTCTTGCTCTGTCTCCCAGGCTGGAGTCCACTGGCGCGATCTCGGCTCACTGCAACCTCCGCCTCCCAGGTTCAAGCGATTATCTTGCCTCAGCCTCCCGAGTAGATGGGATTACAGGCACGTGCTATCGTACCCGGCTAATTTTTGTATTTTTAGTAGAGATGGGGTTTCACCATGTTGGCCAGGCTGGTCTGGAACTCCTGACCTCAGGTGATCCGCCCATCTTGGCCTCCCAAAGTGCTGGGATTACAAACATGAGCCACCGCTCCCGGCCCACAGTCACCCTTTTAAGGTCAGGTTGGTTCCTGGCAAAAGTGTCCTTTCCGGGGGGCCTCCAAATATAGGATTTGGAAGACATAGGAATAGAGCATGCAGATGACCACGTTAGCAGAGCAGCTACACTCAAATGACGCCTTCTCCATTACTTGAAGCTTCTTTTTGTTCAGCCATTAAAGAAGAAACTTGACAAAATAGGAACAAGGTGATATTTCTCTTTTTTTTTTTTTTTTTTTTGAGACGGAGTCTCGCTCTGTCGCCCAGGCTGGAGTGCAGTGGCCGGATCTCAGCTCACTGCAAGCTCCGCCTCCTGGGTTTACGCCATTCTCCAGCCTCAGCCTCCCGAGTAGCTGGGACTACAGGTGCCCGCCACCTCGCCCGGCTAGTTTTTTGTATTTTTTTTTAGTAGAGACGGGGTTTCACCGTGTTAGCCAGGATGGTCTCGATCTCCTGACCTCGTGATCCGCCCGTCTCGGCCTCCCAAAGTGCTGGGATTACAGGCTTGAGCCACTGCGCCCGGCCACAAGGTGATATTTCTCAATTGCAAACCTTTGTAAAGGGACCGTTGGCCTCTAAAGGCTTTTTTTTTTTTCAAATTTTTAGTAGAGATAGGGTTTCACCATGTGGCCCAGACTGGTCTCAAACTCCTGAGCTCAAGTGATCCTCCTGCCTCAGCCTCCCAAAACGCTGGGATTACAGGCGTGAGCCACCACACCTGGCCACTTTTTTTTTTTTTTTTTTTTTTTTGAGACAGAGTCTCACTCCGTCACCCAGGCAGTGGCATGATCTTGGCTCACTGCAACCTCTGCCTCCTGGGTTCAAGCGATTTTCCTGCCTCAGCCTCCCAAGTAGCTAGGATTATAGGCACCCACCACCACACCTGGCTAATTTTTATATTTTTAGTAGAGACAGGGTTTCGCCATGCTGGTCAAGCTGGTCTCAAACTCCTGACCTCAAGCGATCCACCTGCCTCGGCCTCCCAGAGTGCTGGGATTACAGGTGTGAGCCACTGTGCCCGGCCAAAGTATACTTACTTTTGAGAACAAGTTTTGCGGTTGCCAAATATGTACACAGATGCTGATGCCTCTCCTGTGAGCAGCATCCCAGGACCACACACCTGCCCCAGCTCTTGTCCTCATCCTCGCTGCCTTGGCCAGCTGTTGTCGACGTGAACAGCCACTGCCATAGGCAGCCTGTTCCACTGTCCCTTCTGCCCGGCTCGCCCTCTGGGTCCTGTGGGGGCTTGGCATGTGGGGAAGGTTCTGATGCAGGCTTCCTCCCTGGTCGTTATGTGTGTGCTTTTCTTTATGTCCTGACCCTTCTTCATTGCACCTAAAAGTGCTGTCTGGGTGCAGGTGTAACCAATGGTGGATCTAGAAATAAGAGCTTTGTGTGATAAGATTCTTACAACTGTCCCTGTCTTACACCTGGTCAGTGACTGAACCCTTGGTTTTTTTCAGGAGCTGGGATGTCTAAACCTGTTGAAAATGAAACTGGAATTCCTGACATGGGAATTCGGTGTTTTCTCCTCACTCCACCGAAACACTCACTTCTAGCATCGGGATTTGGGAAATTGGCATGTGGCTTCCAGAGTCGTTTTAGAATGTCACAATATAGACTTTTTTTTTTTTTTTCTGAGATGGAGTCTCGCTCTGTTGCCCAGGCTAGAGTGCAGTGGTGTAATCTTCGCTTACTGCAACCTCTGCCTCCTGGGTTTAAGCGATTCTCCTGCCTCAACCTCCCGAGTAGCTGGGACTACAGACATGCGCCACCATGCCCAGCTAATCTTTGTATTTTTAGTAGAGATGTTGGCCACCATGTTTAGCCACCATGTTGGCCAGGCTGATCTCGAACTCCTGATCTCAGGTGATCCACCTGCCTCAGCCTCCTAAAGTGCTGGGATTACAGGCATGAGCCACCGCGCCCGGCCTTTTTTTTTTTTTTTTTTTAATGAAAGGCACCCATCAGTGGTCCTCACTGTGGGTCCCGGAATGTGGTCAGGGGGCAGGTTCTGTCTTCATGCATCCCTTAGGGGTCCTGGGGCTGACTCCGCCTGTGAGCCCCATCCTGGGGTCATGTTAAGCACTTTTTGTAGACATCGTATTTTTTTTTTTTTTTTTTTTTGAGGCAGAGTCTTGCTCTGTCGCCCAGGCTGGAGTGCAGTGGCGCGATCTTGGCTCACTGCAAGCTCCACCTCCCGGGTTCACGCCATTCTCCTGCCTCAGCCTCCCGAGTAGCTGGGACTACAGGCGCCTGCCGCCATGCCCGGCTAATTTTTTTGTATTTTTGGTATAGACGGGGTTTCACCATGTTAGCCAGGATGGTCTCAATCTCCTGACCTCATGATCTGCCCGCCTCAGCCTCCCAAAGTGCTGGGATTACAGGCGTGAGCCACCGCGTCCAGCCTTGTATTTTTATTAATAATGTAAAATCTGACCGGTCACGGTGGCTCACGCCTGTAATCCCAGCACTTTGGGAAGCCGAGGCGGGTGGATCAAGAGGTCAGGAGTTCAAGACCAGCCTGGCCAACATAGTGAAACCCCGTCTGTACTAAAAATATGAAAATTAGCCAGGCATGGTGGTGTGGGCCGGTAATCCCAGCTACTCAGGAGACGGAGGCAAGAGAATCACTTGAACCTGGGAGGTGGAGGTGGCAGTGAGCCGAGACTGTGCCACTGCACTCCAGCTTGGGCCACAGAGTGAGACTTCATTTCAAAAAAAAAAAAAAGTCTAATCTGTGTTCCTGTAACAATGCAGAGTAATATTTCTGAATCACTTGACATATGAGTCAGAATGGAAACTGTGAGCATTGTCTGTGTGTCTGCGTGGGCTGCAATCTGGGTCCTGGGGAGCCCCCCAGTGACGTGTGCAGCTGCAAGACCCAGGCCAGGAGGAGCCTTGCCGTCCTGTGGGGGTTTGAGTGCTGGGCCCCCTTCCATGGGCTCAACCCTTAGCTCCAGGCCTCCTGCCCTGTAGGACAGGTCTACAGAGTTGGGACACCCATGTTGCCTGATCTTGTGACAGCATGGGGTGCTCATGGAGTGGAGTGTAGGAACCCTGCTGCTCAGATGTCACGCTGCGCCAGGCTGACCAGGGCTATGATGGTGACCAGCTACATGGCCGTGGTTTCTAAGTACACCATTTGATATGAGGAGATGATTTAATAAAGCATTGTCTTAAAAAAGAAAAAAAAAAAACTGGGGCAGATGAAAAAAGTTTTCATTCTTGTTGAACAGGGTATACTGGGTATCCTTCAACTGCAGCAGTAGAGATGTAGGCTAGACAAGGAAATCATGCTGCTGGCAAAAATGCTGAGCTCCAGAACGGTGCTGGGTGGAATGTGACCATTTCCTGTTTTTGTTTTTTGTGTTTTGTTTTTGAGATGGAGTCTTGCTCTGTTGCCCAGGCTGGAGTGCAGTGGTGCGATCTTGGCTCACTGCAACCTCTGCCTTCCAGGTTCAACAGATTCTCCTGCCTCAGCCTCCCGAGTAGCTGAGATTACAGGTGTGCACGACCGCACTTGGCTAATTTTTGTATTTTTAACAGAGGCGGGATTTCACCATGTTGGCCAGGCTGGTCTCCAACACCCGACCTCAAGCACCTTGGCCTCCCAAAGTGCTGGGATTACCGGTGTGAGCCACCGCACCTGGCTGAATGTGATCATTTTCTACATGAAATTGCCACATGAGCTCATTTCGAGCTTTGTATATTTATTTTGGTAATGAGAACTCTGTGGGATTATCCTTTAGAAACTAACAATATAGGCCGGGCGCGGTGGCTCAAGCCTGTAATCCTAGCACTTTGGGAGGCCGAGACGGGCAGATCACGAGGTCAGGAGATCAAGACCATCCTGGCTAACATGGTGAAACCCCGTCTCCACTAAAAAATACAAAAAACTAGCCGGGCGAGGTGGCGGGCGCCTGTAGTCCCAGCTACACAGGAGGCTGAGGCAGGAGAATGGCGTAAACCCGGGAGGTGGAGCTTGCAGTGAGCTGAGATTGTGCCACTGCACTCCAGCCCGGGCGACAGAGTGAGACTCCGTCTCAAAAAAAAAAAAAAAAAAGAAAGAAACTAACAATATATCTATTAAAACTGAACATGCATATTCCCTGACCCAGCAACTCCACTCCTAGGTAGATAGCCAAAGGAAATGCAAATATTTGATTACCCAAAGGCAAAAATGTTCAGAGCGGTGCTCTTTGTAATAGCCCCAACTGAAAACTACCCAAATGCCTACCACCTACAGGGAATGGAGAAATAAATGGTGTATTCACCCAGTGGAATACTATACAGCACCAAGAATCAGTAAACTCTTGAGAAGACATGGAGGAACCTCATGCATGTAATGTTGCACAAGAAGGCCAACAAAATATAGGAGTCCATACGATATGATTCCATTTATATTCCAAAACAGGCCAAATGAGTCCAGATACTACAACTCAGGAGAGTTGTTATAGTTCACTAAGTTTTGTTTGTTTGTTTGTTTGTTTGTTTCTTGAGATGGAGTCTTGCTCTGTTGCCCAGGCTGGAGTGCAATGGCACAATCTTGGCTCACTGCAACCTCTGCCTCCTGGGTTCAAGCGATTCTCCTGCCTCAGCCTCCTGAGTAGCTGGGACTACAGGTGCGCACCACAGCACCCGGCCAATTTTTGTATTTTTAGTAGAGACGGTGTTTCACCATGTTGGCCAGACTGGTCTCAAACTCCCGACCTCGTGATCCACCTGCCTCAGCCTCCCAAAGTGCTGGGATTACAGGCGTGGGCCACTGTGCCCGGCCATAGTTCACTAAGTTTTTAAAAATCTGTGTTAGTGCCGGGTGCGGTGGCTCACGCCTGTAATCCCAGCACTTTGGGAGGCCGAGGCGGGCGGATCACAAGGTCAGGAGATCGAGACCACGGTGAAACCCCGTCTCTACTAAAAATACAAAAAATTAGCCAGGCGCGGTTGTGGGCGCCTGTAGTCCCAGCTACTCGGGAGGCTGAGGCAGGAGAATGGCGTGAACCCGGGAGGCGGAGCTTGCAGTGAGCCGAGATCGCGCCACTGCACTCCAGCCTGGGCGACAGAGCGAGACTCCGTCTCAAAAAAAAAAAAAAAAAAAAAATCTGTGTTAGCAAATGGGTTACAGGGTACAAAGTGCCTTTGCATATGTGTTATCTCACGTTTTGCTCATTTTCATGCCAAGTGGACTTTATTGAGATACTATTTACATATAACAAAGTGCATACATTTTCAGTGATGACCCTAATGAATTTTACCACACATATACACCCAGGTTACCCACACCAAGATCAAACTACAGAACATTCCAGAACTCCTGAGAGTTCCTTCACATGATCTCTTTGATCATCATGACAATCTCAGGGCAGTAGAGCCACTATCTGCCCATGTCACCTCTGAGAAACATCAGCCTGAGAGGCCAAGACCTGCCATGGTCCCAGTGCCCCCTCTGGGTTGGGACGGTGCTGCCCTCATGGCAGAGAAATGGCTGAGAGGCTCTCAGCAGCTTTCTCAGAACCCTCTGACTTGAGCTGGCATCATTAGCCTATGAATTCACTTTCTGGAAAATGAGGTTCTGTCCCCTTGCTACACAGCTAGGCAGGGAGCTGGAGAGGTGGGGTGGGTGGCACTAGTTAGTTATATTTTATTTTATTTTATTTTTTGAGACAGTCTTTGTTGCCCAGGCTGGAGTGCAGTGGAACGATCTTGGCACACTACCACCTCTACCTCCCGGTCAGTTTGAGAAAGGGCTTGGAAATGGAGGGAGAAGACCTCACGAAAGCCCAATGTGCATCTTGTATTTGCTCTGGGCTTGCCTCGGGTCAGCCCTGAAACCTCACCCAGGCCCAGGCCGGGACTGGGGGCGGTGAGAATCAAACCCCGAGTGCGCTCACACTGAGCCGCTCCTGAAGCTTCAGCATGAGGCCCACACAGGCCTCATTCCCTTGCAGCATCTGCCTGTTTCTCACAGGAGCCCTGCCCACCCAGTTGGGCTGGTTGGTGGCCACTCCCTCTCCAAGGGCAGTTTCTCACAGACACTAGCATCCCTCACCTGGCACTGCCAACCTGGCACTGCCAACCCCCAGGACATGGCCCTGGGGGCGAGGCCAGAATCCCTTGGGGTCTCTTTTCTTTCTCTCTCTCTCTTTTTTTTTCCGAGACGGAGTTTCGCTCTTGTTGCTGAGGCTGGAGTGCAATGGCGTGATCTCGACTCACCACAACCTCCGCCTCCCGGGTTCAAGCGATTCTCCTGCCTCAGCCTCCTGAGTAGCTGGGATTACAGGAATGAGCCACCATGCCCGGCTACTTTGGTATTTTTAGTAGAGATGGGGTTTCTCTAGGTTAGTCAGGCTGGTCTCGAACTCCCGACCTCAGGTGATCTGCCCGCCTTGGCCTCCCAATGTGCTGGGATTATAGGCGTGAGCCACCGTGCCCGGCCTTTTTTTTTTTCTTTTTTTTTTTTTTTTTGAGACGGAGTCTCACTCTGTCGCCCCGGCTGGAGTGCAGTGGCGTGATCTCACCTCACTGCAACCTCCGCCTCCCGAGTTCAAGGCATTCTCCTGCCTCTGCCCCCCGAGCAGCTGGGGTTACAGGCGCCCACCACTACGCCCAGCTAATTTTTTGTAGTTTTAGTAGGGCCGGGGTTACACCATGTTGGCCAGGTTGGTCTCAAACTCCTGACCTTGTGATTCGCCCTCCTCTGCCTCCCAAAGAGGTGGAATTACAGGCTTGAGTCACCACGTCCGGCCACGTGGCCTTTTTTCTGTAGGGGCGACCTGATGGGTTCATCTGGAGCAAGGATGCCCTTCTTCACTTTGCTCAGAGCTCTGGGAAATTTCTGGGCCCTCTTAGGAAGTTCTCTTGACTCTCCCAGTCATGAACAAAGGCCCCCATCCCCCACTGGGACTGGAAGTCCTTGTTCTGGAAAGCCGAGTACTACGGGGCAGGCCTGGGTCAGAGGCCACTGCCTGGTGTTCCTTCGGGGCAGAGTCCCCTCTAGCCACACTCTCAATGGCTTCTGAAAGAGGAAGGCTGACCAACTGGGTGACTCAACCCATTTCTGGAAAAGAGAGGATCAGAAGTTCAGATGAGCGTGTTTATGACTGAGGTCTGGATGAGATGACACGATAAACATAAGGGCTTAACAAAATTTAGCAAAGACTTGGGCAGCAGCCCATGAAGAAGCCTTTAGTTTTTCTATTAAAAACAAAAATACCCGGGCGCCGTGGCTCACGCCTGTAATCCCAGCACTTTGCGAGGCCGAGGTGGGCAGATCATGAGGTCAAGAGATTGAGACCATCCTGGCTAACACGATGAAACCCTGTCTCTACTAAAAATAGAAAAAATTAGCTGGGCGTGGTGGCGGGCGCCTGTAGTCCCAGCTACTCGGGAGGCTGAGGCAGGAGAATGGCGTGAACCTGGGAGGTGGAGCTTGCAGTGAGCAGAGATCCGGCCACTGCACCCCAGCCTGGGCCACATAGTGAGACTCCTTCTAAAAACAAAAACAAAAACAAAAACATAAAAACCCAGAAAAACAAAAAACAAACAAACAAAAAGCCGGCCAAGCGGCTCACACCTCTAATCCCAGCACTTTGGGAGGCCAAAGCAGGCGGATCACCTGAGGTCAGGAGTTCGAGACCAGCCTGGCCAAAATGGTGAAACCTCGTCTCTACTAAAAATACAAAAATTAGTCGGGTGTGGTGGCGTGCACCTGTAATCCCAGCTGCTCTGGAGGCTGAGGCAGGAAAATCGCTTGAACCCGGGAGGTTGAGGGAGCCAAGATCACGCCATTGCACTCCAGCCTGGGCAGCAAGAGTGAAACTCTGTCTCAAAAAAAAAAAAAAAAAAAAAAAAAGCCTTAATTCCAAAGTCACAAATGAGCCTACACCTTTGGCTCGTCTCTCAGCCTAAGAGTCCAATTCCAGGACGTAGGAGAGGGTGACCTGCGGTGGCCGAGAAGGATGTGACGGCTTTCCAAGGTGAATAGCTGTTTATTCTCAATGAATAGTTCCACATGGACCCATAGACCCATTTCGGGGATTTGCTGTTCTTTAAAACATGGCAGAAAAAAACCCCAAACAGAAATTCCTATGTACACCAGTCACCCCCTTCTCTCTTCTGCTTTTTGGCTAACATCAGGCCAGGGACACATGGTGGCCCCAGCTCAGTCTTTGCTGGGACTCGGTGACAAGCCCAGGGACAAAGAAAACCAGCCTCTGCGGCCGGGCACGGTGGCTCACACCTGTAATCCCAGCACTTTGGGAGGCCGAGGTGGGTGGATCACGAGGTCAGGAATTGAAGACCAGCCAGGCCAAGATGGTGAAACCCCATCTCTACTAAAAATACAAAAATTAGCCAGGCATGGTGGCAGGTGCTTGTAATCCCAGCTACTCAGGAGGCTGAGGCAGGGAATTGCTTGAACCCAAGAGGTGGAGGTTGCAGTGAGCCGAGATCAACCACTGCACTCCAACCTGGGCCACGGAGCGAGACTCTGTCTCAAAAAAAAAACAAAAAACAAAAAACAAACCAGTCTCTATTCTGACCTTTCCCCAAAGGGTGCCTGTTAGGGACAGGGCAAATAAACGAGCTTTGCGATTTTTACATGGAAATCTCAAGGGACTAAGATTTCACGCACTCTGGTAAAACAAAAACAAAAAAAACCCTCCTTCTGTTCCCCGGAACTGAGCTTCTGAGCAACAACTGTCGGCCTCTGCCCACACACACAGCTCAGTCTCGATTTGCAGCAAGATCCTGGATGCTGGGCTTTGATATGAATTCTAACCCTTTGATTTCAGCACCTGTCTGTCCCTGCTGTGTTGTAAAAGTAGGGTGGGGGTGGGAAGCTATAACCACTTCTAGACAGGAAGTTATTTAGGCAAAAAAAAGAAAAAGAAAAACAGGTGAAGCATTGCACCGAGTACAAAGGTAGCCACACCTCAGGCTGAAAGGTTCCTTCCAGAGAGATAAGATACCGGACAGCAAAAGTCACACAGCTACATGTGATCTGGGTGAAATGGAAACTTCCTGTTTATTTTAGTTCCTTCAGCCTGGGGGTGGAGAGGGAGCAGAGATGGAAGCCGTGGCTGTTACTTTCGTTAAGAATCAAAACTGCTGGATCAGTACAGAAGATTGTGGCACCGCCTGTCCCATCAACCATGCCCTCCCGCTCCCACCAAGGACAAGAGATAATACCATGAGAATATATGAGTTGCCCACAACTGGCACCAGATGCTGTCAGCAGGCTCATTTTAACTTCACAGCATCCTTCTGGGGATGGGAATAGGAGGGAGTAGATACAATCGTCTTTTTTTTTTGAGGCGGAGTCTTGCTCTGTCGCCCTGGCTGGAGTGCAGCGGCACGATCTCGGCTCACTGCAAACTCCATCTCCCAGGTTCAAGTGATTTTCTTGCCTCAGCCTCCTGAGTAGCTGGGATTACCGGTACACGCCACCATACCCGGCAAATTTTCTTATTTTTAGTAGAGAAGGGGTTTCACCACGTTGGTCCGGCTGGTCTCGAACTCCCAATCTCAGGTGATCCACCTGCCTCGGCCTCCCAAAGTGTTGGGCTTAGAGGCGTGAACCACTGCGTTTGGCTTTTTTTTTTTTTTTTTTTTTTTTTACCATATCAGAGTTGCGCTGGGGAGGGTAAATGACGCACAGTCAAGTAGGAGCTCAGAGGCTGAGTCAGGACCTGGCTTGCTCTCAGGCCCTGCCCCCACCCCAGCTACTTCCTCCTAAATATCTCTACTTGGACCTTTAATTTTAGCACTGGGACTGCCCTGATTAATTCCTTCAGCAATGTTCACACCCATAAGTATGCCATTTCCACCCTCCCCACCCTAGGGCTCTCTGGGGAAGATGATGCAATCCAGGGCCACCTAACATCTCAGAGCAGTCCCAGGTAATTCTCAGGATGGTAGACAGGGCTTCTGAGCTCGGCACAGGGATGCTTGATCTTGTTCACACCTGTGAAGAAAGGCAGAAATACACATGCCAAAGACGTGGAGAGACTGGATCCCTCATGCATTGTGGGAGGGATTGCTAAATGTTGCAGCCGCTTTGAAAAACAGTTTGGTGGTTCCTCAAAAGGTTAAACATAGAGTTACCATACGCCCCAGCAATTCCACTTTTAGTGTAAATCAAAAAATGACTGCTGATGGCAGGCCTCGGTGACTCACGCCTGTAATCCCAGCACTTTGGGAGGCTGAGGCGGGCGGATCACTTGAGGCCAGGAGTTTGAGACCAGCCTGGGCAACATGGCGAAACCCCATCTCTACTAAAAATACAAAATTAGCCTGGTATGGTGGCTCACACTTGCAATTCCAGCTATTTGTGAGGCTGAGGCAAGAGAATTCCTTGAGCCCGGGAGGCAGAGGCTGCAGTGAGCCAAGATGGTGTTACTGCACTACAGCCTGCGACAGAATGAGACTCTCTCAAAAACAACAACAAGAACAAACGACTGAGGCAGGTTTCAATGAATTTAGAGGTTTATTTAGTCAAGGTTGAGGACCTGTCTGAGGGGGAAAAAAAAACACAAGTCACAGTAGAATCTGTGTCCTGTGCTTTTTCCAAAGAACAGCTGGGTGTGGTGGCTCACACCTGTAATCCCAGCACTTTGGGAGGCCAAGGCAGGAGGATCGCTTAAGCCCAGGAGCCCAAGACCAACCAGGGCAACATGGCGAAACCTCCTCTCTACTAAAAATACAAAAATTGGCCGGGCATGGTGGCTCACGCCTGTAATCCCAGCACTTTGGGAGGCTGAGGAGGGTGGATCATGAGGTCAGGAGTTCAAGATCAGTCTGGCCAAGATGGTGAAACCCTGTCTCTACTAAAAATACAAAAATTAGCTGGGCGTGGGTGCAGGCACCTGTAATCCCAGTTACTTGGGAGGCTGAGGCAGGAGAATCGCTTGAAGCGGGGAGCGGGGGGCGGAGGTTGCAGTGAGCCAAGACGGCGCCACTGCACTCCAGCCTGGGTGACAGAGTGAGACTCCATCTCAAAAAAAAAAAAAAAAAAAAATTAGCCGGGCATGGTGATGTGTGCCTGTGGTCCCAGCTGCTCAGGAGGCTGAGGTGGAAGGATCACCTGAGCCCAGGTGGTGGAGATTGCAGTGAGCCAAGATCATGCCACTGCATTCCAGCCTGGGCAACAGAATGAGAGCCTGTCTCAAAATAAATAAATAAACAAATAAAAATAAAAATAAATGAAAAATAAAGGGAAAAGGGCCAGGCGTGGTGGGTGGCTCACACTTGTAATCCCAGCACTTTGGGAGGCCTAGGCCAGCAGATCACTTGAGGTCAGGAGTTCAAGACCAGCCTGGCCAACATGGTCATACCCCGTCTCTACTAAAAATACAAAAATTAGACGGGCATGGTGGTACACGCCTGTAATTCCAGCTACTCGGGAGGCTGAGGTGGCAGAGTTGCTTGAACCCGGGAGGCAGCGGCTGCAGTGAGCCAAGATTGCACTACTGCACTCCAGCCTGGGTGACAGAGGAAGACTCCGTCTCAAAAAATAATAATAACAATAAATAAAATAAGGGGGAAAGAGCAAGCAGGAGGGGAAGAAAAAAAAAAACAAGGGCCGGGCGCCGTGGCTCAAGCCTGTAATCCCAGCACTTTGGGAGGCCGAGACGGGCGGATCACGAGGTCAGGAGATCGAGACCATCCTGGCTAACACGGTGAAACCCCGTCTCTACTAAAAATACAAAAAACTAGCCGGGCGAGGTGGTGGGCGCCTGTAGTCCCAGCTACTCGGGAGGCTGAGGCAGGAGATTGGTGTAAACCCGGGGGGCGGAGCTTGCAGTGAGCTGAGATCCGGCCACTGCACTCCAGCCTGGGCGACAGAGCGAGACTCCGCCTCCAAAAAATAAAAAAAAGAAAAAAAAAAAAAGAAAAAAAAAACAAGATGGGTAGGCAATGAGGCACCTGGTTACATTCTAATGAGACAGTGAATCTACGTTTTACATGTGAAAAGAAAGGGGAAGGGGAGGGAGTCAACTATGCATTCCTCCCCTGCTCAGTAAATCTGCATTTTACATAAGATAAAGTAAGCATGTGAAATTACAGCTATCTGTTTGGGAATGAAAGGAAAGCAGTTTTTGCATGACTCAGTTCCCAAGCTTAACTTTCCCTTTGGCATAGGGAGTTGGAGTTCCGAGTTTCCATTTTCGTTTCACGCTAGGTATCTACCCAAGAGAAATGAGACGTATGTACGCATAAAACTCCTACACGAGTGTTCATAGCAGCATTATTCATAATAGCCCCAAACTGGAAACAACCCAATTGTCTACTGAGAAAAGAAAAATAGCTCAGAGCAGGCCCAGAGAGACATGAATACGGGACTTCAGTTATCACCTCCCCAGCCCCCACCGCATGCCCGGGACAATTGTTTAAAGTCACTTTGTTCCTGACTAGCTGGCTCACCTATTATGTTCATGAACCTGGGATTTCTGATATAAAGACAAATGTGTAGCCAACCAATAGCTTTTTTTTTTTTTTTTTTTTTTTTTTTTTTGAGATGGAGTCTTACTCTATCGCCCAGGCTGGAGTGCAGTGGCATGATCTCGGCTCACTGCAACCTCTGCCTCTTGGGTTCAAGCAATTCTCTGTCTCAGCCTCCTGAATAGCTGGGATTGCAGGCGTCTGCCACCACACTTGGCTAATTTTTTTGTATTTTTAGTAAAGACGGGGTTTCACCATCTTGGCCAGGTTGGTATTGAACTCCTGACCTTGTGATCCACCCGCCTCGGCCTCCTTCCCAAAGTGCTGGGGTTACAGGCGTGAGCCACCGCGCCTGGTCAGTTTATGTTATTTTAATGTACATTCATGGTAAACAACTCATGAACTACCACTTCTTTTACTTTAAAAATCCACTTGTAGGCCTGGCACAGTGGCTCACGCATGTAATCCCAGCAGTTCGGGAGGCCTAGGCAGGCGGATCACTTGAGGCCAGGAGTTCCAGACTAGCCTGGCCAAACATGGCAAAACCCCGTCTCTACTAAAAATACAAAAATTAGCTGGGCATGGTGGCACGTGCCTGTAATCCCAGCTACTCAGGAGGCTGAGTCAAGAAAATCGCTTGAGTTGAAAGGACACAAAGATAGATGTGTACCCGCCCCCCACCCGCTACACCCTTGTTCTGCTCTCTAATCTTTGCACATACCAGAGATTTCGTAAGTTCTGTGAGTACCTGGTTTTCTGCACGTACCAGAGATTTTGTTTTGCACATACCAGAGATTTTGTAAGTTCTGAGGCAAGGTCACAAGACGTGTTTAAGTAAGATAAACTCTTGCTGCCATAAACCTACTCTCCCGCCTCAAAGTTTGAACCAAAATATCAGAAATGGCGGGAACCAATCATAGTTAGCCAAATCGCCTTGTTCAAACACTAGCCAATCATATATCTGATTTGTATAATAACTCTATGCCCACTTTTCTTAGACTATATAACACTACTCGGAGCTCAGTGGGGGAGCTCTCCTGCCCGTCTCGTTTCACGAGCGAGGGAGAGTTCCAGGTTCGAACCTGTAATAAAGATCCTTGCTGCTTAGCTTTGACTCTGGACTCTGGTGGTCTTCTTCGGGGAATAAACGGTCTAGGCATAACAGAGTAACAGCCAAGATGCTGCGGAATCTGCTGGCTCTCCGTCAGATTGGACAGAGAACCATAAGCACTACTTCCCGCAGACATTTACAAAATAAAGTTCCAGAGAAACAAAAACTGTTCCAGGAGGATGATGGAATTCCACTGTATCTAAAGGGTGGGATAGCTGATGTCCTCCTGTATAGAGCCACCATGGTTCTTGGAGTTGGTGGAACAGCATATGCCTTGTATCAGCTGGCTGTGGCTGCATTTCCCAAGAAGCAGGAGTGACTTCGATCATCCCAGCAATCACTTGGTTCAGTTTCATTCCGCTCTCTATGGACCAGTAATCTGATAACTGAGCTCTTCTCTGGGGATCAATATTTATTGACTTGTAGTAACTGCCGCCAATAAAGCAGTCTTTACCATGAAAAAAAAAAAAAAAAGAAAATCGCTTGAACCTGGGAGGGAGGCGGAGGTTGCAGTGAGCCGAGATCACGCACTGCACTCCAGCCTGGGCAACAGAGCAAAACTTAGTCTCAAAAAAAAAAAAAAGAAAGAAAGAAAGAAAGAAAATCCACCTATAACTGCTGCTAGGCAGAATGTATGTTCAGGGCAACCTGAATCTGTGCTCTCAGATAGCAATTTTAAAGCTTGACCCAAATAAACTCTCCATGTATTTTAATTTTGCCCCAGCTTCTTCCTTTTAGGTTGACGCCATCAAGTGACAAATGGATAAACAAATGTGGTATATCCAAACAATAGAATATGATTCATCAACGAAAAGGAATGAAGTACTGATACATGCCATAACACTGGTGAAACTTGAAGACATGTTAAGTTTATGGATACAAAGGTCACATATTGTATATTGTGGGATTCCATTTATATAAAATGTCCAGAATAGGCCAGGCACGGTGGCTCACACCTGCAATCCCAGCTGCTTGGGAGGCTGAGGCAGGAGAATCACTTGAACCTGGCAGGTGGAGGTTGCAGTGAGTCGAGATGGTGCCATTGCACTCCAGCCTGGGGGACAGAACTAGACTCTGCCTCAAACAAACAAACAAGCAAAAAATCCAGGAGCATTGCGGCAGGGGATATGGAGCCAAAGGCCATTGCGACGACGTGAAGAAAGTAGAGTTTGAGAAGGAATAGCCTGGCATTTATGGAAAAATGTCTCAGAAGCAATGACTAGCAATAAAAGGCTGATTGAGAATCTGGGGCAGGAATCCAGAAATGAAATGATGAGGGTCTAGGCCAAAGGCTTGACAGGGAACTGGAGAGAGAAGATCCAATTTACAGTCTAAAGAGGAAACTGGCACCAGATTACATGGTCACGTTAGTGAACCGAGCTAGGGCCCACTCGCCCGGAGCAGCAAAGTCAAACACTGACATCGGGGTAGCAGTGAAAGTGAGACATTCATTGCAGGACACCAAGCCAGGAGAATTGGCCAGCTAACGCTTGAGACTGGAACTCCATGATGCCGTACAGGTAAGGGTTTTTAAAGGCAAAGAGGTAGAGATTACAGGCAAAGTCATAAACCAAGGTGGGACATCTTGAAGTCCTGCGATTGTGGGGGTGGGGGCACAGGTCATAGATGGATTCAGAGTTTTTCTGTTTTTTTTTTTTTTGAGACAGAGTCTCCATCTGTTGCACAGGCTAGAGTGCAGTGGTGTGTTCTTAGCTCACTGCAACCTCCGCCTCCTGGGTTCAAGTGATTCTCGTGCCTCAACCTCCCGAGCAGCTGGGATTACAGGTCCGCGCCATCACGCCCAGCTAATTTTTGTATTTTTAGTAGAGACGGGGGTTTCACCATGTTGACCAGGCTGGTCTCAAACTCCTGACCTCAAGTGATCCGCCCGCCTTGGCCTTCCACAGTGCTAGGATTACAGGCGTGAGCCACCGGGCCCAGCCAGGATTCAGAGATTTTCTGATTAGCGATTAGTTAAGGAGGTGAAGCTTTGTCGAAAACTTTGAGATCAACAGAAAGGAATGTTAGCTCTTGCTCGTAGACATGACCTCCTCTGGGCCCCTCAAAAATACATTTAGAGCAGAGGTCAGAGTTCAGCCCTCAGTTCCCCGTTATCTGAGGTTTACATGCCAGCTGATCGGTGTGATGGGGGCCAGAGTTTCCGAAAAACAGCTCAGGGATATATATCAAGATGTTATCTTGAGTTTGTTCTTTCTTTCTTTTTTTTTTTTGTGACTAGGTCTCACTCTATTGCCCAAGCTGGAGTGTGGTGGCGCAATCTCGGGTCACTGCAATCTCCGCCTCCTGGGCTCAAGCCATCCTCCCACCTCAGCCTCCTGAGTAGCTGGCACTACAGGCAAGGGCTATGTGACCTTTCTGTGCTTTAATCTTCCCAATTGTAAAAATTAAAGAACAGTGGTGACTACCTCCTAGGCTGTCCTGACAATATCCGAGAAAATCCATGTGGAACAGCAGAAACACCAGGAAGAATGCAAATGTGCTTTCCTCTCTTGTAGTTCCATACAGGCCACCTTTTCCCTGGGCAGCCTGTAGCCATCTCCTTGGGAGCAGGGAAGGTTTTTCCAAAGTTCTTGAGCAAATTAAATATAAATCCTAAAGAACTCAGATCACAATGTCTCTTCCATGAGAGAAAGAAGATACCCCTATGCCAACCTCAGTCAGGCCGTGAGACTTGTTGCCTTTTAGTAGGAGGATATGACCTGCAGAAACTGAAAGCCCAAAAGTCATCCCTTCCGGTTCCCAGGACTTGTAGGCAGAAACATGGAGACAGGACCAGGAGAGGTGTGGCAGTGGGTCCCAAGGTCACTTTTCTGGGCTTATGGCCAGAGAAAGGGTAGAAAGTTGAGTAAATTGAAAGGGAAACCAGAAACCAAGGTCTCTGGCTAGATTCAAATCTGGGACCCTGAGAGGAGATTGTGTCCCACACTGCCACCCCGCCCCCACTCCCCAACCTGGGGGCCACATGGAGCATCTTGGAGGTGCAGGACAGAGAGAGGAGGGCGGGGGAGCTGCTGTCCAGAGTTGTCCTGTGGTGCTGCGTGGCCTGGACAGAAAGTTCTGTTCTGGCTGGATTTCAGCAAAGAGGGAGTTCAGGCTACAGGCAGATATTGAGTCAGCAATGTCTATTGAGCCCCTAGAAAGCTGTGCCCTGGGAAACAGAGAGTGGTGCAAGGTTGAATTACAGTTGGAGCTCTCAAGGAATGATCTTTGAAGCCAAGCTTGGTGAGCTCACTGATGAGCAGGGTGGGGAGGGTGTAATTAGGGAAGACTGGGACAGAAGTCTGGGAGCATCCACAGCCGAGGAGAGGATGAGAAACAAGGAGGTGCTTCAGAGACCTGAAATGCAGCAGGAGAACTGGGAAAGTGTCAGAGGCATGTGAACCAGAGCAACTCCATCTTGAATAGGAGCTGGGTAAAATGAAGTTGAGACCTACTGGGCTGCATTCCCAGAAGGTAAGGCATTCTAAGTCACAGGATGAGATAGAAGATCAGCACAAGATACAGGTCATGGCCAGGCATGGTGGCTCACGCCTCTAATACCAGAACTTTGGGAGACCGAGGCGGGCGGATCACAAGATCGGGAGACCAAGACCATCCTGGCCAACATGGTGAAACCCTGTCTCTACTAAAATACAAAAAATTTGCTGGGCATTGTGGTGCGCGCCTGTAGCCCCAACTACTCGGGGGGCTGAGGCAGGAGAATCGCTTGAACCCAGGAGATGGAGATTGTAGTGAGCCAAGGTTGTGCCACTGCACTCTAGCCTGGCAATAGAAAGAGACTCCATCTCAAAAATAATAATAATAATAATAAAAGATACAGGTCATAAACACCTTGCTGATAAAACAGGTTGCAGCAAAGAAACTGACTAAAACCCACCAAAACAAAGATGGCGATGAGAGTGACCTCTGCTCCTCCTCACTGCTATACTCCCACCAGCACCATGACAGTTTACAAATGCCATGGCAACATCAGGAAGTTACCCTATATGACCTACAAAGGGGAGACATGAATAATATGCCTCATTTAGCATATCATCAAGAAATAACCATATAAATGGGTAACCAGCAGCCCTCTGGGCTGCTCTGTCTGTGGAGTAGCCATTCTTTTATTCTTTTACTTTCCTAATAAACTTGCTTTCACTTTAGTCTGTGGACTCGCCCTGAATTCTTTTTTGTTTTTTTTTTTTGAGACGGAGTCTTGCTCCGTCGCCCAGGCTGGAGTGCAGTGGCGCGATCTTGGCTCACTGAAACCTCCGCCTCCCAGGTTCAAGTGATTCTCCTGCCTCAGCCTCCCAAGTACCTGAGATTACAGCTGCACCACCACACCCGGCCAATTTTTGTATTTTCAGTAGAGACAGGGTTTCACCATGTTGGTCAGGCTGGTCTCAAACTCCTGACCTCGTGATCCGCCCACCTCGGCCTCCCAAACTGCTGGGATTATAGGCATGAGCCACCACGCCTGGCACCCTGAATTCTTTCTTGCACAAGATCCAGGAGCCCTCTCTTGGGGTCTGGATTGGGACCCCAGTCCTGTAACAAAAGTACTGTGTCAAAGCAGCTCTGGGAGGCAAGAGCTTCAAGGATGTTCCCTAAGCACTAGGCTAATCTCCGTGGAAAGGGCTGTGTTCCTCCTATGCTGCCGAGCACCTTGCTCTCCTTACATTTCCGAGTGGGTAAGCAGAATCCCCCAGCACTTAAACATACTCTTTTCTGCAGGCCCTGGAGCAGTCCTGTTGGATCCCAGGCTGACAGGAAAGTAGGTCCCCATTCTGTGAGCCACCCAGGCCCTTACTGGCAGGGTCCCTGCTAAAGCCACACCAGTTGTAGGTAGAGTGGGTGAGCTGGGGGCTTCAGTAGCCCAGGGGAGCTCTCCCTGGTAGCAGGGAGCCCAGGTCCTGACTCCAGGCCAGAGGGCATGGGAGCAACTCAATCTCCTTCCACTTCCATGGCAACCTGGGTGGAGTGGCCGGATCCAGGTGCTAGCGTGGCAGAGGCCGTGGGAGTGCTCAGACGGGCACACCCACCGGCCTAAGGGCGGTGGGCAAGTCACTCGCATGGCCAGGCCTGCCCCATCCAGATTTATGAACTAGGCCAGAAGGGTGTGTTGGGCAATTAAGTGAGGATAGTCGTCGCTGTGCACACAACACCTGATTTCCACACGACTTGTTGCTACTTGTTCTTCCTGTCTGGGGTAACCTTAGTTTTGCCCTGGTTGTTACTTTCAATAGCAGTTAGGCTTAAAAAGGAAACTCAAAAGAAACAGCCCCTCTGTTTGGACTCACAGGGAAGTTTGAGGACGGATCCCTTGTTGAGAAGAGGATGCTGAGGAAGTCACTTCCTATGGCTCTCGGTGCTACATTCATCCTTGTGACCCGAGGTGGATATGGAACCATCTCATTTACCAAGTTGTTTTGAGACTTTTATGATTTGAAACTCCCGTGTTTTCTGTCAATTTCTCTGTGTGAAAGTTCCCCACAAATTATTAAAGTTGACAACTCACTCTGGCATCCAAGCCGCTGCAATTGGATCCTAGTACCCACAAAATCTACCTGCTCTGTCAGTACTTGGTAGCAGAAACTCCGGGTTTGTTCATTCATTCATTTATTCATCTATCCATTCATTCATTCAGTAAATTGCTTTTGAGCAGTCAGTGTGTACCACTGTATTGCTTGAAACCGGATACAGACATGAAAATATAGTCTAGGTTGTGTGCGGTGGCTCACACCTGTAATCCCAGCACTTGGGGAGGCCAAGATGGGCAGATCACCTGAGGTCAGGAGTTTGAGATCAGCCTGGTTAACATGGTGAAACCTCGTTTCTACTAAAAATACAAAAAATTAGCCAGGCGTGGTGGTGTGTGTCTATAATCCCTGCTACTCGGGAGGCTGAGGCAGGAGAGTCGCTTGAACCCTGGAGGTGGAGGTTGCAGTGAGCCGAGATTGTGCCATTGCACTCCAGCTTGGGCAACAAGAGTGAAACTCCATCTCAAAAAAAAAAAAAAAAAAAAAGTAAAGAAAATATAGTCTGTTGGAGTGGAGGAGGAAATACAAACAAAACTTCAATTTGCTGTGAAAGTGTTATGATAGATGTCGCAGATGCTGTCTGTGGCCTGCCGCATAGTACCTGGGCTCACCTGAGCTTACCTGTAGCTGTGGCAGGCAGGTGACCACCTCATATCCTACCTCAAGTGCCTGCCTCTCTCGGCTTCTCTTGAGAGCCACTGGAGGGGTAACCTTGAATTGTAGGTGAGGAGGGAGTTAGCAGTTGGAGATGAGAGTTGATGAAGAAAAGTCCCAGCTTTCCTGTCCTCCAATGAGGCTTTTTTTTTTTCTTCCTCAATTGCGGTAAAAAACATCTAACATAAAATTGACCATCTTTTTTTTTTTTTTTTTTTTTTTTTTAGACAGGGTCTCGCTCTGTCACCATCACCCAGGCTGGAGTGCAGTGGTGCAATCATAGCTCATTATATCCTTGAACTCCTGGGCTCAAGTGAGGCTCCAGCCTCAGCCACTCAAGTAGCTGGGAGTACAGGTGTGTGCCACCATGCCTGGCTAATTTTTATTTTATCTTATTTTTTGTAGGTCATAAATTTTGTAGGAAGGAAATTCTTTTTTTTTTTTTTGAGAGAGTCTTGCTCTGTCGCTCCAGCTGGAGTGCAGTGGCACTATCTCAGCTCACTGCAACCTCCGCCCCCCGGGTTCAAGTGATTCTCCTGCCTCAGCCTCCCGAGTAGCTGGGATTACAGATGTGTGCCACCATGCCCGACTAAGTTTTGCATTTTTAGTGGAGACCAGGTTTTACCATGTTGACCAGGCTGGTCTCGAACTCCTGACCTTAAGTGATCTTTCCAGCTCGACCTTCCAAAGTGCTGGGATTACAGGTGTGAGCCACCATGCCTGGCCTGGAAGGAAATTCTGACACAGGCTACAACATGGATGAACCTTGAAGATGTTTTCCTAAGGAAAAGAAGCCAGACACAAAAGGGCACACATTGTATGAGTTCACTTATCTGAGGTTCCTGGAAGAATCACACACATTGAGACAGCAGAAAGTAGAATGGTGGTTGACAGGAGCTAGGGGGGAGGGGGAAATGAGGAATTAGAGTCCAGAGTATCTAGGACTACAGGCGCTCACCACTATGCATGGATAATTTTTGTTTGTTTTTCTGTTTTTTTGAGACGAAGTCTCACTCTGTTGCTCAGGCTGGAGTGGGGTGGCACCATCTCGGCTCACTGCAACCTCCACCTCTCGGGTTCAAGCGATTCTCTTGCTTCAGCCTCCTGAGTAGCTGGGATTACAGGTGTGTGCCACCATGCCTGGCTAATTTTTTGTATTTTTAGTAGAGACGGGGTTTCACCATGTTGGCCAGGCTGGTCTCCAGCTCCTGACCTCAGGTGATCTGCCCACCTTGGCTTCCCAAAGTGCTGGGATTACAGGCTTGAGCCACCGTGCCTGGATAATTTTTTTTTTTTTGTAGAGATGGGGTCTCTCTATGTTGACCAGGCTCATTTCAAACTCCTGGCCTCAAGCGGTTCTCCAGCCTTGGTTTCCCAAAGTGCTGGGATGACGGGTGTGAGCCACTGTGCCCCAAATTGACCATTTTACCAGTTTTTGTTGCTGTTGTTGTTGTTTTTTAAGATGGAGTTTCGCTCTTGTTGCCCAGGCTGGAGTACAATGGTGTAATCTTGGCTCACTGCAACCTCCGCCTCCCACATTCAAGTGATTCTCCTGCCTCAGCCTCCCGGGTAGCTGGGATTACAGGCATGCACCACCATGCCTGGCTAATTTTTTTTTTTTTTTTTTTTTTTTTTTTTTTTTTTTGAGACGGAGTTTCACTCTTATTGCCCAGGCTAGAGTACAATGGAATGATCTCGGCTCACCACAACCTCCGCCTCCCGGGTTCAAGCGATTCTTCTGCCTCAGCCTCCCAAGTAGCTGGGATTACTACAGACATGTGCCACCATGCCCGGCTAATTTTGTATTTTTAGTAGAGATGGGGTTTCTCCATGTTGGTCAGGCTGGTCTCGAACTCCTGACCTCAGGTGATCTGCCCGCCTCGGCCTCCCAAAGTGCTGGGATTACAGGCATGAGCCACTGTGCCCAGCCAATTTTGTATTTTCAGTAGCGATGGGGTTTCTCCATCTTGGCCAGGCTGTTCTTGAACTCCCGGCCTCAGGTGATCCGACCGCCTTAGCCTCCCAAAGTGCTGGGATTACAGGCGTGAGCTACCATGCCTGGGATAATTTTGAAGTGTGCTCCACTCAGTCTCCCCAGCTATCCCCAGCAGGGGATTGCAAACCAGTTGCCCACAGGGGTTACCAGCTCGTAAGCACCATTGGTTTTCTCCTTGCCCCGTCTCACCTCCCCTGCTCTCTCACATCTGACTCCTGAGATCCTGTCCCAAATAAACCACCTGCACCCAAGTCCTTGTGTCAGCATTTGCTTTTGGGGGAATGCAAACTAAGACAGTCGAGATGTGCATGGGGGCTCTGGGAGCACAGGGGAATGGCCTCCAACCCAGACTGCCTGGATCATGTTTTAGCAAACAAAAAGCTTTTTACCAAACAGAAAGCCTTGAACCAAATCAGATATGAAGCCTGAGTTGGTCAGGCACAAAAGAGGGAGGAGGGATTAGGTTCCAGGGGGAGGTACCTACAAAGGGGAAGGGCGTGCGGGTGTGAGAAATAGTGCAGAATGGCACACGGTTCCGAAGGGCCAGACTGCAGGGTATTAATACAACCCCAACCATTGTCAGGGTGGGCAGGGCCGGATCTTCCATGCAGCTAGGTCTGGAGTCCATGCCATATTCTATTTTTTTAATTTATATATATATATTTTTGAGATGGAACGTCACTCCTTCGCCCAGGCTGGAGTGCAGTGGCAAAATCCTGGCTCACTACAACCTCTGCCTCCCTGGTTCAAGTGATCCTTTCACCTCAGCTTCCCGAGTAGCTGGGACTACAGGTACCTGCTACTACACCCAGCTAATTTTTGTATTCTTAGTAGAGATGGGGGGGTTGCCATGTTGGCCAGGCTGGTCTCCAACTCCTGGCCTCAAGTGATCCACCCACCTCAGCCTCCCAAAGTGGTGGGATTACAGGCATGAGCCACTGTGCCCAGCGCCAGATTCTGTTCTGTTTTTTTTTTTTTTTTTTTTGAGACGGAGTCTTGCTCTGTCGCCTAGGCTGGAATGCAGTGGTGTGATCTCGTCTCACTGCAACCTCTGCCTCCTGGGTTCAAGCGATTCTCCTGCCTCAGCCTCCCTAGTAGCTGGGATTACAGGCGCGCACCGCCACTCCTGGCTAATTTTTGTACTTTTAGGAGACACAGGGTTTCACCATGCTGGCCAGGCTGTTCTCCTGACCTCAGGTGATCCACCCACCTCGGCCTCCCAGAGTGCTGGGATTACAGGCGTGAGCCACTGCTCCTGGCCTGTTGTTTTGAGATAGCGTCTCTTCCTGTTGCCAAGGCTGGAGTACAGGTGGTGTGATCACAGCTCCCTGTAGCCTCGACCTCCCTGGGCCCAAGCAATCCTCCCACCTCATCCTCAAGTAGCTGGGACTATAGGTGTGTGCCACCACGCCTGGCTAATTTTTGTATTTTTTTGTAGAGACGGGGTTTTGCCATGTTGCGCAGGCTGGAAATGCCAACTTATATTTATTTATTTATTTCTGAATCAGAGTCTTGCTCTGTCGCCCAGGCTTGAGTGAAGTGGCGGGATCTCGGCTCATTGTAACCTCCACCTCCCGGGTTCAAGTGATTCTCCTGCCTCAGCCTCCCGAGTAGCTGGGATTACAGGCGCGTGCCACCATGCCTGGCTAATGTTTGTATTTTTAATAGAGACCGTGTTTCACCACGTTGGCCAGGCTGGCCACGAACTCCTGGCCTCAAGTGATCTGCCCACCTTAGCCTCCCAAAGTGTTAGGATTACAGGCGTGAGCCACCATGCCTGGCCTGGAAATGCCAACTTTTAAATGAAAGTTTAGAAATCTTCAACAAACATTAAAAAAAAAACCCCACATTTCTACCCTAACTTGGCAAGGAGAAGAACACGATTGCATCATCAGTCAGTCCTTTGCATAGACAGCAGCAAATATCGATGGGGCACCTAGTGTGCACCAGGTGGGTGTACAGGCAGCACCAGAAGCCAGCAGGGAGTCGTTCTCACAGGGGGTGTCTCTGTGCCTGTCTGCAAGTGGACATTTGCCTGGAAATGAGCCATATGTTGATACCAAGTAGAAGACAAAGATTCAGCTGAACAGAGGGGAAATGGCAGTAAATCTTGCTCTACCCTTTTCCATCTTGCTCCCTTCCTCTCTCCTCCTTTCTCTCTCCCTCGCTTCTTTCCCTCCTCCCTTCCTTTGTTATTATTAGTTTTTGAGACGGTGTTTTGCTCTGTTGGCCAGGCTGGAGTACATTAGCATGATCTCGGCTCACTGCATCCTTTGCCTCCCGGCTCAAGCCATCTTCCTACCTCAGCCTCCTGAGTAGCTGGGACTACAGGCATGCACCACCATGCCCTGCCAATTATTTTATTTTTTTGTAGAGATGGGGTCTTGCTATGTTGCCCAGGCTGGTCTTGAACTCCTGAACTTAAGTGATCCTCTCACCTTGGCCTCCCAATGTGCTGGGATGACAGGTGTGAGCCACCCTGCCAGGCCTCCTTCCTTCCTTTAAAGAAACTACATTCTTGGCCGGGCGCAGTGGCTCACGCCTCTAATCACAGCTCTTTGAGAGGATGAGGTGGGCAGATCACCTGAGGTCAGGGATTTGAGACCAGCCTGGTCAACATGGCGAAACCCCGTCTCTACCAAAAATACAAAAATTAGCCGGACGTGGTGGTGCACTCCTGTAATCCCAGCTATTTGGGAGGCTGAGGCAGGCACACTTGAACCCGGGGGGGCAGAGGTTGCAGTGAACTGAGATGGCATCATTGCACTCCAGCCTGGGTGACAGAGCGAGAACTCCATCTCAAAAAAAAAAAAAAAAAAAAAAAGAAACTACATTCTCTTCAAGTATCCACAGGGGCAGAACTACTCTTGTATTTTGTGCGTGTGTTGTTCTGAACAGGTAAAACATACATCTTCTCTGTTCTCAGATGAGAACAAAGATAACCTGGAAACAGTGTCTCTCCTTCCTGGGTCCCTCCCCAAAGGCAGCTGTCAGAACCAGTTTTTTGTTTATCTTCCAGACATCTTCTGTGTCTTCACCAACATATCTGATGACATTTTTCTTTTTTGCCCCATATAAATAGCATTCTATACACTATCCTAAACCTTACAGTTTTGCCTATAAGCAATTCCTGGAGAATTTTCTGTTTCAATATCTCTGGAGTGGCCTCATTAAGAGGGTCACACCATCATGTATTTGGCTATCCTACTATTGATAGCTATATATTTATTTATTTATTTATTTATTATTTTTGAGACGGAGTCTTGCTCTGTCACCCAGGCTGGAGTGCAGTGGCACGATCTCTGCTCACTGCAACCTCCACGTCCTGGGTTCAAGCGATTCTCCTGCCTCAGCCTCCCAAGTAGCTGGGACTACAGGCACAAGCCACCACACCGGGCTAAGTTTTGTATTTGTAGTAGAGATGGGGTTTCACCATGTTGGCCAGGCAGGTCTTGAACTCCTGACCTCAAGTGATCCACCCGCCTTGACTTCCCAAAGTTCTGGGATTACAGGCGTGAGCCCCTGCGCCTGGCGAGCAACTTGAATTTTCATAGATATTGCCAATTTGCCCTCCATGGAGGTCATATCTATTTACATGCCCAAAAATTCATGTAATCATTTAAATGCAATAAATGAATGTGCTGGTTTCTCCACACCCTTTAAAACACAGCAAATTAGATTTCTATTGCTACATAACAACCACAAACTCAGTGGCTTAAAACAACACACCCATTTATAAGCTCCCAGTTCAGGAGGTCAGAAGTCTGGCATGGCATGACTGGGTCCTTTGCTCAGAGTATCATAAGGTTAAAATCAAGGTGTTACCAGACTGAGGTCTTGTTTGGAGGCTTCCAAGCTTGTTTTTGGTTTGTTTGCTTTTGTGTGTTTGTTTGTTTGTTTGTTTGTTTGAGACAAAGTCTGGCTCTATTACCCAGGCTAGAGTGCAGTGGTACAATCTCGGCTTACTGCAACCTTAGCCTCCAGGGTTCAAGCCATCCTCCCACCTCGGTCTCCCAAGTAGCTGGGATCACAGGCACGCACCATCATGTTCGGCTAATTTTTGTATTTTTTGTAGAGACGGGGTTTCACCATGTTGCCCAGGCTGGTCTCGAACTCCTGATCTCAAGTGATCCGCCTGCCTTGGCCTCTCAGAGTGCTGGGATTACAGGCGTGAGCCACCGCACCTGGCCCTAAACTTGTTTTTGATGTTAGTGGAATTCAGTTCCTTATGGTTGTAGGACTGATGTCTGACTCTCCTTGTTGGCTGTTAGCCAGGGGCCTGCTCTTAGCTCCCAGAGACAGCCACATTCCATTCCTTGCCACGTGAGACCCTCCCATCCTTAAGGAAAAAACAGCACATTGACTCCTTCTTGTGCTTTGGATCTCTGACTTCCCAGTCTCCAACATCTAGGCCCAGATTTAAGGGGCCCATATAATGAAGTCAGGCCCACTTGGATAATCTTAAAGTCACCTGATTTGGGAATTAATCACATCTGCAAGATCCCTTTCTCTCTCTCACACACACATGCACACACACACAAATTAGCTGGGTGTGGTGGTGTGCACTGTAGTTCCAGCTACCCGGGAGACTGAGGCAGGAGAATTGCTGCAACCTGGGAGGTTGAGATTGCAGTGAGCTGAGGTCGCACCATTACACTCTAGCCTGGGTGACAGAGTGAGACTCTGTCAAAAAAAAAAAAAAAAAAAAAAAAAAAAAAAAAAGAACTCTTTGTAGGTAAAGATCTTTCCTACATTAATGACTTTGTTTTTCTTAATTATTTTACCTGGCACTCCTTCTTGCCGTCTCCTGAAACACCATTCATTCCTTAGGGCCCAGGTCAAACCCACATTGCCTGCAGGGCTGTGCCTGGCAACACCAGTGCTCACTATTTTATTTATTTATTATTATTTTTTGAGATGGAGTCTCACTCTGTCACCCAGGCTGGAGTGCAGTGGCATGATCTTGGCTCACTGCAATTTCTGCCTCCTGGGTTGATTCTCCTGCCTCAGCCTCCCGAGTAGCTGGGATTACAGGTGCATACCACCATGCCTGGCTAATTTTCATATATTTAGTAGACACGGGGTTTTACCATGTTGGCCAGGCTGATCTCAAACTCCCGACCTCAAGTGATCCACCTGCCTTGGCCTCCCAAATTGCTGGGATTACAGGAGTGTGCCACCACACCCGGCCTTAATTCCTGTTCCTTTGTACGATAGCTCTAGCACCTTATATTAGACTTAGGATCTTCTTTTTTTGTCCTCAGTATTCTAAAATGTATTGGTGATATACATTCCCATAGGTCTTCCCCCCTCTGCCCCATTTATTGGATTGATACTTGAAAGGCCCTTTCAATCTGGAGACTGCAGTTTCAAGAACTGCTATATTAGTTTTTTCATAATTCCTTTTCTTCCATGGAATGAAAATCGTAAGATTGGATGCTGAAATTTCTGGATTGATAATCATCTTTTTCATCTTTGTATTCTTTTTCTACTTTTGAAAGATTTCCTCAACTCTATCTTCGAAGTATTCTGTTGAGTTTTAATTAATTTCTATTTTTCTGATAACCAGTTTTAAATTTCCAAGATCTCTTTTCTGTTTTTTGATTGTTCCTTTCCTGTAGCATTCTGTTCTTGTGTTATTATTGAAGCCTCTCCTGTTCTCATTGTCCTTAGGGCTAATGTCCTTAAATTTTTCTTGCAAAAACTGTAGTGGGTTTTGCTGAAAAAGAGAAAAGGGGCATGGGTTTTCAAGCCCCACTTTTTTTGTTTTTTTTGAGACAGACTCTTGATCTGTCACCCAGGCTGGAGTGCAGTGGTTCACTGCAACCTCTTCCTCCCAGGTTCAAGCAATTCTCCTGCCTCAGCCTCCAGAGAAGCTGGGATTACAGGTGCATGCCACCATGCCCCGCTAATTTTTGTATTTTCTTAGTAGAGATGGAGTTTTACCATGTTGGCCAGGCTGGTCCCGAACTCCTGACCTTGTGATCTGCCCACCTCGGCCTCCCAAAGTGCTGGGATTACAGGCGTGAGCCACCACACCCAGCCCAAGCTCCACTTTTAAACTAAAACTCTCCACTTTCACTTATGATCAATTATGATCAATTACAGTATCTTCTGTTATTTCTCCAGGAATATTAAAGAACAATTTTTGAATATTGCTTCTTGCATGGTCATTGTTTTCTCTGGGTTCTTCTTTCTGTTGATCAATTTTTTTCCATTATCATTTTAATCTCTCTTTTTCACAGTGGAGACTTTTTTGAAATGTGTAGTGATCTTGGCTGTTTGTTGATATTTAGGAGCAAAGCACTAAAAAGCTGACTGGAAGTGCTGGCTGTGGGGTGGGGCTTCCCAGTGCATAGGCTTCACTGAAGGTGGTCACCAGAAAGCGTCCTGTTTTATTCGGGGATCTCTGAAAGTCTGTGTTAGGTCTTGTCTCTGGGAAGGTTCTTCGAAGGAGATGATGGGGAGGAAGGAAGAATCTCCTGGTTGTGTGGGGTGATCAAAGGAACCCAGGTGTCTGGACAAACTGCTCAGTACACAGACTTTGAGCTAAATGTCCCTGTTTTCGACCTTTAAATAGTGACCTTGCAGACCCCGGTCCTGAGCCTGGAACTCAATATGACTGGTCCAACTCATGATGGCATCCCCCTTTGCTGGCCCCCTTGCTTGTAGCATTCTCTACCTGTCAGGTCAATTGCTCTTCCATCATCTGCTTTCCATTTTTCTCCTATCATCAACACCTATCCTTTGTTGTTATAGACTTGCCCATTCCCTTTTTCCTTTGGGTTAATTCCTTTTTTTTTTTTTTTTTTCTGTTTTTGAGACGGAGTCTCACTCTGTTGCTCAGGCTGGAGTGCAGTGGTGCCATCTCCGCTCACTGCAAGCTCTGTCTCCCGGGTTCACGCCGTTCTCCTGCCTCAGCCTCCCAAGTAGCTGGGACTACAGACTCCCGCGCCCGGCCGGGTTAATTCCTTTAAAAGCCTTTGCAGGGCGGGCACTGTGGCTCACTCTTGTAATCCCAGCATTTTGGAAGGCTGAGACGAGCAGATCACCTGAGGTCAGGAGTTCGAGACCAGCCTGACCAACATAGTGAAATCCCGCCTCTACTAAAAATACAAAAATTTGCCAGGCATGGTGTCGCACACCAGAGCTACTCGGGAGGCTGAGACAGGAGAATCACTTGAACCTGGGAGGCAGAGGTTGTGGTCAACTGAGATGGCACCACTACACTCCAGCCTGGGCGACAGAGCAAGACTCCATCTCAAAAAATAAAATAAAATAAATAAATAAATAAATAAATAAAGAAAAAAAAGCCTTTGCCAACCATCTTAGTGGGATTTGGGTAAGAAGAGGGGAATGTATGTGGTTGCCATTTTAAACCAGAACCCTTCACTTTCAATTATCTATCATTGATAGCCCAACCTCAAAGAAGACTGTCTAAACTATTGGTTAACCTCAGATCTGCTGATCTGACCCCTCCTCATGGGAAATCCCTCATGCTTCCCCATGATTTATATCCTGTACGTATTCAGCATCGTCTATAACGACAGTGGTTCTGCTTTCCAAATGTGAAATCTGGTCACGAAATCTGACAAGCATTTTCATATTTAATTTGTGACTTTAGCAAGTTGGCTTGATGTTCAAACCCTCACTCCGTCATTTGGTTTTAAATATATATATATATTTTTAAATATTATATATGTATATATATCTGTCTCTCATAGCAGCTGTGAAAGCAGATTACTTCCTAGTTTGAGTCTTGAGTTTCTTCATCTGTAAAATCAATCAGGATGATAATGCTCATCTCCTAGGGTTGTCAGGATTGAATGAAATAAAGCACTTAGTTCATTATTGGTGTTTGACGTGTGTTAGTCTCCTCGGTCCTGTGTTTATATGAAAAGTCTTGGCCAAGCGCGGTGGCTCACGCCTGTAATCCCAGCACTTTGGGAGGCTGAGATGGGCGGATCACCCGAGGTCGGGAGTTTGAGACCAGCCTGACCAACATGGAGAAACCCTGTCTCTACTAAAAATACAAAATTAGCCACGTGTGGTGGCACATGCCCAGCTACTCGGGAGGCTGAGGCAGGAGAACCACTTGAACTCGGGAGGTGGAGGTTGCAGTGAGCCAAGATTGCGCCATTGCACTGTAGCCTGGGCAACAAGAGAGAAACTCTGTCTCAAAAAAAGAAAAGAAAAGTCTTATGAATAAAATCAAATTCAGTTATATATTTAATATATGACCTACAGTGAAATGAAAAATTAAATACATATGAAATAATTAGAATGTATATGAAATTCAGCAACAAAACACATGCTAAATAGTACATTATTCATGTTGTCATTTTTGCCATTTACCATTATGAGGTGAAGAGAAAATCATGTAGCTCTCTCTACTTCCTTGAAGAGCTCAGCTCGCTCAACAATTATTTATTCTTTACAATTTCAAAAATGTCTTGGCCTGTCTCTGAGTAATTAATTTGAATTCTTAGGAGAGATTTTCAATGGTCAATTACTATTCTAATCCCTCAAACTGGATAATCAACAAAACAATCTCACTTCCCTGAAAGTGAGGAGGCCAATATCCTCGTGTTCTCATAATGAATGTCTTTACGTATGTTCAACCATTCCTGACTTGGAGATGATGCTGTGTGTTCCTTTTTAATTTAATTTAATTCAATTTTATTTTATTTTATTAATTAATTGAATTAAATTATTTATTTTTTTGAGATGGAGTCTCGCTCTGTCACCCAGGCTGGAGTGCAGTGGCACGATCTCAGCTCACTGCAACCTCCACCTCCCGGGTTCAAGTGATTCTCCTGCCTCAGCATCCCGAGTAGCTGGGACTATAGGTGCGTGCCACCACGCTCGGCTAATTTTTTTGTATTTTTAGTAGAGACGGGGTTTCGCCGTTTTAGCCAGATGGTCTGGATCTCCTGACCTCGTGATCCACCCACTTCTGCCTCCTTCAGTGCTGGGATTACAGGCGTGAGCCACCGTACCCGGCCCTTTTTTATTTTAAGTTCTGGAGTATGTGTGCAGGACGTGCAGGTTTGTTACATAGGTAAACGTGTGCCATGGTGGTTTGCTGTACCTGTCAACCCATCACCTAGGTATTAAGCCCAGCATGCATTAGATATTTTTTCTAATGCACTCCCTCCCCCTACCCCACTCCCTAAGAGGCCCCAATGTGTGTTGTTCCCCTCCATGTGTCCATGTGTTCTCATTGTTCAGCTCCCACTTGTAAGTGAGAACATGCAGTGTTTTGTTTTCTGTTCCTGCGTTAGTTTGCTGAGGGTAATGGATTCCAGCTCCATCCGTGTCTCTGCAGAGGACATGTTCTTGTTCCTTTTTATGGCTGCATAGTATTCCATGGTGTATATGTACCACATTTTTTTAATCCAATCTATCATTGATGGGCATTTGAGTTGATTCCATGTCTTTGCTATTGTTTTTTTTTTTTTTTTTTTTTTTTTTTGAGACGGAGTTTCGCTCTTTTTTGCCCAGGCTGGAGTGCAGTGGCGCGATCTCAGCTCACCGCAACCTCCGCCTCCCGGGTTCAAGCGATTCTCGTGCCTCAGCCTCCCGAGTAGCTGGGATTACAGGCATGTGCCACCATGCCTGGCTAATTTTTTGTATTTTAGTAGAGACGGGGTTTCTCCATGTTGGTCAGGCTGGTCTTGAACTGCCGACCTCAGGTGATCCACCCTTCTCGGCCTCCCAAAGTGCTGGGATTACAGGCGTGAGCCACCGCGCCCGGCCATCTTTGCTATTGTGAATAGTGCTGCAATGAACATACACATGCATGTATTGTTGTAATAGAATGATTTATATTCCTTTGGTTATATAACCAGTAATGGGATTGCTGGGTCAAACGGTATTTCTGGTTCTAGATCTTTTATTTTTATGTTTATGTTTATTTTTTTTATTTTTATTTTTTTTGAGACGGAGTCTCGCTCTGTCGCCCAGGCTGGAGTGCAGTGGCTGGATCTCAGCTCACTGCAAGCTCCGCCTCCCAGGTTTACGCCATTCTCCTGCCTCAGCCTCCCGAGTAGCTGGGACTACAGGCGCCCACCACCTCACTGGGCTAGTTTTTTTGTAGTTTTTAGTAGAGATGGGGTTTCACCGTGTTAGCCAGGATGGTCTCGATCTCCTGACCTTGTGATCTGCCCGTCTCGGCCTCCCAAAGTGCTGGAATTACAGGCTTGAGCCACCGCGCCCGGCCTGGTTCTAGATCTTTGAGGAATCGTCACACCATCTTCCACAATAGTTGAACTAATTTACATTCCCACCAACAGTGTAAAAGCATTCCTATTTCTCTGCAACCTCACCAGCATCTGTTGTTTCTTGACTTTTTAGTAATCATCATTCTGACTGGAGTGAGATGGTATCTCATTGTGGTTTTGATTTGCATTTCTCTAATGATCGGTGATGTTGAGCTTTTTTTCACATGCTTGTTGGCCACATGTCTTCTTTTGAGAAGTGTCTGTTCATGTCCTTTGCCCACTTTTTAATGGGATTGTTGTGTCTCATAAATTTGTTTAAGTTCCTTGTAGATTCTGGATATTAGACCTTTGTCAGATGGATAGATTGCAAAAGTTTTCTTCCACTCTGTAGGTTGCCTGTTCACTCTGATGGTAGTTTCTTTTGCTGTGCTCTTTAGTTTAATTAGATACCATTTGTCAATTTTTGCTTTTGTTGCAATTGCTTTTGGCAATTTTTGTCATGAAATCTTTGCCTGTGCCTATGGCCTGAATGGTAGTGTCTAGATTTTCTTCTAGGGTTTTTATAGTTTTGAGTTTTACATTTAAGTATTCTTTTTGACTACTGTTCTCATTGAGGAATAGCAGAAGGGTGATGCCACACTACGATAAAGAAGGGAGAGGAATATTTATTTATTTATTTATTTTGACACAGAATCTCACCCTGTCACCCAGTCTGGAGTGCAGTGGCGCAATCTTGGCTCACTACAACTTCAGCTTCCTGGGTTCAAGCGATCCTTATGTCCCAGCCTCCCCAGTAGCTGGGATTACGGGTGTGTGCCACCACATCCAGCTAATTTTTTGTATTTTTAGTAGAGATGGGGTTGGCCAGGCTGGTCTCAAACTCCTGGTTTCAAGTGATCCACCCGCCTTGGCCTCCCAGAGTGCTGGGATTACAGGCATGAGCCACAGCGCCCGGCTGGGAGAGGGATTTTTAAAAGATTCCATGCTTTCCTCAGATCACCCCTTTCAGGACCCTTTTTATTTTCCCTATTGAAATTAGAATAGTCAATAGATGCTCTCAGAATTTGTCTATACTGTCATTAGCAATTGTATCTTACAATTTTCTTTCCAGGAGCAACAAAATTCAGAAGTTTTTCCTTTCTTTTAAACTCTTCTACAACTCTTAATTTTTGCTTCTCCAAAATCTGTATTCATTTTCTCTTGAGACAGGGGCTCACTCTGTTGCCCAGGTTGGAGTGCAGTGGTGCAGTTATAGCTCACTGCAGCCTCGATCTCCTGGGCTCAAGTGATCTTCCTGCCTCAGGCTCTCATGTAGATGGGACCACAGACACGTGCCACTGTACTTGGTTAAATTTATTTATTTATTTATTTTTGAGATGGAGTCTCGCTCTGTCACCCAGGCTGGAGTGCAGTGGCATGATCTTGTCTCACTGCAACCTTCACTTCCTGGGTTCAAGCAATTATCCTGCCTCAGCCTCCAGAGCAGCTGAGATTACAGGCACGTGCCACTATGCCCAGCTAATTTTTGTTATTTTTAGTAGAGAAGGGGTTTCACCATGTTGGCCAGGCTAGTCTCAAACTCCTGACCTCAAGTGATCGGCCTGCCTTGGCTTCCCAAAGTGTTGCTATTACAGGCATAAGCCATCGCACCCGGCCTGTACTTGGTTAATTTTTAAAATTTTTTGTAGGGACGGGGTTGGGAGGGCATCTCGCCGTGTTGCCTAGGCTAATCTCGAACTCCTGGACTCAAGCGATTCTCCCACCTGGACGTCTTAATGTGCTGGGATTACAGGCGTGAGCCACTGTGCTTGACCTAGTATTCATATTTTGAACACACATGCCAGCGGTCTTAGTGGCACGTCCTTTGTGGCTCACAGCAGTGAAAATATTAATCTAATCAGTCAGTTAATTTCCACAGTAGAATGTAAAGTCCAAGAGCTTTCATGTTAACTACAACATTTTCGTGACACATTTTAGTAATGACAGGAGCAACTTTTTATGTTTGAATTTAGATAAATCTATATAAGAGAGAAAGTTTCACCCAACACCATTCCTTAATTCTTTTGCAGTTTTGGAACAAAATGTTTCCAGAGTTGTTCTACTTTTTGTTGGTGCTGATGAAAAAACGCAAGTTTTAACTATGTGAAAATTGATGTTTAATACAATCTGAAACCATGGTTGTGTTAGATAATGACGTGAGCTGTCTAAAAGATAACTTTTTCTGATTAGAAAAGTACTCTTCCACTTTAACAGAAGAATTTCATGAAAATCTTCACACACAATAGAAGCCACAGAAGTGGCGGAACTGATGGTTTTGTTCATAAAGTCTGATTTCCTGCTGTAAAAAAGATTTATCCCACTTTTCCACTGAGTACAAAATGGCGTACGGTCAACTTTGTAAAACTACATGTTCTTCTCATACCTTTTGTACTCATTTTGATAGCAAAATAAAAATTGCATTTAAAATGTTTTCCCCGAACTCTTCAGACAACTGGAACTGTTGACAAATTTAGCCAGACTTACTCACACATACCCCAACCAGGACAGCCAGTGGAAGCATTCCATAGGCCCCCAGGCCTTCGGTTGGTGGGGAGTCACCCCATGCCTCCCTGCCTCCCACTCGACTTGTCTCCTCTGCGTTCTGGCTCCTGATGCTGGGTTTTCTCTCTCAAGTCTGGTCCTGCTCTTCCCCTTTGGTCTCCTTGAATGATCCCAGCTACCTCGGTCCTGGGCTCACCGGGCTCAGCTGACTTGGCCTTGCCCCTGGCTCACTCTGTTCCAGCTGCATCTTGCAGGTGCTCTGCACTGTCCTGGCTGAGGATGGAATCCCCAGCAATGAATTGTCTGGCCACTTGTCACTGAAACAGAGGTGCCAGGGACATGCCCTCCATTACAGGGATAGAGAAGAGATGGTTGTCAGGTCCCAGGGCCTGCCCTTGTTGGGGGTGCACACCGCCATCCCCCTGCAAGTATGTGCCCCAGCCGAGGAGAGGCTTGGGCAGCTCTTAGGTCCTGGACATCTGCTTTTGACCACCGAGCCTCTGTGGGGAGCCGTCTGCTGGACTTTCTGATGGACCTGTCCCATCCTAGTGCCACAGTGACATCTGATATGCCTCACTACCTGTGCTCAACAGACTGCCACCCGCCCTGTTTATCTAAGAGCCTTTCTTCCTCCACAGGCCTCTCTATCGGATTTCCAATGGAGGCTGCAGTTTTATATAATTACAGCCTTCACTGAGTATTTTCTGTGTGCCAGGCACTACACTAAGCATTTTGCACAGATAATCTCCTTATGCCTAATTAAAACCCTGTGAGGTAGGTACTATGTTCATCTCATTTCACAGATGAGGGAACAGAAGCTTCTAGAGTTTCTATCACTGGACAGTAGTTACCACAGTTTTCCAATTCGTGCCCAACAGCTAGACTGAATGACTCACCTGGCCCCACACAAAGCCATCATCCCCGAACAGGCCAGCTGTAAATCTGCCTCCCTGTATCCATAACATTCCATTCCTTGGACACTAGAGCTTCCATCTTTATTCCCACTGTGCCCCATCATAATGCCAGCTGCCTGTTAATATCTAGCAAGGCTTCTCCTTGCCCTAGTAGGACACAGCCCACTTCAGCTTTTTCTTATTTTTTTCTTGAGATGGAGTCTCACTCTGTCACCCAGGCTGGAGTGCAGTGGCGCAATCTCAGCTCACTGCAACCTCTGCCTCCTGGGTTCAAGCGATTCTCCTGCTTCAGCCTCCCGAGTAGCTGGGACAACAGGTGCATGCCACCACACCTGGCTAATTTTTGTATTTTTAGTAGAGGTTTCACTATGTTGGCCAGGCTGGTCTCAAACTCCTGACCTCAGGTGTTCCACCCGTCTTGGCCTCCCAAAGTGCTGGGATTACAGGCGTGAGGCCACCATGCACGGCCTTTAACAGCCCATTTCAGCTTTAAGGGAGGCCTATGGGATACCCTACAATATAGCCAACGGATGTTAGGCCCCAAGGAACAGAGTCAGAGAAAAGAGCCCAAGGTTCTTTTCCCTCTGCCCCCAACTGCTTCAGCTCTCCCAGTTGAAAATCAAGTCTACTTCTCGGCTCATGCAAGGTCACAGGCTTAATCAGTGCATGAAATTACATTGTCATTGATCTCTGTCCCAACAACATCTACCATCCTTGCTCATCTCCAGCCAGCCCCATTTCCTGATATCTGAGTTTCCTATTGCTGCTGTAACAAATTGCCACACATGGTCGGGCGCGGTGGCTCACGCCTGTAATCCCATCACTTTGGGAGGCCGAGGCGGGTGAATCAGGAGGTCAGGAGTTCGAGACCAGCTTGGCCAACATGGTGAAACCCCGTCTCTACTAAAAATACAAAAAATTAGCTGAGCGTGCTGGTGGGTGCCTGTCATCCCAGCTACTCAGGAGGCTGAGGCAGGAGAATCGCTTGAACCCAGGAGGCGGACGTTGCAGTGAGCCGAGATCGTGCAACTGCACACCAGCCCGGGAAACAGTGTGAGACTCTGCCTCAAAAACAAACAAACAAACAAACAAATTACCACACTTTTAGTGACTTAAAACAGTAGGTTGGGTGCAGTGGCTCATGCCTGTGATCCCCACATTTTGGGAGGCTGAGGCAGGAAAATCACTTGAGGCAAGGAGTTCGAGACCAGCCTGGGTAACAGAGAGACCCTGTCACTACAAAAAAAAAAAAAAGACAAGAAAGAAAAACCAAAAAAGATATCCATTTATTATCTTACAGTTTGGGAAGTTAGAAGTCCTAACATCAAGGTGTAGGCTGTGTTCCTCTTTCTGGAGGCTGTAGGGGAGAGTCCATTTTCTTGCTTTTTCCAGTTAGATACTACCTGCATTCTGCATTCTTTGGTTGATGGCCCCTCCCTCCATCTTCAAAGCCAGCAGCATAGCGCCTTCAAATCTCTTTCTATTTCTCTCTTGGACCTCTGTTTCCACTATGACATCACCTCTGACTCTGGCCCTCTTGCCTCCCTCTCAGAAAGACTGTAATTATGCTGGGCCTAGCCAGGTAATCCAGGATGATCTCCTCATTGCAAGTTCCTTAACTTAATCACATCTGCAAAGTCCCTTTTGTCGTGTAAGGTAATATAGTCACAGGTTCTGGGGATTACCATACCTCCCTACCACTGTAGCCCAACCACCAGAAATAGGAAGCAAGAGAACACGGGGAAGGAGGTACTTAGTTATGGCAGAGGCCCTGGCTAGCTCTATCTAATGTGGGAAGATGAGATGGACCAGAAAAATCTTGAGGAGGCTGGGCGCGGTGGCTCAAGCCTGTAATCCCAGCACTTTGGGAGGCCAAGACGGGCGGATCACGAGGTCAGGAGATCAAGACCATCCTGGCTAACATGGTGAAACCCCGTCTCTACTAAAAAATAAAAAATTTTTAAAAAAAACTAGCCGGCCGAAGTGGTGGGCGCCTGTAGTCCCAGCTACTCAGGAGGCTGAGGCAGGAGAATGGCGTAAACCCGGGAGGCGGAGCTTGCAGTGAGCTGAGATCCGGCCACTGCACTCCAGCCTGGGCGACAGAGCGAGACTCCGTCTCAAAAAAAAAAAAAAAAAAAAAAAAAATTCTTGAGGAAACCTGCCTTCCTTCTTAGGAAAAGGCAAAGATCTTCTCTTTGACAAATTCAGAGCAGCTCTGATTCTGCCTTGCCCTGTCCAGCTGCCTAGGTGGGAGCAGACAGAGTGGTGGGGGTTGCTTTTAAACCAAGGGTAGGAGTTGCTCTTAAACCACTCTAAGGCCAGACATGGTGGCTCACGCCTGTAATCCCAGCACTTTGGGAGGCCGAGGCGGGCAAATCACCTGAGGTTGGGAGTTCGAGACCAGCCTGACCAACATGGAGAAACCCTGTCTCTACTAAAAAATACAAAATTAGCTGGCATGGTGGCGCATGCCTATAATCCCAGCTACTCAGGAGGCTGAGGGAGGAGAATCGCTTGAATCCGGGAGATGGAGGTTGTGGTGAGCCGAGATCGTGCCATTGCACTTCAGCCTGGGCAATGAGAGCGAAACTCCGTCTCAAAAAAACCAACCAACCAAACAAAAAAACACTCTTGGCTGGGCGCGGTGGCTCACGCTGGTAATCCCAGCACTTTGGGAGGCCGAGGCAGGTGGATCACTTGAGGTCAGGAGTTCGAGACCAGCCTGGCCAACATGGTAAAACTCCATCTCTACTGAAAACACACACACACACAAATTAGCTGAGTGTGGTAGCTCTCACCTGTAATCCCAGCTACTCAGGAGGCTGAGACAGGAGGATTGCTTGAACCCAGAAGGCGGAGATTGCAGTGAGCCGAGATCATGCCACTGAACTCCAGCCTGGGCGGCAGAGTGAGACTCCATCTCAGAAAGGAAAGAAAAGAAAGAAAGAAAAAGAGAGAAAGAAAGAGAGAAAGAAAGAAAGAAAGAAAGAAAGAAAGAAAGAAAGAAAGAAAGAAAGAAAGAAAGAAAGAAAGAAAGAAAGAACCACTCTTATTGGTGGCCAATAAGGAAAGCCACCACTGCCACACACATGCCCACTGCAGTCCCTTCCAGCTTCTGCCCCTTGGACTTGCCTTGCTTTTCTTTCTTTCTCTCTTTCTGTCTTTCTTTTTTCTGTCTTTCTTTCTTTCTTTCTTCTTTTTTTCTCTTTCTCTCTTTCTTCTTTCTCTTTTTCTTTCTTCTTTCCTTCTTTCTTTCTGTGTTTTTTTTTTTTTTTTTTTTTTTGAGACGGAGATTGTTCTATCGCCCAGGCTGGAGTGCAATGGTGTGATCTTGGCTCACTGCAACCTCCACTTCCTGGGTTCAAGCAATTCTCCTGTCTCAGCCTCCTGAGTAGCTGGGACTACAGGTGCCTGCCACCATGCCCAGCTAATTTTTGTATTTTTAGTAGAGACGGAGTTTCACCATATTGGTCAGGCTGGTCTTGAACTCCTGACCTCAAGTGATCCACCCGCTTCAGCCTCCCAAAGTGCTGGGATTACAGGCGTGAGCCACTGCGCCTGGCCTATTTTATTTTTATTTTTTTACATTTTTTAAAATTTTACTTTAAGTTCCAGGATACATGTGTAGAACGTGCAGGTTTGTTACATAGGTATACATATGCCATGGTGGTTTGCTGCCCCATCAACCCGTCATCTAGGTCTTAAGCCCCACATGCATTAGGTATTTGTTCTAATGCCCTCCCTCCCCTTGTCCCCCGCCCCCTTTCTTTTTTTTTTTTTTTTAATTTTTTGAAGCAAGAGTCTGGCTCTCTGTCACCCAGACTGGGTGACAGAGTGGTGACAGACTGGTGAGCCACCGCATCCTGCTGCCTTTTAAGTTTTTATTTAAATGTCTTTTAAGTCACTTTTAACCTATTCCTCTCCAGTTCCCATCTCTTCTTTTCTCTACAATTGAACTGTCAAAGCGTCTGAGCCACTTTGTCCTGTAGGGTTTCCCGTAGTCTGGCTGTGACTGATTCATAGCCATAGCCATGTGTGGTTCAGCCATGTTCCTCTGACCTCCATTGCGGGAGGTTTTGGCTATGAAAAGGAGGGGCCAGGCGCGGTGGCTCACGCCTGTAATCCCAGCACTTTGGGAGGCCGAGGCGGGCAGATCACTTGAGGTCAGGAGCTCGAGATCAGCCTGGCCAACATGGCAAAACCCTGTCTCTACTAAAAATACAATTAAAATTAGCCAGGCATGGTGGCATGCGCCTGTAGTCCCCAGCTACTCGGGAAGCTGAGGAGGGAGGATCTCTTGAATCCGGGAGGCAGAGGTTGCAGTGAGCTGAGATCGTGCCGCTGCACCCCAGCCTGGGCAACAGAGTGAGACTCTGTCTCAACAATAACAAAAAACAAAAAGAAAAGGAGGGCTGGCAAACTTGACTTGATCACCTCAACAGTTCATCCATGGCTTTTCCCCAGAAACCTTGTGGATGGGGCTGGTGCATATTTACCTCTCCATGGTTGCGGTGGCATCTGCTTCTTCAGCTTGGTCAATAGGCTCCCAGCATGCCCCACTTCTTTCCTAGAACTCCCTCCTGGTGGCCCTGCCCCATACTTGGCATGTCCAGTGATAATCTCAGGGCCCAGGAGACCTTGCCCCGAGTCACGGTCTCCTAACTTCATTCCCACCTCTGGCTGGCTTCAGTAAGGTTGTAGAGGAAGAAGCCAGACTCTCTCCACAAAAGATGCTGAAGACCCCGTCTGGGGATGGGGCCTGTCTTCCCACAAAAGAACTATCTATATGCCAGCAGTAGTACTGCCTCTGGCAAGTTGCTTCGAAAGTGATCCTGGATCTCGGGAAGCGCCGGTGACTGTCCAGAAGGTTCTTTATCGTAGTCTTTTCCTCCCCTGGCCCGGGTGGGCCTACAACATGGGCTTCCCCAGGTGGCAAAGGCAGCTCCAAATCCACTATTGCCCTAGGCCTAAGGCTAAAGGGCCCTGCCCTGGGCCCCATGCTTTGGAGGCTGCCACACGCCACAAAAGCATGCGGAATACGTGTAGTAGAGATTGCCTGGGCACCTCTGCTATTTTGGGATCCAGTGGTCAGTTTTCCCTATAACCCTGAGCTATGCCCTTCTCGGGATAGCCACTTCTATAACTAACATTGCTCAGACCCCAGGGAAATACTTCTGCACAGCAGTTGCCTTATGTTCTTGAAACAAAAGGCAGCTATTTATGGATGCTGTGAAGGTTTGTGGGCTGTGCCTCTGCAGATATTGGAGATGACCCATAATTCAGAGTGTGGGGGAGGATTTCAGCTGCAGAAGGCTTAGGTGAAAGGAAAGACAAATTAAGTTGTCAAACTCTTCCTTTCAGATAGCATGAATGTGAGAGATTCACACGTAACCAAATGCCATTTCCCACTGTTGCTGTGTGTCCATATTTTTGCTTCTATTTGTGTTCCAATTTTGTGGTTCTGGAGGTACCACATGGTAGCTAAGCAACACTAGAAGACATTAAACATTTCATATTTCTTAGATGTATGTATGTGCATGTTATACACACACACATGCTGCTAATATACAGGGAGCATGATATCAGTTCTTTACAATGGAATCTGAATGGACGTTGAACACTGATAAATGCAAAACTTTCTTTTTTTTTTTTTTTTTTTTGAGACGGAGTCTTGCTCTGTCACCCAGGCTGGAGTGCAGTGGCCGGATCTCAGCTCACTGCAAGCTCCTCCTCTCGGGTTCACGCCATTCTCCTGCCTCAGCCTCCCGAGTAGCTGGGACTACAGGCACCCGCCACTTCGCCCGGCTAGTTTTTTTTGTATTTTTTAGTAGAGATGGGGTTTCACCGTGTTAGCCAGGATGGTCTCGATCTCCTGACCTCGTGATCCACCCGTCTCGGCCTCCCAAAGTGCTGGGATTACAGGCTTGAGCCACCGCGCCCGGCCAAAACTTTCTATATTTATAAAAACATGTAACAAGATTTAATTACATTTTCAAATAGCTAAATAAAATTTCAGCTTGATTTAGGTCATTTTGACTTTAAGTTCTGAGGTATACATTTTAAGTAGTCAGATATTAAATGGGGCCTTGCAAATGTGGGGGCTGGGTCAGACCTTGACCTTGTGCTCCAAGCTATAAGACAGCCCTGGATAATTTCTCTTTCTTTCTTTTCTTTCTTCCTCCCTCCCTCCCTCCCTCCCTCCCTCCCTCCCTCCCTCCCTCCCTCCCTCCCTTCCTTCCTTCCTTCCTTCCTTCCTTCCTTCCTTCCTTCCTTCCTTCCTTCCTTCCTTCTTTCCTTTCTTCCTTCCTTCCTTTCTTGGTGTTTCACTCTTGCTGCCCAGGCTGGAGTGCAGTGGGGCACTCTAGGCTCACTGCAACCTCTGCCTCCCAGGTCCAAGTGATTCTCCTGCCTTGGCCTCCTGAGTAGCTGGGATTGATTACAGGTGCTCACCACCACGCCCGGCTAATGTTTTGTATTTTTAGTAGAGAAAGGGTTTCATCATGTTGGCCAGCCTGGTCTCGAACTCCTGACCTCAGGTGATCCTTCTGCCTCGGGCTCCCAAGGCGGGGATTACAGGTGTGAGCCACCTCCCCCAACCAGACCTGGATAATTTCAAATGCTTTCTTTCTTTTTTTTTTTTTATTTTTTTTTTTGAGACGGAGTCTCACGCTGTTGCCCAGGCTGGAGTGCAGTGGCGCGATCTCGGCTCACTGCAAGCTCCGCCTCCCGGGTTCACGCCATTCTCCTGCCTCAGCCTCCTGAGTAGCTGGGACTACAGGCGCCCACCACCGCGCCCGGCTAATTTTTTGTATTTTTAGTAGAGACGGGGTTTCACTGTGGTCTCGATCTCCTGACCTCGTGATCCGCCCGCCTCGGCCTCCCAAAGTGCTGGGATTACAGGCTTGAGCCACCGCGCCCGGCCTTCAAATGCTTTCTTTAAAGCTCAAGGCTCAGTCTAGCCATTCTACTTTGAGAATGCCACTGTTTCCTCCTTTCTTCTTTTTTGCCGATATTGCTATTATGAACACAGATTACTTGATTAATTACAATCCTAAAAACTTTCTACTGTTTATAACTCTTCTTGGTTGGGAGTCTGATTCATATGAACCCCAATACATTTTAAGAGAATTGATCCAGTCATTCAATGACTATTTACTGAGTGCCTGCAAAGTGCTAGGCACATTTCTGGGAGCCAGGGTGACAGCAGCAAAGCTTTAATTCTCTGAAATAAAATATTTATAATTCTATCCGAAAAACATCCAGATAGGACTGTAGGATGAAGCCAAAGGGAAGATGGTTGGGAATGAGGAGAAGCAGGAATGGGAGGTAGACTCAACTCTGAATTGATTTGGGATTAGTTTATTTTGTCTTATACCTATGTCTCACTACCTATGAAACAATTTCAGTATGTTGTACATAAGTTTATGCAACGAACCACATTTTAAATGGATAATTAGTAATATTACAATGAAATGGAATAATTTTTGAAATAGGTTTCTGGGACATAGTGTAACTGCCCAAGGGGTTCACTCTGCCTGCTGCCTAGACAGAGCCTATTTATCAAGGCAGGGGAATTGCAATAGAGAAAGAGTAATTCACGCAGAGCCAGCTGTGTGGGAGACCCCAGTTTTATTATTGTTCAAATCAGTCTCCCCAAGCCTTTGGGGAGCAGAGGTTTTTTTTGGTTTTGTTTGTTTGTTCTGGTTGGTTTTTTTGGTTTGTTTTTTTTTGTTTTTTTTTTTTTTGAGACAGAGTTTAGCTTTTGTTGCCCAGGCTGGAGTGCAATGGCGCGATCTTGGCTCACCGCAACCTCTGCCTCCTAGATTCAAGTGATTCTCCTGCCTCGGCCTCCCGAGTAGCTGGGATTACAGGCATGTGCCACCACGCCTGGCTAGTTTTTTATTTTTAGTAGAGATGGGGTTTCTCCATGTTGGTCAGGCTGGTCTCAAACTCCTGACCTCAGGTGATCTGCCCGCCTCGGTCTCCCAAAGTGCTGGGATTACAGGCGTGAGCCACTGCACCTGGTCGGGCTGGGGAGCAGAGTTTTTAAGGCTAACTTGGTGGGTGGGTGGGGAGACAGTGAGCCAGGAGTGCTGATTGGTCGGGGATGAAATCATAGGGAGTCGAAGCTGTCTTCTTGCACTGAGTCAGTTCCTGGGTGGGGACCACAGGATCTGATGAGCCAGTTTATAAACTACAAACTAAGTTTCTTCCAAAGTTAGTTCAGCCTACGCCCAGGAATGAACAAAGACAGCGTGGAGGTTAGAAGCAAGATGGAGTCGGTTAAGTTAGATCTTTCACTATCTCAGTCATAATTTTGCGAAGGCGGTTTCAATAGGAATACTTGTGTTTAAAAATACATTTAAGAAAAGCTTCGGGCTAGGTGCAGTGGCTCACGCCTGTAATCCCAGCTCTTTGGGAGGCTGAGGCGGGTGGATCACCTGAGGTCAGGAATTCAAGATCAGCCTGGTCAACATGATGAAACCCCATCTCTACTAAAACAAACAAACAAACAAACAAAAAACCAAAAATTAGCCTGGCATGATAGTGCACGACTGTAACCCCAACTACTAGGGAGGCTGAGGCAGGAGAATTGCTTGCATCCAGGAGGCAGAGGTTTCAGTGAGCCGAGATCATGCCACTGCACTCCAGCTTGGGTGACAGAGCAAGACTGCATCTAAAAAAAAAAAAAAGGGCCGGGCGCGGTGGCTCAAGCCTGTAATCCCAGCACTTTGGGAGGCCGAGGCGGGCGGATCACAAGGTCAGGAGATCGAGACCACAGTGAAACCCCGTCTCTACTAAAAATACAAAAAATTAGCCGGGCGCGGTGGCGGGCGCCTGTAGTCCCAGCTACTCAGGAGGCTGAGGCAGGAGAATGGCGGGAACCCGGGAGGCGGAGCTTGCAGTGAGCCGAGATCGCGCCACTGCACTCCAGCCTGGGCAACAACGTGAGACTCCGTCTCAAAAAAAAGAAAAAAAAGAAAAAAAAGAAAAAAAAGAAAAGCTTCAAGAAGTTGGGTGCAGTGGCTCATGCCTGTAATCCCAGCACTTTGGGAGGCCGAGGCCGGTGGATTACTTGAGGCCAGGAATTTGAGACCAGCCTGGCCAACATGGTGTAACCCCATCTCTATTAAAAATACAAAAATTAGCCGAGTGTCATAGCACGCACCTGTAATCCCAGCTACTTGGGAGGCTGAGGCACAAGAATCGCTTGAACCTGGGAAGTGGAGGTTACAGTGAGCCGAGATCACACCACTACACTTCAGCCTGGGCAGCAGATCAAGACACCGTCTCAAAAACAAAACAAAACAACTTCAAGAATAATCAAAATCAGCTTAATTCACAGGCTCGCAGGGGTAGAAGACCAAGAGTCACCTTCCCTAAGTGAGAAGTCCTCTGCAGATTTTGCATTGGTAGGCAATCTCAGCTTCTTGCACAGAGAAGGTTCTAGATGAAGCAGAGAACTTGCCAGCTGCTGAAATAGAATAGAATTCAGAGCTGAAAAGGACAGGGAGGGTGGAGACACCTGGCTAGCAGGAAGAACAAAGTTCAGTCCAAGCCCAATGCCCTTTCCTGGCCAGCTGCCAAACCGCTAGCCTTGGCATTCTAAACTTTAATATTTAGTAAAATGGTCTCAAATTGAAGAGAGCGTCTTTTCTGTTGGAGGAGTGGAAAATGATGTTATTCAGTCAGGCCAAGGTTAGCAACGCCCTCTCTGCCCCTACCTGGCAGGAAAGAGACAAGGAAGGTCTCAAAGATGGGTGCCTTGCTACTTTCCTGCAGGCTTTGGGTCAGGTTTGACTAAGCTATCATTAGCTGTTTCCTGGTTGACATTCAGCTGTAGCCATGGTGGCACTTCCCACGCAAGCACTGATTTTTCCTCATGTTTGTAAAACTGGGGCAAACTTGGTAAACTTACTCTTGCCAAAGTTCTGGATGCTTACTTGCTTTTTGAATTGGCTGGAGTGTAATGGCGCGATCTCGGCTTACTGCAACCTCCGCCTCCCAGGTTCAAGCAATTCTGCTGCCTCAGCCTCCCAAGTAACTGGGTGCCCACCACCACACCTGGCTAATTTTTTGTATTTTAATTTTAATTTAATTTTATTTTTTGAGACAGAGTCTCACTCTTGTTGCCCAGGCTGGAGTGCTATGGCACAGTCTCGACTCACTGCACTCTCCACCTCCTGGGTTCAAGTAATCCTCCTGCCTCAGCCTCCCAAGTAGCTGGCATTACAGGTGCCCACCACCACGCCCAGTTAATTTGTTTTGTTTTGTTTTGTTTTGAGATGGAGTTTTGCTCTTGTTGCCTGGGCTGGTGTGCAATGGTGTGATCTCGGCTCATCACAACTTCCGCCTCCTGGGTTCAATTGATTCTCCTGCCTCAGCCTCCCGAGTAGTTGGGATTACAGGCATGCGCCATCACGCCCAGCTAATTTTTGTATTTTTAGTAGAGACAGGTTTCTCCATGTTGGTCAGGCTGGTCTCGAACTTCCAACCTCAGGTGATCCCCCCGCCTCGGCCTCCCAAAGTGCTGGCATTACAGGCATGAGCCACCATGCCCGGCCTAGTTTTTTGTATTTTTAGTAGAGATGGAGTTTCTCCATGTTGGCCAGGCTGGCCTTGAGCTCCTAAGCTCAGGTGATCCACCGGCCTCGGCCTCCCAAAGTGTTGGGAGTACAGGCGTGAGCCACCGCGCCCGACCTTGAATTCATTTTGACATGATCAAGATCCCATAGCCAGTATCCATCTTAGATCTGGGCAAGAGGCCAGGTCACACATTTCAAAAAGCCCCACATGTCACAAACATACACAAAAATGCATTTATAGACGAACACATGGGCATTCTAGTCTCAGGAGCAAGTAGTCTGCATTGGCCCAGCCTGGCCCATGATTGTTTAGGCCCCAGGGAAACACTTCTCCACAGGTCTTGTTCTGTGCCCTTCAAGCAAAAGGTAACCATGGCCAGATAATGTGGAGATTTGTGAATTGCGCTGGTGAAGAGGTCAGAGGTAGACAACACTTTACAGTGTGAGGAGGAGTTTCTGAGAAATGGAAGTGCTTGGTCAGAGAAAAGACAACATTGACCCTGTCAGCTCCTTCCTCTCAGATCTTTGGCTGGGGCTTCTCCCAGTGGTTCTGAGGGTCCATTTTCTCGCTTCTTTTAGAATCTCAAAATTCATGGGCTGGGCGTGGTGGCTCATGCCTGTAATCCCAGCACTTTGGGAGGCCAAGGGAGGTAGATCACTAGAGGTCAGAAGTTCAAGACCAGCCTGGCCAACATTGTGAAACCCTGTCTATACTAAAAATACAAAAATGAGCCGGACGTGGTGGTGCACTCCTGTAGTCCCAGCTGCTCAGGAGGCTGAGGCAGGAGAATCACTTGAACCTGGGAGGCGGAGGTTGCAGTGAGCTGAGATGGCATCACTGCACTCCAGCCTGGGCAACAGAGTGAGACTCCATCTCAAAAAAAAAAAAAGAGAATCTCAATTCATGGTTCCGGAAGTACTCATAAATTAGAATGATTTTTCCAACATGGCCGCTCAGGAATATTTGGTAATATTAAACAATTTAAACAATTTATATTACTCTTGCTTTGGTATATATGTAGATCTGGACCTAATGTGTGAAAGGTGAGACCAGTTTTTAATATTGTTTTATTGTTACAAAATACTTAATAAGAATTACATTAAAAATAAATTTAAAATGTGCTGGGCACAGTGACTCACGCCTGTAATCCCAGCTCTTTGCGAGGCCAAAGCAGGTGGATCACTAGAGGTCTGGAGTTCGAGACCAGCCTGACCAACATGGTGAAAAAATACAAAAATTCAAAAATTAGCCAGGCCTAGTGGCACATGCCTGTAATCCTAGCTACTCGGGAGGCTGAGGCAGGAGAATCGCCTGAACCTGGGAGACGGAGATTGCAGTGAGCTGAGATCAGGCCACTGCACTCCAGCCTGGGCAACAGAGTGAGATTTTATCTCTAAATAAATAAATAAATAATGTCAGCTTTATTTAAATAATTTAGATAAAAATTTGATGTTTTATATTTGCTATTTAATTATAATTTTTTATTGTAATAAGATACACATAAGATTTACCATCTTAATCATTTTAAGTGTACAGTTTAATGGTGTTAAGTACACTTGTGTGCAACCATCTGCACCATCAATCTCTAGAACTCTTTCCATCTGGCAACAGTGAAACTCTGTACCCATGAGACCAAGGGTCCGAACCCCTGGGCCACAGACCAGTACCAGTCTGTGGCCTGGTAGGAGTTGGGCAGCATAGGAGGAGGTGAACAGCTGGCGATCGAGCATTACTGCTCTGATTCCTTTCAGATCAGCAGCAACATTAGATTCTTATAGGACTGCAAACTCTACTGTGAACTGCACACAAACCCTACTGTGAACTGCACATGTGAGGGATCTAGGTTGCACACTCCTTATGAGAATCTAATGCCTGATGATCTGCGGTGGAACAGTCTCATTCCTAAACCATCCCTCAACCCATCTGTGGGAAATTTGTCTTCCATGAAAACGGTCCCTGGTGCCAAAAATTTGGGGACTGCTGCATTAGACAATAACTCCTCATTTCCCCTACCCTCAGCCCCTGGAAACCACTACCATTTACTTTTAATACATAATTTGGAATATTTTCTTTTTTTTTTTTTTGAGATGGAGTTTCGTTGTGTCACCCAGGCTGGAGTGCAATGGTGCAATCTCGGCTCATTGCAACCTCTGCCTCTTGGGTTCAAGCGATTCTTCTACCTCTGCCTCCCGAATAGCTGGGACTACAGTAGTGTGCCACCACATCCAGCTAATTTTTGTATTTTTAGTAGAGATGGGGTTTCACCATATTGGCCAGGCTGGTCTGGAACTCCTGTCCTCATGATCCGCCCACCTTGGCCTCCCAAAGTGTTGGGATTACAGGCGTGAGCCACCGCACCCAGCCTATTTTGAATATTTTCAAAGGGAATTTTGTTTTTTGAGACAAGGTCTTGCTCTGTCACCCTGGCTGAGTGCAGTGGCATGGTCACAGCTCAGTGCAGCCGCCACCTCTCAGGATCAAGTGATCCTCCCACCTCAGCCTCCCAAGTAGCTGGGACTACAGGCAGCACCACCATGCCAGGCTAATTTTTAAAGTTTCCTCTTGCTATGTTGCCCAGGCTGGTCTCAAACTCATGGCATCAAGTGATCCTCCCTTCTCAGTCTCCCAAAGTGCTAGAATTACAGGCATGAGTCACCACACTGAGCCAAAAATATTTTTGCAACATAAATAATTTAAATATTTTGATTTTTCCTACTTGCTTTATTATTATTATTATTATTTGGGTTTTTTTTTTTTTTTGAGACAGAGTCTTGCTCTGTTGCCCAGGCTGGAGTGCAGTAGCACGATCTCGGCTCACTGCAACCTCTGCCTCCCGGGTTCAAGTGATTCTCATGCCTTAGCCACCTGAATAGCTGGGACTACAGGCACGTGCCACCACGTCCAGCTTATTTTCGTATTTTTAGTAGAGATGGGGTTTCGCCATGTTGCCCAGGCTGGTCTCAAACTCCTGATCTCAGGCGAACCGCCCACCTTGGCCTCCCAAAGTGCTAGGATTACAGGCATGAGCCACCTTGTCCAACCCCTACCTGCTTTAGATTAAATTTTTTATGTAAATATATGTAAAATGTGTCAAATTTTAATAAAATCTAAATTTTATTTTAAAATCCTTTAGATAATTACTATGACCAGATCAGAAATCATGTGAAATTTTTTATTGTAGTAGCATAATTTGTGATTGTGTAAAATAAAGACAATAAAATAAGCTTTATGGACTACATATGCTAATATATGAATTAGGTGTATCTTTATTTTATTACTCACCCAAACTTCTAGAATACACAGACATGCACAAACATAACTGATTCCAGTAGTCTTTGATATTTTACTGACTTTCAGTCAGTCATTGTGGAGGTGTATTTATTTGTCAAGATATGAGAATAGAACATGTTTTATTTATTTAAAAGTTTGTTAGTTTGGTGTATAATCTTAAAATCTTTAAGGCGGGGCGTGGTGGCTCATGCCTGCAATCTCAGCACTTTGAGAGGCTGAGGCGGGTAGATCACTTGAGACCAGGAGTTCGAGACCAGCCTGGCCAATGTGATGAAACCCCGTCTCTATTAAAAATACAACAATTAGCCGGGCGTGGTGGCAGGCACCTGTAATCCCAGCTACTTGGGATGCTGAGGCAGGAGAATCGCTTGAACCTGGGAGGCGAAGGTTGCAATGAGCTGAGATTGCACCACTGCATTCCAGCCTGGGCCGCAGAGTGAGACTCTGTCTCAAAAAATAAATTAATTAAAAAGAACTCATGGGGCGCGGTGGCTCACGCCTGTAATCCCAGCACTTTGGGAGCCCAAGGGGGGCAGATCACTTGAGGTCAGGAGTTTGAGACCAGCCTGGCCAACATGGTGAAACCCCGTCTCTACTAAAAACACAAAAATAAGCCAGGTGTTGTGGCAGGCGCCTGTAATCCCAGCTACTCAGGAGGCTGAGGTGGGAGAATCACTTGAACCTGGGAGGTGGAGTTTGCAGTGAGCCGAGATTGTGCCACTGCACTCCAGCCTGGACAACAAGAGCGAAATTCCGTCAAAAAAACCAAACAAACAAACAAACTTTAGATATATGGGTATAAGGGGCCTCCTTTTGTATTCCTGTCCCGGACAGTTTAAAGTTGCCAAATTGAGCAAATAAAAATATAGATGTCCAGTTAAATTTGAATTTCAAATAAACAAGGCATAACTTTTCTAGTGTTAGCATGTTTCATGCAATATTTGAAACACACTAAAAAGTTACTTATCTGAAATTCAAATTTACTGGGCATCCTCGAATTTATCTGGAAATCTTACCCGGATTCTTCAAATGTAAGGAGCAGACTTGCCTGCAGTCTGCCCTCATGGGCTGAGAATTCTTACTGTAATTCAACTTTGTGTAACCTGATAGAGTTTTCTTTTAGTCTTCTTCATTGCAAAGTATAAAACAAAGAAGTGTCTAAAACTTACATGTGTGGTTTAACAGATGTTTCTAGAGTGAGCACCCATATCAGCAACATCCAAACCAAGAAATACATCGCCCACACCTTGGAAATCCCCCAGGAGTCCCTCTTGATCACAGTTCCCATCTTTCCTCTAAAAATAATCCCTCTCTTGACTTTTTTTATTTTTATTTTTGAAACAGAGTCTCGCTCTCGTTGCCCAGGCTGGAGTGCAATGGTGTGATCTTGGCTCACCACAACCTCCGCCTCCTGGGTTCAAGGGATTCTCCTGCCTCAGCCTCCCGAGTAGCTGGGATTACAGGCGCCTGCCACCATGCCCGACTAATTTTGTATTTTTTAGTAGAGACAGGGTTTCTCCATGTTGGTCAGGCTGATCTCGAACTCCTGACCTCAGGTGATCCACTCACCTTAGGATTACAGGCATGAGCCACCGGGCCCGGCATCTCTTGACTTTTATACTTTAACCACTCATGTGTGCATTCTTTGTGTTTGAGTTTTAGAGAAGTAAGTCATACTGTATGCATTTTTTGGCTTTTTGGGGAGGTCTAAACACTATATGTTGTATCTTGTAGCTCTAATTTGTTCACTCTCATTGTAGTATAGCATTCCACGTTATGGATACTGCAAAGAGACAAGATCTTGCTCTATCACTCAGGCTGGAGTGCAATGTCGTGATTATAGCTCACTACAGCCTTGAAATCCCGGGCTCAAGCAATCCTCCTTCCTCAGCCTCCTGAGTAGCTTGGACTGCAGGTGCACACCACCTCATCCAGCAGATATTACATAATTTATTGATCCTTTCTTCTGTTGGACAGTTAAGGTATTTCCACTTTGGAGCACCTATAACTAATGCTACCATGACTCATGACTTTTTTTTTTTTTTTGAGATGGAGTCTCACTCTTGTCACCCAGACGAATGCAGTGGTGCGACCTCAGCTCACCACAACCTCTGCCTCCCAGGCTCAAGCAATTCTCCTGCCTCAGCCTCCTGAGTAGCTGAGATTACAGGCATGCCCTACCACTGCCATGTTAATTTTCGTATTTTTAGTAGAGACGGGGTTTCACCTTGTTGGCTAGGCTGGTCTTGAACTCCTGATCTGAAATGATCCACTTGCCTCAGCCTCCTAAGGTGCTGGGATTACAGGGGTGACCACCGCACCCGGCCCTACCATGACTGTTTCTGAACGTGTATCCTAGCGCACACATGTCAGGATTTTGCTAGGAACACTCTAGATTTTAGATTACCTAACTCTGGAGATTAAATAAACATCCAAATAAAATGCATTGTACAAATCGAAAGTCTGTGCTTCAGAGGCACATGAATGGAAACAAAAATGAAAAATTCTAGAAGATTTCATTTTACCTAATTCAATAAAAAAACTATTATTATAGTTTAAACCAGAAAAGTGTCACTTTCATGTATACATGAGAATATAGATTTCCATCCCCTTTTGCTTCTTCTACTTAAGTTTAGATAGCCTGTGTTTTAGTTTGTGGATTTCTGAAGTTCCCAGTCTTAGGGAAAGTGGAATACAAAGTAGTCATCTTCAATTTTCTTGGTCGTCCTTTTATCTTGCCAGTTTTGTGACATCCATTTGCTTGTTATGTCAACTCAGCTGAATTCGCCTATAATTATGGTGTCTGCGTGCAGGAAGCAAGGCTGGAAGACAAGGCAGAAACAACTCCTGCTGACCCAGATCAATTTTTTCCAAGTGAAATCTCTGCAATTAGGCCAGTAATGGTATTTTCCCGGAGAAAGAATTGAGTGAATTTAGGAAAAGAGTTTTAAAGCTCAACATGCATGTGTCTGGGGGCAATTCAGATGCAAGATAATTGAAGAGTTTCTTTCAGTATTTACTCATCCCTTTCTGTAAGAAACTTATTTTCAGTAACACCAACCCTGTCTTTTGGGAGGAGGAGCTCCCCTCAAGAGGGAGGAATAGAAAAGTTTTAGAAACACAGAGGATATATACGTGTGTGTATATATATACACACACACGCATGTATATATATACACACACGTATATATATGTGTGTGTGTGTGTGTATATATACACATATATATATGGAAAGCCTTTTAAAACAAGTTTCAAAACTCAGAATCCACAAAGCAAAAAATTGGTAGTTTTGATTATATAAAATTTAAAATGTCTATATGACTAAAAGTACCCTAAAGACAAAAGATAAATACAGATCAGAAAGAAAACAAAACAACCTTTGAAATACACATGGTAGTATATAGATTAGTTTCCTGAGTATACAAGGAGCTCTTTCTTTTTTTTTTTTTTTTTTTTTGAGATGGAGTCTCTCTCTGTCTCCCAGGCTGTAATGCAGTAGCCCAGTCTTGGCTCATTCATTGCAACCTCTGCCTCCTGGGTTCAAGCGATTCTCCTGTCTTAGTCTCCTGAGTAGCTGGGATTACAGGCACCTGCCACCATGCTCGGCTAATTTTTGTCTTTTTTGTGGAGACGGGGTTTTGCCATGTTGGCCAGGCTGGTCTTGAACTCCTGACTGCAAGTGATCTGCCCACCTCAACCTCCCAAAGTGCTGGGATTACAGGCCTGAGTCAGCACGCCCAGCAGAGCTCTCTTAATGAGAAAAAGGAACAATAATCCGGCAGAAAATGGGCAAAAGTCAGGGACCAGTAGTTTACAAAATAATGAAATACAAGAGACTAATAAATATGTGATAAGATGCTAGATACAATTCCTAACTAAATAAATGCAAATTAAAACTCTCTTAGTTTGGCTGGGCATGGTGGCTCATGCCTGTAATCCCAGCACTTTGGGAGGTCAAGACGGGCAGATCATAAGATCAGGAGATCAAGACCATCCTGGCTAACACAGTGAAACCCTGTCTCCACTAAAAATACAAAAAATTAGGCGTGATGGCACGCACCTGTAGTCCCAGCTACTCGGGAGGCTGAGGTGGGAGAATCGCTTGAACTCTGGAGGTGGAAGTTGCAGTGAGCTGAGATCGCGCCATTGCACTCCAGCCTGGGTGACAGAATGAGATTCTGTCTCAAAAAAACAAAAAATGAAAATAGCTCAAGTATCCATCTACAGGACACTAGATAAACAAACTGTGGTCTATTCATACAGGGGAATCACACAATAGAATACTGCATGTGTGAATATGAATAATATGAATACCCTATCATGTGAATATGGATATATCATACAGAGGAATTCATACAGAGGAATTCATACAGAGGAATTCATACAGTGGAATACTCGCTATTCAGCAATAAGAATGAACAAACTACATGCCAACAGCATGGATAATCACACAGATGTAACCCTGAGCAAAATAAACCATCCACAAAAGAAGATGTACTTTTTTTGTTTTGTTTTGTTTTTTTGAGACTGAGTCTCACTCTGTCGCCCAGGCTGGAGGGCAGTGGCATGATCTCGGTTCACTGCAAGTTCCGCCTCCCGGGTTCACACCATTCTCCTGCCTCAGCCTCCCAAGTAGCTGGGACTACAGGCGCCCGCCACCACACCCAGCTAATTTTTTCTATTTTTTAGTAGAGACGGGGTTTCACCATGTTAGCCAGGATGGTCTCGATCTTCTGACCTGGTGATCCGCCCGTCTCGGCCTCCCAAAGTGCTGGGATTACGGGAGTGAGCCACCGCGCCCAGCCAAGATGTACAGTTTATTCTATTTATGTATAGAAACTGGGAAACTAATTTGTGGTGTTGGAAGTCAGGATTGTGATTATCTAAGGGACTGGGTGGGATTTGATGGGAATGGGGTCCACTGGTGGGGGACACAGGGGCTTTTGGGGTTAGGGCCCCATGGGTCATGCTTATTTTGCAGAAATTCATGGAGCTGTATCTTATGATGTGTGCCCTTTTCCCTATCCAGATTGCACTTCAACAAAAAGTTCAAAACCAAATCCAGTTAATATAAAGAATAAACAAATAGAAGGTGGCCATTGGCTAGGTTGTGCTGGTGGTGCTGGGCAGAGCTGGGGCAGGCCGGTGGGTGCCTATGTTGTCCCAGCCTAATGGTGCCCTGTTGGCAGCAGCTCCCCAACCCCCATGCCCTGCAACCTCCAAGCAGGGCAGGCCTGGGCACATTTTTTTTTTTTGCACTGAAGCTCCAAAAGCTCAAAGCCCTGGTATGAGCTCCCAAATAAAACCCGAGCAGGGTACGCTCCCCTCACATGCATGACCTTAGCGTCTGCTGCTTAGCATTGCGTTAAAAAAACAAAAAACAAAACTGCATTGATATCTCCTGGAACCCGAAGTGGTGAGCAGGGCTTTCCAGTGGGGACAGGGCCTCCTTGGCAGCCAGGACAGCAGTGTCTTTCTATTGCAGGCAAGATGCAGAAGGCAGAAGTGCAAGTTCGAACAGGAGCTGCTGGCTTCTTGGCAGAGACGCTTAATTAGCTTCCCGCAGAAGGTGGTTTCATTTTTAACATTCGAAAACGTTATTTAAGCAATTTTCTGTAACAAAGAATCTAATGAAATACAATCTTGTTGTTTAATCCATTTCTATATAGCAGTGGCTCTAAAGTGTGGTTCATGAAGCTTTGGGGACTCCTGAGACCCTTTTGGGGGGTCTCATGAGGTTAAAACTACTTTCATAATAATACTAAGATATCGTTTGCCTTTTTCACAGTCATTCTCCCTCCAGTATACGGTGGCATTTTCCAGGCGCAGTATGATGTTTCCTATCACAACAGACTGAAGGGAGATGCACAGAGAGAATCCAGCTGTCTTCTATTAAGTCAGATATGAGAGATTTGCAAAAATCAAAAATAGTGCCACTCTTCTGGCTAATTACTTTTGGTTTGGAGAACATATTTTTCATAAAAATATTTTTTTGTTAATATATAATAGATTTATTATTCTTATTTATTTATTTTTTTGAGACTGGGTCTTGCTCTGTTGCCCAGGTTGGAGTGCGGTGGCACGATCATAGCTCACTGCAGCCTCCAACTCCTGGGCTCAAGTGATCCTACTGCCTCAGCCTCTCAAGGAGCTAGGACTACAGGCACACAACACTGCACCTGGCTAATTTTGTTGTTGTAGAGACAGAGTCCTGCAATGTTGCCCAGGCTGGTCTCAAACTCCTGGCTGGGCTCAAGAGATCCTCCCTCTTTGGCCTCCCAAAGTGCTGGGATTAGAGGCATGAGCCACTGTACCTGGCATATTCTTACTTTAAATGAATTAATGAATACATTATTTTATTTTATTTTATTTTTTTTGACGGAGTCTTGCTCTGTTGCCCAGGCTGGAGTACAATGGCACAATCTTGGCTCACTGCAACCTCCGCCTCCCGGGTTCAAGCAATTCTTCTGCCTCAGCCTCCTGAGTGGCTGGGATTACAGGCGCACCCCAGCATGCCTGGCTAATTTTTGTATTTTTAGTAGAGGCGGGGGCTTCACCATGTTGGCCAGGCTGGTCTCGAACTCCTGACCTCAGGTGACCCACCTGCCTCAGGCTCCCAAAGTGCTGGGATTACAGGCATGAGCCATCATACCTGACCATGAATATATATTTCAAAATTTCTGTTTGAATTTCGAATACAGTAAATATTGATAGATACAACCCACATAACAAACCTCTTTGGGATCATCAATTATTTTTCAGAGTGTAAAGGGATGCTGAGACCAAAACATTTGTGAACTACTGCTAGCTATATAGTTAAAAGGGTTTTTTTTGGAAAAACTTAAAATCTACAGAGAAGCTGTAATGATAGTAGAGTTGCTGTATAGCCCTGATTGTGCTTCCCCTAATGTTAGCATCCTGCACAGTATACATGGTACATTCATTGAAATTAAGGAGCCAACAATTGGAACATTACTTTTTTTTTTTTTTTTTTTTCTTTTTTGAGACAGAGTCTTGCTCTGTCACCCAGGCTGGAGTGCAGTGCCACAACCTCGGCTCACTGTAACCTCCACCTCCTGGGTTCAAGCGATTCTCTTGCCTCAGCCTCCCAAGTAGCTGGGACTACAGGCATGCGCCACCGTATCCTGCTAATTTTTGTATTTTTAGTAGAGACGGGGTTTCACCATGTTGGCCAGGCAGATCTCGAACTCCTGACCTCAGGTGATCCTCCTGCCTCGGCCTCCCAAAGTGCTGGCATTACACCATGCCCAGCCTGGCACATTACTATTAACCAAACAATGGACTGGCCAGATTTTCCCAGTTTTTCCATTAATGTGATTTTTTTGGTCCAGGATACAGTGTGAGCTAGTATTTGCATTTAGAGTATGTAGCTTTTTCAAAATTTTCCACTTTGAGTCACTTTTGACACTTGTTATGAAGTGTAACATAGTACAGAAAAATATAATACACGTATCAGAGGCCCACCACTTGGCTTTTGGGTTTTTTTGTTTGTTTTTTGAGACGGAGTCTCAGCCTACTCAATGCGAAGACAATGAGGATGAAGCCCTTTATGATGATCCACTTCCACTTGATGAGTAGTAAATATATTTTCTCTTCCTTATGATTTTCTTTTTTTTTTTTTTTTTTTTTTTTTTTGAGACGGAGTCTCGCTCTGTCGCCCAGGCTGGAGTGCAGTGGCCGGATCTCAGCTCACTGCAAGCTCCGCCTCCTGGGTTCACGCCATTCTCCTGCCTCAGCCTCCCGAGTAGCTGGGACTACAGGCGCCCGCCACCTCGCCCGGCTAGTTTTTTGTATTTTTTTTTAGTAGAGACGGGGTTTCACCATGTTAGCCAGGATGGTCTCGATCTCCTGACCTCATGATCCGCCCGTCTCGGCCTCCCAAAGTGCTGGGATTACAGGCTTGAGCCACCGCGCCCGGCCCCTTATGATTTTCTTACTAACATTTTCTTTTCTCTAGCTTACTTTATTATAAGAATATTGTATATAATAAGGGGCTGGGTGCGGTGGTTCATGCCTGTAATCCCAGCACTTTGGGAGGCCGAAGTGGGTGAATCATGAGGTCAGGAGATGGAGACCATCCTGGCTAACACGGTGAAATCCCATCTCCACTAAAAATACAAAAAATTAGCCGGGCGTGGTGGCAGGCGCCTATAGTCCCAGCTACTAGGGAGGCTGGGGCAGGAGAGTGGTGTGAACCCGGGAGGCAGAGGTTGCAGTGAGCCAAGATGTGCCACTGCACTCCAGCCTGGGCAACAGAGTGAGACTCCATAAAAAAAAAAAAAAAAAAAAAAGAGCAGTGACTGTAGGCTCGGTGCAGTGATCCCAGGAGGCTGAGGAGAGAGGATTGTTCGAGTTCAGGAGTTCGAGACCAGCGTGGGCAACATAGCAAGACCTTGTCTCTACAAATAACTAAAAAGAAAAAGAATAGTGACTGTAATGAATTGAAATGCATCAAATAAATATATTTTTTAAGTCCATGAATTTATAATGATACCTTAAAAAGACAAACACTCACTGGTAGACTCTGAGGGTTACTAGGGCATTATTCTGAAAAGTACTAACTAAAGGAAAATATTCACACGTGTATCTTGCCTTTGCTTTATGGACTGTATTTCAGGGTAACAAAATACAGTAGTTGATACAGGAAAGCTTTTTTTTTTTTGAGACGGAGTCTCGCTCTTTTGCCCAGGCTGGAGTACAGTGGTGTGATCTCGCCTCACTGCAACCTCCGCCTCCTGGGTTCAAGCAATTCTCCTGCTTCAGCCTCCCGAGTAGCTGGCACTACAGGCGCACACCACCACCACACCCGGCTAATTTTTGTATTTTTAGTATTTTTATTAGAGACAAGATTTCACCATATTGGCCAGGTTGGTCTCAAACTCCTGACCTCGTGATCTGCCCGCCTTGGCCTCCCAAAGTGCTAGAATTACAGGTGTGAGCCACCACGCTCGGCTTATTCTTTTTTTAAAACAGGGTCTCGGTTTGTCACTCAGGCTGGAGTGTAGTGGTTCAATCATAGCTCACTGCAGCCTCGACCTCCTGGGCTCAAGTGATCCTCTTACCTCAGCCTCTTCAGTAGCTGGGACCACAGGCATGCACCACCATGCCTGGCTAACTTTTTGTTCTTTTGTAGAGATGCGAGTCTCCCTATGTTGCTTAGGCTGGTCTTGAACTTCTAGGCTCACGTGATCCTCCTGCCTCAGCCTTCCAGAGTGCTGGGATTACAGTTGTGAACTACTGTGTCCAGCAGAAAGTTTTTCTTTCGGCCGGGCGTGGTGGCTCAAGCCTGTAATCCCAGCACTTTGGGAGTCCGAGACGGGTGGATAACGAGGTCAGGAGATCGAGACCATCCTGGCTAACACCGTGAAACCCCGTCTCTACTAAAAAAAAATACAAAAAACTAGCCGGGTGAGGTGGCGGGTGCCTGTAGTCCCAGCTACTCGGGAGGCTGAGGCAGGAGAATGGCGTGAACCCGGGAGGCGGAGCTTGCAGTGAGCTGAGATCCGGCCACTGCACTCCAGCCTGGGCGACAGAGCAAGACTCCGTCTCAAAAAAAAAGAAAAACTTTCTTTCTTTTTTTTTTTTTTTTTTGAGACACTCTCGCTCCATCACCCAGGTTGGAGTGCAATGGCATGATCTCAGCTCAGTGCAACCTCCACCTCCCAGGTTCAATGGATTCTCGTGACTCATCCTCCCAAGTAGCTAGGATTACAGACATGCACCACAACACTCTGATTTTTGTATTTGGTAGAAACAGGGTTTCACCATGTTGGCCAGGCTGGTCTTGAACTCCTGACCTCAAGTAGTCCGCCCGCCTCGGCCTCCCAAAGTACTGGGATTACAGATGTGAGCCACCATGCCCAGCCAAAAGTTTTTCTTTATAAAAGAATCACAGCTAATAGATGCAGAGATGATAGAATGAGAAAATCAGTATGCTGCAATGACATCACGGATCCTATCAATTTACCTTTTAAAACATTGTATTTTATTTTTTAGAGATGAAGTCTCACTATGTTGCCCAGGCTGTACTCCAACTTAAATGATCCTCCCATCTCAGCCTCCAAAGTAGCAGGGACTACAGGCAGGCACCACTGCAGCCGGCTGTACCAATTAATCTTAACATGGCCCCAAAATGGCACAACCAGACATCATGTGCGCCCTGTGGGATGGCAATTGATAGAAAGTACAGAGCACCACTACTGGAGAAGTATTCATATATATATATATATATATTTTTTTTTTTTTTTTTGAGAGGGAGTCTCACTCTGTTGCCCAGGCTGGAGTGCAGTGGCACCATCTCTGCTCACTGCAAGCTCCGCCTCCCGGGTTCACGCCATTCTCCTGCCTCAGCCTCCCGAGTAGCTGGGACTACAGGCATGTGCCACCAGGCCTGCCTAATTTTTGAATTTTTAGTAGAGACGGTGTTTCATGGTGTTACCCAGGATGGTCTGGATCTCCTGATCTCGTGATCCACCCGTCTTGGCCTCCCAAAGTGCTGGGATTACAGGCGCGAGCCACCGCGCCCCGCCAGAAGTATTCATATTTTAAAAAAAGCAAAACGGCCAGACACGGTCCCTCACGCCTGTAATCCCAGCATTTTGGGAGGCTGAGGTGGGCAGATCACCTGAGGTCGGGAGTTCAAGACCAGCCTGACCAACATGGAGAAACCCTTTCTCTACTAAAAATACATAATTAGCTGGGCGTGGTGGCACATGCCTGTAATCCCAGCTATTCGGGAGGCTGAGGTAAGATAATCGCTTGAACCCAGGAGGCAGAAGTTGCGGTGAGCCGAGATTGCGACATTGCACTCCAGCCTGGGCAAAAAGAGTGAAACTCCGTCTCAAAAAAATAAAAAAACAAACAAACAAAATTCTAAAAAAGCCGAACAGAGCCGGGCGTGGTGGCTCACGCCTGTAATCCCAGTACTTTGGGAGGCCGAGGCGGGCGGATCACGAGGTCAGGAGATCGAGACCATCCTGGCTAACACAGTGAAACCCCGTCTCTACTAAAACTACAAAAAAATTAGCTGGGCATGGTGGTGGGCGCCTGTAGTCCCAGCTACTCGGGAGGCTGAGGCGGGAGAATGGCGTGAACCCGGGAGGCGGAGCTTGCAGTGAGCCGAGATCGCACTACTGCACTCCAGCCTGGGCGACAGAGCGAGACTCCGTCTCAAAAATAAATAAATAAAAAAGCAAAACAGAAAGACCCCAAGGCTAATCAAACCTCCAGACCTAACTACCATTTAAAAAAATATGAGGGGCCGGGAATGGTGCCCACGCTTGTAATCCCAGCACTTTGGGAGGCCGAGGCGGGCAGATTACCTAAGGTCAGGAGTTCAAGACCAGCCTTGCTAACATGGTGAAATCCCATCTCTACTAAAAAAAAAAAATACAAAAATTAGCTGGGTGTGGTGGCAGGAGCCTGTAATCCCAGCTTCTAGGGAGGCTGAGGCAAGAATCACTTGAATCCAGGAGGCGGAGGTCACAGTGAGCCGAGATCACGCCATTGCACTCTAGCCTGGGTTACAAGAGCAAAACTCCATCTCAAAAAAAAAAAAAAAAAAAAAAAGACAAAAACAAAAAAAACACCAAAGATACAATCAGCTAAATGTAGACTGGAAAGTTCTACAGGGTAAATGATCCAGTTTCTCCAACAAATTAATGGAATGGGGGAGAGGAGGAGGAAGGGGGACTTGTTAAGTAAAAAAGCCTTAAGAGACATCAATCAATGCCATTTTTGGACAATTTTGAAACAGTAGAAACAAAATATACACTGATTATAATCATTATAAGATAACATTAAAGAATCGATTTTCTGTTGGGCATGATCATGTTATTATGGTTCTGTTTTTAAAGTTCTTATCCATTAGGAAAAAACACAAAGTATTTATAGTGAAATGATGTCTGGAATTTACTTTAAAATGCCCTGATGAAATGAGTGGCAGGGGAGAATTGAAACAAGAATAGCACGCGGTGGAAACTGGGTGATGAATACGTGACGTCTCTCCACTTTTGTGTATGCTTGAAATTTTTCATAATAGCTTTTAAAGAGTATGCCCCTCAGACGGGGCTCGGTGGCTCATGCCCGTAATCCCAGCACTTTGGGAGGCCGAGGCAGGTGGATCATCTGAGGTTGGGAGTTTGAGACCACCCTGACCAACATGGAGAAACCCCATTTCTATTAAAAATACAAAATTAGCCGGGCATGGTGGTGCATGCCTGTAATCCCAGCTACTCAGGGGACTGAGGCAGGACAATCGCTTGAATCCGGGAGGCGGAGGTTGCGGTGAGCCGAAATCGCACCATTGCACTCTAGCCTGGGCAACAAGAGCGAAACATGCCCCTCATTTGGTCCCTTTCAGATATATAACTAAATATATTTGGTGCAAAGAAAATTTTCTGCTTTTCTCTGCATTTCTTCCCATGCATTCCTATCAACTTTCCTGTATTTCCTTCATCTGAAAGTGAAAATGACCTATAAAAAGTGGAATTAGCAATTGTTCTTCTTGTTTGTTAAGATAATCTTAGGAGATGGCTCATCATAAGCAATTTCTTATGGACCCTAAAATGTGCTAGTTTTGGCTCAGATGTCTAAAGTATCAAGGTGGGAACAAATTCGTGTTCTTTATTTAAAGCCTTTAAATGTCAGTTCTTGGTCAAAGGGAAGGAGAAAAGTTCAGCTCACTGTTGAGCTGTGGGGAGGCAGCTTTCTTCTCCCAAAAGCCTTTCCCCCAAGATCCTTCTAGCATTTCATTTTCCTCTTTTGTAAAATGGGGCTGTTTTACTTCCTAATTAAAGCCTGTGGTAGCACTTTTAAAGAAGATCCTAAGATGTACGATGCTAGAGAAGTGAAAACTATCATTAATATATTTTAATCATCACATTAAATACCCACATAGACACACCCACTTCTTTGCCATTCAAGCAGATTTTGCAAAGGGGTAATTAACAGTAATGATGTCATCACCATTGCTGCTTTCATCCTGAAAGCTGTAAAGTTTCCAAATACTTACTAACTCCTGATTAGGCTTTTAAAACATACCAAATAAGGACAAACTCCCCATATCTGAGTGAAAGCCTGTGGAGAGAATCTTTTTGCTTTGTAAATGGAGTAAATGATCATTAAAAGTGGCCATACTTTTGGTAAGCCTACCAAAAACCCAGAGGGCAGCAGTCATGAAATAAAATGCTGAGACTGCGTTTTTGGAAAACTCAATGTGACTTTCTCCAAAGACTCTCAGAGACCTGTACTTGTCTTTGAAGTCCTCACCAGGAGGTAAGGAGCTACAAGTTTCCTCTCCCCTGGCACCTGATGGGCAATTTTCCAGCCAATTTTTAAATGCCAAGCCTTCTGGAAAGTAGCTGACCAGCACATTGACAATCCAGACTTCAGCTATAGGAATGAAGCTGTTTGAGGCCGGGCGCGGTGGCTCACGCCTGTAATCCCAGCACTTTGGGAGGCCGAGGCGGGTGGATCACAAGGTCAGGAGATCGAGACCATCCTGGCTAACACGGTGAAACCCCGTCTTTACTAAAAATGCAAAAAATTAGCCGGGCGAGGCGGCGGGCGCCTGTAGTCCCAGCTACTCGGGAGGCTGAGGCAGGAGAATGGCGTGAACCCGGGAGGCGGAGCTTGCAGTGAGCCGAGATCGCGCCACTGCACTCCAGCCTGGGCGACTAAGCGAGACTCTGTCTCAAAAAAAAAAAAAAAAAAGGAATGAAGCTGTTTGAAATTTGAATACAGTGAGCTCAAATCCCTTGCAGTGGGAAACCCTGTTCCCTTTTCCAGAATCTACAGATATTCCGCTAGGATAGTGGGATGGGGCACAGGAGAAACTTACATTTCACCCAGTGACTTCCAGCTTGCTCAGAACTCTCTGTCATCCACATTTCACCTCTTGTTTTCTCTCCACTCCATGTCAACCCTGACATGAATAAAGCTCCCTTTCCTTGATTTCCCTAAACACCACTCACCAAAGCTGATGTGAGTGTCTAGCAGACTGTCAGTGAGGATTTGGAGGCAGCAATGGAGAGCAGCCTCAGAGAAGAGCACCAGGGAGAGTTTAAAACAGAAGAGTAGATCGCCATCAGCCATCCATCCATCTCCCCCCACCCTCCATTCCCACCAGGGACCCTTCACCGGGCATCTCTTCTATTCAGCTCTGCCTCTAGCCACATTGTGAAGCCATCTCCCTCTCCTTCACCCCAAATACCTCAATTTTTTTCTTTTAAATTTTTTTAATTTTTAATTTTATTATTTTTTTTGAGACAGGGTCTCCCTCTCTATTTTTTTGAGACAGGGTGTCACCCAGGCTGGAATGCAGTGGTGTGATCACTGCTCAATGCAGCCTCGAACTCCCGGGCTCAAATGATCCTCCCACCTCAGCCTCTCACGTAGCTGGGACTACAGGCGAGCTCCAGCATGCCCAGCTAACTTTTTATTTTTATTTTTTTAAGATGCAGGCCAGATGCAGTGGCTCACACCTGTAATCCCAGTACTTTGGGAGGCTGAGGCAGCGGGATCATTTGAGGCCAGGAGTTCGAGACCAGCCTGGACAACGTGGTGAAAACCCGTCTCTACTAAAAATACAAAAATTAGCAGGGCATGGTGGCGGGCGCCTATAGTCCCAGATACTCGGGAGGCTAAGGTGGAAGAATCACTTGAACCTGAGAGGCGGAGGTTGCTGTGAGCTGAGATCATGCCACTGCACTCCAGCCTGGGCAACAGAGCGAGACTCCATCTCAAATAAATAAATAAATAAATAAATAAATAAATAAATAAATAAAGATGCAGTCTCACTGTGTTGCCCAGGCTGGTCTTGAGCTCCTGATCTCCAGCGATCCTCTCACCTTGGCCTCCCAAAGTGCTGGGATTACAGGCAAAAGCTATCATGCCAGGCCTCAATTTTTCATTGTTTTCTTGTGCTGAGCAGTCTAGCTCTCTCTCCGCTTCAGTCCCAGGTCCCCTCTGCTCTGCTACAACCACAATGGTCCAACAGTTTGCTTTTCTAACAAAGACAATTATCCCCCAAGAAGAATTCTTTTTTGTCATTCAGCAATGCTTTGGGCAGTAATTGACAGAAAAACTTATCTAATGATGGCTTAAATTAGCAGCTTTGAAACTTTTTTGGTCTCAGGACTCCTTGATGGTCTTAATTATTGAGGATCTTTGGGTATCAACTCCAGAAAAAAAAAAATTACTGAGGAGCCCAAAGAACTTTTGTTTGTGAGGGTTGTATCTATCAATATTTACTGTACTACCAATTTAAACCGAGAAAATTTAAAAATAAGTATTCATTAATTCATTTTAAGTGGTTTTTTTTTTTTTTTTTTTTTTTGAGACCTTGTCTCGCTCTGCTACCCATGTTGGAGTGCAGTGGTGCCATCTGGGCTTACTGCAACCTCTGCTTTCCAGGTTCAAGCAATTCTTGTGCCTCAGCCTCCTCAGTAGCTGGGATTACAGGTGTGTGCCATTGTGCACCACCACGCTTAACTAATTTTTGTATTTTTAGTAGAGACGGGATTTCGTCATGTTGGCCAGGCTGGTCTTGAACTCCTGGTCTCAAGTGATTCACTTGCCTCGGCCTCCCACAGTGCTGGGATTACAGGCATGAGCCACTACACCCAGCCCATTAATTCATTTAAAAATAACATTAATAAGCTCAATAATACATTTCTATGAAAAAATTTCCAAAACAAAAAAATTAGCGAAAAGAATGACATTGTTTTACCTTTTTGCAAATCTCTTTCATGTCTGACTTAATAGAAGACAGCTGGATTCTCTATCTGCTTCTGTCTATTGAAGAGCTATCAAACATGTAGCCTCTGGAAAACTCTACAGTATACTTGTGAGAGAATGAGGCTAAAAAAATAATGTCCTAATATTATGAAAATGAAGCCAGGCACAGTGGCTCACACCTGTAATCCCAGCACTTTCGGAGGCTGTGGCAGGCAGATCTCTTGAGCTCAGGAGTTCAAGACCAGCCTGGGCAACATAGTGAGACCCATTTCAAAATATATATATACACACACACACTATATATATATATATATATGTTTGTATGTATATACATATACACATACACATATATATGTGTATATGTACACACATATACATATACATGTGTATATATATAAAATCATGAAAATGTTTTGTCCTTGTGGGATCCCTTAAAGGGTTTTAGGGATCCCCAGAGATCTCCAGAATACCCTTTGAGAACTACTATCTTAAAACATACAGACATTAATTGTGTATTGATAAGAGGTCTGAGGTAGGTGGCTCTGGGTTGGTTTGGGTTATAATCTCCCCAGGTGCTTTCCTACCTTCCATTCGCCCACCACTGCATGTTGGCGTTTCAGCTTCATGCTTGTTGCAAGATGGCAGCCACAACTCCAGACATTCTGTCTTTGAAGCATATATTCAAAGGAAAGATGAAGAAGCTGTATCCAGGGAGGCTGTAACTTTCTCTTCATCATTCTGTTTCTTACCAGGAAGAGAAATTTTTTTCCAGAAGTACTCCAGCAGACTTCTCCTTGAACATTTTTGGCCCTGATGGGTCCATATGGCTACTCTCAACTGCAAAGGAAGATAGGGAGGCAAATCTCTGGCAAAAGCAAGATGCCTATGGTAGGCTGAAACCCAGCCTCCTTCATCCACTGGAGCTGGGCACAGGTTTGCCCAAACAAAATCAGGATGCTGTTAGCCACGTAGATGGGAGATTGGCTCCGTGGTAAGCAACAAACAGTGCCACCTCCAGCTCTTAAACTAATAAAGATTTCTCCTCCTACACCTTTATCCACAATAAGGAAGCAGAATGCGAAATTGACCACTGGCAGAACCTCAGACATGAGGCTTGGGATTTCTAGTAAAAATGTTCTCGTAGAAATCCCTGGTCAACTTGATCCACCAAGTGGGGTGAAAGTGTAGAAAAGCATTGCCTTTTTTTTTTGAGATGGAGTTTCACTCGTTGCTCAGGCTGGAGTGCAATGGCACTATCTTGGCTACTGCAGCCTCTGCCTCCCGGGTTCAAGCGATTTTCCTGCCTCAGCCTCCCGAGTAGCTGGGATTACAGGCATGTGCCACCACGCCGGCTAATTTTGTATTTTTAATAGAGACAGGGTTTCTTCATGTTGGTCAGGCTGGTCTTGAACTCCTGACCTCAGGTGATCCGCCCGTCTCAGCCTCCCAAAGTGCTGGGATTACAAGTGTGAGCCACTGCACCCAGCCGCTATTTTTCAAACATTAAAATGAACATTAAATTGAATGCAAAAATCCTTCATCATATAGATTCTCAAGGCCATCTCTAAGGTCATTTTATGAATATCTTATCAGAAAAGAGTTTTCTGTGGTTTCCTTGGATGTAAGATTTTTGTGGAGACAACAGAACTCCATGCTAAAGATTATCATAAAGATTAAAGAATATCATTTCACTTAAGTGGATTATCAAGCAAAGCTATGACTCCACAAAATTGCAGTGCAGTGAGTGTCCAAAGATGATGAGCCACAAATTTGAAAACACTTACTCAATCTTTCAGGAAACATTCATTGAGCAGTCTTGGTACATATAAATAAGAGTATTATTATTATTATTATTATTTTAAGACAGTTTCGCTCTTTCACAGGCTGGAGTGAAGTGGTACGATCTCGGTTCACTGCAACCTCCACCCACCGGGGTTCAAGTGATTCTCCTGCCTCAACCTCCTGAGTAGCTGGGAGTATAGGCACCCGCCACCATGCCCCGCTAATTTTTGTATTTTTAGTAGAGACGGGGTTTCGCCATGTCGGCCAGTCTGGTCTCACACTCCTGACCTCAGGTGATCCACTTGCCTTGGCCTCCTAAAGTGCTAGGATTACAGGTGTGAGCCACCGTGGCCGGCCAAGTATTATTATTTGAAACTTATACCAAAAGGAAGTCTAGTCACATACAACACAAAAATAAAACAAAATAAATTGGACATCTACAGTAAGATTTTTTAAAATCAACTTTTTTCTAACCAAGTGAAGAAATTGGACAGGAAGGAAAAGAGGACAGGAAAAATAGAATGAAGCCTAGGTTAGTGTCTAAAATTCATGACATAGCATAGAGTGGGTTTTTTGGGTTTTTGTTGTTTGAGACAGGGTCTCATTTTGTCATCCAGGCTGGAGTGCAGTGGCGCCATCGCAGCTCACTGCAACCTCTGCCTCCTGAACTCAAGCAATCCTCCCACCTCAGCCTCCCGAGTAGCTGGGACTCTAGGTGCAGGCCACCATGCCCAGCTAATTTTTGTATGTTTTGTAGAGACAGAGTTTTGCCATGTTGCCCAGGCTGGTCTCAAACGCCTTGCCTCAAGTGATCCACCCACCTCAGCCTCCCAAAGTGCTGGGATTACAGGCATGAGCCACAGTGCCTGGCTAACATGTATTGTTTGTTTGTTTGTTTGTTTTTAAATTTTTCATTGCTATGAAGTATGTTTCATTTGAGTTTGATTGTCATAAATATCTTGCTGGTTAAATCCCAAGTCAAAACTACAACTTTGGCTGGGTGCGGTAACTCACGCCTGTAATCCCAGCACTTTGGGAGGCCGAGGCCGGCAGAACCCCTGAGGTCGGGAGTTCGAGACCAGTCCGATTAATATGAACAAACTCCGTCTCTACTAAAAAAATACAAAATTAGACAGGCATGGTGGAAGGCACCTGTAATCCCAGCTACTGGGGAGGCTGAGACAGGAGAATCGCTTGAACCCAGGAGGCGGAGGTTGCGGTGAGCCGAGATCGTGCCATTGCACTCCAGTCTGGGCAACAAGAGTGAAACTCCGTCTCAAACAAAACAAAACAAAACAAAAACTACAACCTTGGGATTTGACATTTTAAGAGAACATTTTTGTTTGTGTGGTTTTTTTTTTGGGGGGGATGAGCTTTTTTTTTTATGTCTTCTAATAAAAGAAAACGGGAACATGTACAGAACATGCAGGTTTGTTACATAGGTATACATGTGCTCTGGTGGTTTTCTGCACCTAACCACCCATCCTGTAAGTTCCCTCCCCCGCCTACCCCTCAACAGGCCCTGGTGTGTGTTGTTCCCCTCTTTGTGTCCATGTGTTTTCAATGTTCAACTCCCACTGATAAGTGAGAACATGCGGTGTTTGGTTTTCTGTTCCTGTGTTAGTTTGCGGAGGATGGTGGACATGTACTGTTTTTAGAGGTGTCAAAGAACAAAGTTTCAAGAAACTGAGTTGTAAAGATCTAATTGGTTTTTATTCGCGATTCATGAATTGGGTAATATCCTGTGTACAAAATAGAAGGAGCTTTGCTGGTCTTGGCAGACTGACCAGCTTTTGTAAGGCAAACCCAGCAGGAAAAAGGAAACAACATAATGCAAAATCGTATTGATTAACATCGGGTTACTTCAGGTTACTTTACTTGTGCGGGTTAAAGCAGAAGGGATGCCTTTGTCCATTTTGTGCTGCTATAACAGAATACTTGTGCTATGGTTTGAATACTTGTCCTCTCTGAAACTCATGTTGAATCTTAATTTCTAATGCGACAGTATTAAGAAGTGGGGACTTAGCTGGGCGCAGTGGCTCAAGCCTGTAATCCCAGCACTTTGGGAGGCCGAGTCAGGTGGATCACTTGAGGCCAGGAGTTTGAAACAAGCCTGGTCAACAGGGTGAAACCCCATCTCTACTAAAAAATACAAAAATTAGCCAGGTGTGGTGGCATGCACCTATAGACCCAGTTACTAGGGAGGCTGAGGCACAAAAATTGCCTGAACCCAGGAAGCAGAGGTTGCAGTGAACTGAGATTGCGCCACTACACTCCAGCCTGGGCGGCAGAGTAAGACCATGTCTGGAAAAAAAAAAAAAAAGAGGTGGGGCCTTTAAGAGGTGGTTGGATTAATGGACTGATGGGTTATCACAAGAGTGGATCTGTTATAAAAGACAGTTGGGCTCTCAGAGCCCCTCTCACCCTATGATGTCTTCTGCCATGTTATGAACGCAGCACAAGGCCCTCACCAGAAGCTGACCAGATGGACTTCTCAGCCTTCAGGACTGTGAAGAAATTAATTTTTATTCTTCATAAATAATCTAGTCTCGGCTGGATGCAGTGGCTCACATTTGTAATCCTAGCACTTCGGGAGGCCAAGGCGGGTGGGTCACCTGAGCCCAGGAGCTGAGGCAGGAGAATCACTTGAACCCGGGAGGCAGAGGCTGCAGTGAGCTGAGATGGTGCCATTGCGCTCCAGCCTGGACCACAAGAGCGAAACTGCATCTCAAATCATCATCATCATCATCATCATCATCATCATCATCATCATGTCTCAGATATTCTGTTATAGCAACAGAAAACAGACTAAGGCAGTTTCAGACCGGGTAATTAACAAAAAACAGAAATTTATTTCTCACAGTTCTAGAGGCTGGCAATTCCAAAATCAAAGCACCTTAACAAGGGCTTTCCTGCTGCATCCTGGCATGGCAGAAGGCAGAAGGGCAAGAGAGGGATAACCTCTGTGTCTTCACATGGCAGAAGAGCAGGAGAGAGTGAACCTACTGCCACAAGCCCTTTTTTTAAATTTTTTTTAATTTTAATTTTTTTTCGAGACGGAGTCTCGCTCTGTCGTCCAGGCTGGAGTGCAGTGGCGCGATCTCAGCTCACTGCAAGCTCCGCCTCCCGGGTTCACGCCATTCTCCTGCCTCAGCCTCCCGAGTAGCTGGGACTACAGGCACCGCCACCATGCCCGGCTAGTTTTTTGTATTTTTTAGTAGAGACGGGGTTTCACCGTGTTAGCCAGGATGGTCTCGATCTCCTGACCTTGTGATCTGCCCGTCTCGGCCTCCCAAAGTGCTGGGATTACAGGCTTGAGCCACCGCGCCCGGCCACAAGCCCTTTTTATAATGGCATTAATCGATTCATGAGGGTGGTACCCTCTCTGATTTCTTGAAAGGCCCTATCTGACAAGTGAACAGCTTAGGCTTTGGTTTGGTGACATGGAAACAGCATGAGTGACTCCATTTTGGGTTGTTCTGTTGGGGCTTTGTGCAGGAGCTCAGTCTAATCAGTGGCCTCCATAAATTGTATTTAACAGAGATGAATTTCAAATTTGATGCTTAACAGCCAGCAGCCAATTAAAAGACGGAAATGCAATTAATACACAATTCCACTGTTTCTAACGAAAATTTTGTCTCCCAGGCCCACACACATACATACATAGAGGCATTGTGATATTTAAAAAACCAAAAACAAACTTTGAAACCCATCTCTATAATAAATAAGGAGCTAAATCGGACTACTTATTAACATCTTCAACATAGGTGGGGGGCATAATGCCAAGGCAAGTTTCCATAAATGTTATACCGCAAATGCTCACCCTGATCAGGCACAGGTACACAGCTCTTTGATGGTCCAGCTTCAGCCAGAAGTAAAATTTCAAGACAACAGAGGTTTGCAAACAGCAAGATGCAAATGAGAGATCAGTACACTCTAACGTTAATAAAGGACAAGCTTGACAAGAAAAAGTAAAATAAATCAGTAACAATTTTTTAGAAATAATTGGTACAGGTTGAATTTCAGTGAGATTATCTAGTAATCATAGATGATGGGAGTGGGCAGAGAAAAAAGAAACAGAGGATAAAGTTTTAAAACTATATGTTTAACATCCCCACATGAGAATTCAAAGTATCCTAAGAACAGAAATACTGGAACAAAACAGTTGTGTAAAAACCTAATAAATAGAAAGGTTAGAAAAACAAAAATTAGGCCGGGTGCAGTGGCTCATGCCTGTAATCCCAGCACTTTGGGAGGGCAAGGCGGGTGGATCACCTGAGGTCAGGAGTTCGAGACCAGCCTGGCTAACATGGTGAAACCCTGTCTCTACTAAAAATACAAAAATTAGCCAGGTGTGGTGGCTCATGCCTGTAATCCCAGCTACTTGAAAGGCTGAGGCACGAGAATTTCTTGAACTCAGGAGGTGGAGGTTGTAGTGGACTGAGATAGTACCACTGCACTCCAGCCTGGGGGACAGAGTGAGGCTGTCTCAAAAAAAAAAAAAAAAAAAAAGAAAAAAAATTAGTTAAGGTTATCTTCTGATGTCATTTAAAAGGAAACAAAGGCCGGGCACAGTGGCTTACGCCTGTAATCCCAGCACTTTGGAAGGCCGAGGGGGGTGGATCACTTGAGGTCAGGAGTTTGAGACCAGCCTGGCTGACATGGCAAAACCTCATCTCTACTAAAAATACAAAAATTAGCCAGGTGTAGTGGCACACATCTGTAGCCCGAGCTACTCGGGAGGCTGAGACAGGAGAATCACTTGAACCTGGGAGGTGGAGTTTGCAGTGAGCTGAGATCACACCACTGCACTCCAACCTGAGAAACAGAGTGAGACTGTCTCAAAAGAAAAGAAAAGAAAAGGAAACAAGAAGATTTTTTTGTTTGTTTGTTTGTTTTTTGAGACGGAGTCTCACTCTGTTGTCCAGGCTGGAGTGCAGTGGCCCAGTCTTGGCTCACTGCAACCTCCACTTCCCGGGTTCAAGGGATTCTCCTGTCTCAGCCTCCCAAGTAGCTGGGATTACAGGCATGCGCTACCATGCCCAGCTAATTTTGTTTTGTTTTATTTGTCTTTTTAGTAGAGACGGGGTTTCACCACGTTGGTCAAACTGGTCTCGAACTCCTGACCTCAGGTGATCCGCCTGCCTCGGCCTCCCAAAGTGCTTGGATTGTAGGCCTGAGCCATCAGGCCCAGCCGGAAACAAAAAGTTTAGTAATCTACATAAACTCCATAAATTGAAAGGGAAATAATGAATGAAAATTAAACCTAAAAGGAAACAGGGTATGGTAAAATTTTACCAATTAAAGAATTAAATGTAAACCGACTGAACTCTCCTATTAAAAAATGGCAGCCTACCCACTGCCTACAATGAAATCTAACAACTTGTTGCAAACAAGAGACACACAAACCAAAATCATCAAGAGAGTAACAATGTTGGAGGATATTCCCGTGTGAACAGAAGAAAAGCTGGGATTATTATTTTAGTAGCAGATAAGGCAGATGTCATGTCAGCAAAAGGCAGTACAACAAATAAATCGGGTCATTACATAATGCTCAAATGTATATTACATTATGAAAATTGAAAATACCGAATGTATGTGTTAAAAATCATTGTAACAAATCCACAAAAGAAAATAGACAAAAAGGCAAGAAGAGGTAAACACAAATATGATTTCAACTGGAATCCTCAATATTCCATTTCTGGAAAAACTAGACAAAAACTAAATTGAAAAATACTGTGTAATTGAATAATTCATTCAAAAAACTGTTTTCAGGGCTTACTAGGTTTTAAGTCTGTGCTACATGCTAGAAGACAAGTCCATGAACAATATGAATTTAACAGACCTATGGAGAGATTAGATGGGACAAGTTAATATTGTCACTTTTCAAGTGTGCATAGATCATACCATCTGCAAACAAACATATAAAAAAACTAAGATCCTATATTGGACAATAAAGACTCATTATTTCATTAGTTTGGCACACATTAACCAGTTTATTCAATGTATTAGGTTGTTTTGATATTCACAGAAAGGTAGAAATACCATCTGCCAAATGGTCAAACAACATGGCAATAAAATTTAAAAACATAAAAGCCAGCGGGGCGCAGTGGCTCACGCCTCTAATCCCAGCACTTTGGGAGGCCGAGGTAGGCAGATCACCTGAGGTCAGGAGTTTGAGACCAGCCTGACCAACATGGTGAAACCCCATCTCTACTAAAAAGACAAAAATTAGCTGGGTGTGGTGATGCACACCTGTAATCCCAGCCTCTGAGTGGGAGGCTGAGGCAAGAGAATTGCTTGAACCCGGGAGGTGGAAGTTGCAGTGAGCTGAGATGGCACCACTGCACTCCAGTCTGGGTGATAGAGTGAGGCTCAAAAACAACAACAACAACAACAACAACAACAACAACAAAAACAGGACAATTTAGTAGCAGTAGGTACACTTACATTGTTGTATAACCATCACCACTATCTTTCTCTAGAATGCTTCCCTCATCTCACACTGAAGCTCTATACCCATTAAAAAATAACTCCTGATTCTTCCCTCTCCCCAGGAAATTCGCTTTTGAGCTTAAACTGTTTTGAGTTAGATACTTATACCTTGTAATTAAGAGTCAGCTAACACAACTTTGTAAGAGAATATATATATATTCTATATATATTTTATATATTCTATACGTATATTCTATATATGGTTTATATATTCTATATATATGAGAGAGAGAGAGAGAGACAGAGCCTTACTCTGTTACCCAGGCTGGAGTGCAGTGGCACGGTCTCGGCTCACTGCAGCTTCAACCTCCTGTGCACAACTGATCCTCCCACTTCAGCCTCCTGAGTTGTGGGACTACAGGCATGTACCACCATGCCTGGTTAAATTAAAAAATTTTTTTTGTAGACACAGGGTCTCACTATGTTGCTCAGGCTGGTCTTGAACTCCTGAACTCAAACTATCCTCCTCCCTTAGCCTCCCAAAGTGCTGGGATTATAGGCATGAGCCACTGTACCCAGCAGAGAATATTTGTTTGCTTGTTTGTTTTGAGATGGAGTTTCACTTTTGTTGCCCAGGCTAGAGTGCCATGGTGCGATCTTGGCTTACTGCAACCTCCACCTCCTGGGTTCAAGTGATTCTCCTGACTCAGCCTCCCAAGTAGCTGGGATTACAGGCATGTGCCACCATGCCTGGCTAATTTTGTACTTTTGGTAGAGATGGGGTTTCACCATGTTGGTCAGGCTGGTCTCGAACACCTGACCTCAGATGATACATCCACCTTGGCCTCTCAAAGTGCTGGGATTACAGGTATGAGCCACCTCGCCCAGCCTGTTTTTAAAACAATGAAAACAGAATACAGCATATACAATTATATATAACAAGAACTATAAAAGTATTCAAACTCTTTGTCACAATAATTTTATTCTGGAGGATATAACCCAAAGAAGAATCCTCCACCACCACCACATACACACACACACACACACAAACTATATTGAACAAAAGCATTCATAGCAGGCCACTGATAATAATAAGTTACGAAAACAACATGATATACTACAATATGAATGACAACTAAGAAAAAAATTATAATGACATGTGTGTACCATGTACAAACATGAAAATGTTTGATATGTTTTGACTGTGCCCCCACCCAAATCTCAACTTGAATTATATCTCCGAGAGTTCCCACATGTTATGGGAGGGATCACGCGGGAAGTAATTGAATCATGGGGACCGGTCTTTCCCATGCTATTCTCATGATAGTGAATAAATGTCATGAGATCTGATGGGTTTATCAGGGGTTTCTGCTTTTGCTTCCTCCTCATTCTCTCTTGCTGTCACCACGTAAGAAGTGCCTTTTACCCTCTGCCATGATTGTGAGACCTTCCTCGGCCACGTGGGACTGTAAGTCCAATTAAACCTCTTTCTTTTGTAAATTGCCGGGTCTCAGGTATGTCTTTACCAGCAGCTTGAAAACAGACTAATACAATGTTCATATAAAATAATATAAAGTAAAAGAAACAAGAAAAATTGCAGACACGCACTGATTGTAAGTACAAAGGAATGAATGACCTGAATGCACACTTCACAAAAGAGGGTGTTTGAATGGCCATCAGGCTCATGTAAAGTTGCTCCATGTCATTAATCATCAGGGAGTTGCAAAGTAAAACCACAATGCAATACCACTTCACACCCACCAGAATGGCTCAAATTAAAAAAGACAATACCAAGTGTTGACAAGTATTTGGAATAACCAACACTCCTATACACGGTTGCTGGGAGTGTACATTGGTACAATCATGTTGGAAAGCTGTTTGGCAGTATCTATTCCACTCCTGGGCATACACCCAAGAGAAATTCATGTACTTGAATATTCATAGCAGCACTGTTCCTAATAGCCCCAAACTGAAAACTATTCCAATGCATGTCAGCAGTAGAATGGAGCAAGAAATTGTGGATAGTCACACAATAGAATATGCAGGGGTCAGCATTCTATGGCCTGCAGGCAAATTCCAGCCTGCTCCCTGTTTTTTGTAAATAAAGTTTTATTGGAACACAGCTGCACTCATTTGTTTATGTATTGTCTATGACTGCTGTCACCCTACAATTGCAGGGTTAAGTAATTGCGCTAGAAATCACATGGCCCCCAAGCCTAAAATATTTACCATCTGGCCTTCAACAGAAAGTTTGCTGACCTGGGCTACGGAGCAATGAGAATGAACGAACTGCAACTACATGCAATAACTGAATGAATCTCACAGATTGTTGAGGGGGAAAAAGAAAAGCCAGATCCACAATCGTACGTGTTGTATGATTCCATTTACATAAAGCACGAAACCAGGTGAAACTATTCCTTTCTGTGAAAAGTCAGGATAGCGACTACCCTTGGGGAGGTAGTGTCTGAAATAGGGCATGGCACAATGGTAATGTTCTGTTTCTTGTTCTGGGTGTTGTGAACAATAACCAGGCCGGGCGAGGTGGCTCACACCTGTAATCCCAGCACTTTGGGAGGCCATGGTGGACGGATCACTTGAGGCCAGGAGTTCGAGCCTAGCCTGGATAACATGATGAAACCCCGCCTCTACTAACAATACAAAAATTAGCTGGGTGTGGTGGCGCATGCCTGTAGTCCCAGCTACTCGGGAGGTTGAGGCAGGAGAATCTCTTGAACCCGGAAGGCGGAGATTACAGTGAGCTGAGATCAACACTGCACTCTAGCCTGGGCCACAGAGTGAGACTCTGTCTCAAAAAAAAGAAAAAAAAACCCAACACACACACAATAACTGGCCAGGCACCGTGGCTCACGCCCGTAATCCCAACACTTTGGGAGGCTGAGGCAGGTGGATCACCAGGTCAGGAGTTCAAGACCAGCCTGGCCAAGATGGTGAAATCCCATCTCTACTAAAAATACTACGCCCGGCCCTTGTTGTAACTTTTATTGGAAAAAAAAAATCCAAGTAGAAGTGGATCCGCGAAGTTTAAACCCATATTGTTCAAGGGTCAACTGTATCGGGAAATGGAGAGACCTACTTTGTTTTTTGTTTGACATCTGCTGCAATGGGAGAGAAACCTACTTTGAATGCAATATAAAGAGCTATGATTTCAGAAGAGGCCCCAGGAAGGTGTATTTGTGGGCAGTGAGCAGAGCTTGTTGGTGAGCTAACCCTTCATTTACAGGTGACAAACAGGCCATCTGAGCTACGCGGCCTGGTCAGGAGGACACGGCACTGGGAGACCTTCCCCAGGGTGTGACCTTTGGCAGGTTAGGTCTCCACCCTGGCATCCCTTCCAGCCCGGGCATTCTGCGACTCCAGGAACGTTTCCGGCACCAGGCACGCCCTGGGACGGTCCCCAGCCTGGCCTCCGCCCCCATCGAGTGGGTGCGGGTGCCGCAGCGGGGAGCAGGCAGGGGCCCGGGGCCGCCCCACCCCGACTCCCGAACCGCGGCGCCCTCTGGCGGCCACGCTGGGAGGGACGGGGCTCATCGGGGGCGTGGCTCGCCCCGGAGGCTCCGCCCCTTCTCCCCAGGGTGGGGCCGGGGTGGTGATTACCGGCAGAGGCTGTAGAGGTTTCGCAAGGACGTGACCTTTATGGGAAAAAAACCACTGTGTCACGCATGGTTGCCAGCCGGGGCCAGCGAGCTGAACTAGTTTTCCGAAGCCCGCAGGAGGAGGAGCCTGAGCGGAAACGTCCAGCCCAGTGACTCGCTGCCTTCTGGCCCTCCAGGACCGCGGCGGCGCGTCCTGAGCCCGGGGCACCCGCTGGGGCACGAGCCCGCACCCCGACTGCATCCGGGCCTGCCGTCGGGGCTACGTCACTGTCTATACTGGGAGTCAGCGGAATGAGGGCACACTCGCCTCTCTTCCTTCAATTCCAGAAGTGAGGCCCGGCAGTCCAGGCTGGTCTAACCAGGCCCCCACCGAGCTGGGGTTTGGATTGGAAGGGCAGATGGGAAACGACAGAAGTAGGATACTTTGCGAATAAAGAACAAGGGAGTTGGGTGCTTTAGCCACAGAATAGGTTCAGCCAAGGTCGTTCAGAGGTGCCCAGCAAGAGGGGAGTGGCTACCCCTCCCCCATCCTGATCTGAGGCATGCGTAGGGGGCGGGTGGCACAAGGGCTGTGTGTGTCCTTGTTAGGGCCTGAGAAAAACCTAGGGACTGGGAGGCAGGAGGACTGGGTACCCACTGGGTCCCAGCTCCACCTTCACCTGTCACTCTGGGGAGCAGGTCACTTAACCTCTCTGGGCCTCAGTTTCCTCACTTGAAGAATGAGGGGTCTGGATAAGATTGTGGAATATGTTTGGAGTACTATCTGAGGCCTAGGAACTGAAAGTCCCTGTCCTGACATCATCCAGTAAGTCAGAGAAAAAGGAAGGGTCAGAGACCCAGGCTGTCACTCACCCGGTTCTCTTTCTATAGCTCCCTTACAAATTCTCACATGGGCTTCAATTCCCTTCAGCAAACAATTGTGCACTTCCGCCTTTGTGCCAAACACAGGCTCAGGTCCAGTGTTTCTGGGGCCTGGGGCAACAGTAGGCAGGGAGGATCACAGGCTGTATGTCTGAATATTTAAAAGCTACACATCAAGCTAACAAACTGTTAAATAAAACATGTTTTATCCTCCTATCTGAGCAGATACACCTTCCTAACAATCTGGAAGGTCAAGTTCAAGTTTGCAATTCTTGCATTCCTCAGCATTCTAGGTGTGATGGCACAGCTTAAGGCCATGGCGTGGCTTCCTTCTATTCCCAGGCCGGATCCATCCCATGCTATGAGGGATCTTTCACGTCCTCATATCCAAGCTCTGTCCCCATCTCTGCAAATGTCTGCTCCCTAAAGGGTCACCTCTCTGGTGTGCACATTGGTGAGACCATCCACCTTCAGGAGACTGGACCTAGAGAAGTGGGTTCAGAACCTGTTGGCAGGGAATTCCCAGGTCGCAGGTATCCAGGACATGGTTCTGGGTGGGCAAGTGTCTTGGCCCCAATGACTCCTTGCCCTGTGTCTCCCTGCCTCTTGCCCCGTCTGAAGACGACACCAGCCAGACATTGTGGGGTGCAGACTTGGATCAAGCACAGCCCCTCCAAGGAGGCCATCCATCCAAACACTATGAACTTTGGCTGGGTGCAGTGGCTCAGGCTGGACGCGGTGGCCCACGCCCGTAATCTCAGCACTTTGGGAGGCTGAGGTGGGTGGATGACTTGAGGTCAGGAGTTTGAGACCAGCCTAGACAATGTGACGAAACCCAGTGTCTACTAAAAATACAAAAATTAGCCAGGCATGGTGGCGCATGCCTGTAATCCCAGCTACTCTGGAGGCTGAAGCAGGAGAATTGTTTGAACCCAGGAGGCAGAGGTTGCTGTGAGCCAAGAGCGTACCACTGTACTCCAGCCTGGGTGACAGAGCGAGACTCAGTCTCAAAACAAACAAACAAACACACACTGAATTCAAGGCAGATGCCTGCAAGTGAGAAGGGAGGGCACTGGGAGGGGATTCATTTCTTAGAGGTGGTAGCGCTTATGCTAAGCATAGCAGGTGGATTGAGATTTCAGCAGGTGGAGAAGTGGGGAAAGAAAGGAGCAAAGCAAAGGCCCAGGGCTACCCAGGGTTGGGGTGTCTATGAATTGTCACTACAGGGCAGAAAAGCTGGAGGGCAAATCTGTGTCCTCCAGATAGCAGGCAAAGCCTCCAGTAGTCGCCAGCTGTCTTAATTAATCGGTAATTCTTACCAATTCCAAGGTGGGGAAGCCTGGCCAAAATGGCAAAACCCCATCTCTGCTAAAAATACAAAAATTAGCCAGGCATGGTGGCCGGCGCCTGTAGTTCCAGCTACTTGGGAGGCTGAGGCAGGAGAATTGCTTGAACCCAGGAGGCGGAGGTTGGCAAAATCATGCATCTTGGGTCATCACTATTTCTCAAGGTCACTTACACACCCGTCCTCCCTCCTCCGGCTCCTTTTATGGGCTACCAACTGCATGATGAGTGAGAGCTAGCATGGGCACAAAACTACCCCAGGAGGGCCGGGTACAGTGGCTCACGCCCGTAATACCAACACTTTGGGAGGCCGAGGCGAGTGGATCATTTGATGTCAGGAGTTCGAGACCAACCTGGCTAGCATGGTGAAACCCCATCTTTACTAAAAATACAAAAAAAAAAAAAAATTAGCCAGGCGTGGTGGTACTCACCTATTGTCCCAGCTACTCAGAAGGCTGAGGCAGGAGAATTGCTTGAACCCAGGAAGCAGAGGTTGTACTGCACTCCAGCCTGGGGGACAGAGTGAGGCTCCGTCTCAAAAACAAAAACAAAAAAATCCCTCCCCTAGCAGCCCACGAGTGGCTGGAGTAAGCTCTGAAAGGGCAGGTCTTTCTCCCATCTTGAGCTTAAAGTTTCTCTCCCAGGGGACGTCAGTCAATCACATTTCCTGTAATAACCCTGGGCCACCTGCTTTTCTCCCTGGAGCAAGGTTTTGATTAAGGGCTGTTTATCCTCCCAAGTCGGTGGTACCAGCTCACTTGGTGGATGGGCTCCTTCCTTTTTATGCCAAGAGTCTCTGATGCCTCCTTATTTTCCACTTGGGAGAAATGTTTCAGTTCACAGGTGGAGAAGAAGGTCTTCCTTAGTGGTATCCCAGTGCCAGAGCACCAGGCCCCCTGTCCTGGAGAAGATTGAAGGCAAGGTGGACCCAATAAGCTGCGAACAAAGGTTGTGGGTGCAGACAGGTTGGCTTTTACAGTCGAGATTCAGCCTCTGGACTGCTGCTGGGAGAGTGGGGGCTTCGCTGGGCCAAGGCTTGGCGTGATGGCTACAGGGACACCTCCGACACTGGTGGTCACAATGAGAGGGCTGCCCATCGCTCTCATCTAATAAGCGGGGTGAGTCCAACCCTGGGGACAGAGATGTCATTTGAGAGGCCTTCCCCACCCACATCCCTACCCCATCCCTCGTATTCTCTTCTTTCCAGCAGGTTAGACAAGTTCAGCCACATTTTGGCTTTCAAGGCTCAAATGGAAGAAAGCAAAAATTCCCTAGGGCACCGTGGCCTGAGATGCCTAGATTCACATCCGGAACCCTTTTTGTGGGCAGGGAACTCCTGGCTTCCTCTCATCAGCCCTGGCTCACCAAGTCCTGCGTGGCCAGAACTTGGCAGGTTGCCATGGATACCTGGAAGTGCTGTCCCAGCAGACAGCAGAGCCTTGCTGGGGACAGGAGAATTTGGGGGCACCTGAACTGCTGGCCAGAAGGGCTAAACAGGCCCCCCTGCCACCCTCATTTTGATCAGACCCCCTCCACCAGTCTCCTAAAAAAGGGCTTTCCAAACTTTACTGGGCACAGGAATCTCCCTCTCCGCCGACCTGGTTAAAATGCAAATACTGGCCGGGCGTGGTGGCTCACGCCTGTAATCCCAGCACTTTGGGAGGCCGAGGCGGGTGAATCACAAGGTCAAGAGATCAAGACCATCCTGGCCAACATAGTGAAACCCCGTCTCTACTAAAAATACAAAAAATTAGCTGGGCATAGTGTAGTCACAGCTACTCAGGAAGCTGAGGAAAGGGAATCGCTTAAATCCGGGAGGTGGAGGTTGCAGTGAGCCAAGATCGCACCACTGCACTCCAGCCTGGGCAACAGAGTGAGACTCCGTCTAAAAAAAAAAAAAAAATGGAGATGCTGATTCAACAGGTCTGGGGCAGGGGCAGAAGGTGCTGAGATTGTGTTTTCCTAACCAGCTCTCAGGTACTGCTGCTGGCCCACTGGCCGCACTGAGTAGCCAGGACCTAAACTGAGTCCTGGTGGGTTTCAGAAACCTCAGTCAGATTCCGAAGGTCCCGATTCCTGGACCCACTGCCTTAGGCCACCACTACCAGCCTTAACTCCAATGGGAACCTGTAGCCTGCCTGTAGTGGAAGGACTCTCTCTCCAGTCCGTTTTTGGATCATTCACCATCAGCCACTTCAAAGAAAGGAAATCAGCAGCCTGCATTTCAGGGAAACGTTTTAAGCTGTCCTGTCCCTTCCCCAGCTCTCCAAGTTATATAATGCATCCTTGTTGAAAATGCTGATAATGCTATTTGGGTGGCAGGAAGCCAATGTTGGGCTACATATTGCTTGGGGCTGGGGCTGGGGTCAGGGAAGGGGGCAGGGTCTGGGGAGGGTTTAAGGAGAGAAAGCGGCCAGGCAGATGGAGAGAGGACGGGAGGGCCAGGGTGGTCAAGGCCCAGGGATAAAGCCGATTGGTATGTCAGCAAAATCTGTCACTGGCTTTAGTGATTCGAAAGGCAGACACATTCTTTCATCTCTGTTAATCCTCATCTGATACAGAGGATTTTCCTGCCATTAAATCTGGAGAAAGAAAAATAAGCACTCAAACCTGCACAAGCAACTATGCCTCTTCACCCCTTGCTCCCGCCCCCCGACCCCCACCTTCACTTCTCTCTCAGACCATTTTTAGCATTTGTGACTGCCTGACTTGGGAGATGGATGGGCTGGGGGAGTGGAGGGGCACCTCAGAGGAGCGGGACCAGACAGACTCCCAAGACGGTAAGCAACATTTGAGTACCATTCATTAATGCTTCTCTGCAGGGGTTTCCTCTCCATCCATTTCCTTGCTGGGTTGTCAGTGATGCCATCTGAGTTGCTGTCAGGGCTGTAGCCTGGCGAAGGGTTTCCTAATGGATCCAAGCTGCCCATTTGCGGGGAGCTGCTGAGTGCCTGTTGTTACTGGTTTGTCTTAGCCCAACACCAGGGTCATTAGGAAGGAAGGGATGTAAGGAAGAAAGAAAGGCAGGGCATTCAGGAGGAAGTGTGGAGGCGTGGGAGGGTTCTCACAGGGCCCTCCCGGGCACTAGGTGACCTGTCCTTTCTCCCCTCAGGTAGGGATCCCACGGCTGGCTGGTCCTAAGCCACCGGGTGGATGAAAGGCCGAGGGATGTTGGTCCTGCTTCTGCATGGTGAGTTCTCCTGCTGGTGGGTGCAGGGGTTGGGAAGAGGCATGGAAGCCACAGAGTTTCTGCCCAAGGAGTCTTTAAAGTGGCTTCTGGGACAGCTGTATCTGGACACTTCTGATCAGGTTTCACTGACCCTGTGATTGTGGGGGAGGGGATAGAGAAAGCAAGAAAACAGCAGGTGGTGGGGGTTTTTCTTTGCTTAAAACAAAACTCCTGAGCCGAATATATGAAACAGTCCTCTTGGTGATTTTCTTATTCTAATTTCAGATATGAATTCATTGGTGTAATAACCAAAAGCTACAGTCCTACAGTGGTTTTTTTCTTTTCTTTTCTTTTTTTTTTTTTTTTTGAGATGGAGTCTCACTCTGTCACCCAGGCTGGGGTGCAGTGACATGGCTCTTGGCTCACTGCAACCTCTGCCTCCCAGGTTCAAGTGATTCTTGTGCCTCAGCCTCCTGAGTAGCTGGAACTACAGGCACCTGCCACCACGCCCAGCTAATTTTTTGTATTGTTAGTAAAGACGGGGTTTCGCCATGTTGCCCAGGCTGGTCTTGAACTCTTGACCTCAGGTGATCCGCCTGCCTTGGCCTCCCAAAGTGCTGGGATTACAGGCGTGAACCACCATGCCCGGCCAACAGTGGTTTCTAATCACATTATTTTAAACTCATTTAGTTAAAAACAAAAGTCCCTTAAAAAAAACCATCTTCCTAAAGGAAAAAGAAAAAATGAAAAATGTCTTAGAATTGTGGGATTATGGGATATTGAAGTTATTTGTCAAAGTTTCTCGCTCTGCTATGTGCACTTTAATATACCAAGAAGACTTGTTATGAAATATTTTGCCCGGCTCTAGCTGTTCCAATCTGACTGAGATAGCCTGAGGAAAAATCCTTTAAATTCTTCAGTAAATGATTCTACACAAAGAATCTGTTTTTTTCTAACCCTCGAGTGAATTTAATTCTTTGAGATATGATCTATGTAATAGACTTCTGTATGCGATGCTGGTAGAGAACATTTTACCGGATCATTCTAAAACGGGAGTAATGGAGTTTTCTTCTTCTTTATTCCACCTTTTCAAAAACCAGAACTTGCTCTGTTCAGTCACCCAACAGGCATACACTGTGTGCCTTCAATACGCTCAAGGGATATTTATGAGGGATATAATAGCATGGTCTTTGTCCTTGAGAAAATTCTTTTATAAGAGATTCAATAAATAAGCAATAAAAAAAAATTGGAGCAAGGCACATGGAACACTGTGATAAATAGGACATGACTTCCTACCTCGAGGAGGCTCTAAAGAACGGAGGTTGATATTTATATAATTACTAACAGCCAACTTCTTGCCATTCCTCCTACCTTGAAAAAATATGAAATTTGATTGACTCATTGGGACAGACCGTTTGCTTCCAACAGCCAGTATCATTTTAAACGTGCACCAAAAGCTCTACCGTTCCTCACAGAAAGCAGACAGTATTCATAGCCCACACACTGCAAAACAGGAACTGTCCCTGCTACAGAAACCCGAAATATATCCAGACTTCTTGTGACAAGTTGGAGAGCTCAGCGGTGACATCATTTGCTAACAATAGATGCACTTAAAATTAATGACCATCTCCACATCCCCTGGCACTTTAATTTAAAACACACTCTAGCAAGCACAGAGAATATTTCTCTGACTGCGAGTCACAAGCAATACGGACAATATGTTCCCGAGAAGCAGGCGGGGATACTGCTCTACCTCCTTGGCCAGAAAAAAAATGACTAAGTGAGCCTCACAAAACAAGACCTTGGGAAAATCAGAAGTGGCTCGCAACAGGGAAATTTGGGGCAAGAGAAATTCTCCTCTGGACACACAGGGCTCCTGGAAGTGCCCCACTTCTCAGATGCATAAGTGCAAATACCTCCACCTCCTCCCCCCATGTTAACCCTTGGGGTCTTCCCGCTGTTCACAGCATAATATCTGAACCCCTTAACTTGCTTTACAGGGTCTTTCACATGTGACTTTCTCTACACTGAGTCTTCAAAGAGGGTCAGGGGTTGTGTGTTTGTGTTTTTGTGTGTGTGTGTGTTTCTTTTGAGACAGGGTCTCGCTCTGTTGCCCAGGCTGGAGTGGAGTGGCACGATCTCGGCTCACTGCAACCTCTGCCTCCTGGGTTCAAGTGATTCTCGTGCCTCAGTCTCTGGAGTAGCTGGGATTATAGGCGTGCGCCACCACTACACCCGGCTAATTTTTGTATTTTTAGTAGAGATGGGGTTTCACCATGTTGGCCAGGCTGGTCTTCAACTCATGGCCTCAAGTGATCTGCCAGCCTTGGCGTTCCAAAGTGCTGGGATTACAGGTGTGAGCCACTGTGCCCCACCAAGATTTGCATTTTAAAGGAAGTCTATAGGAAATAGAATCACAATGAGATGCCACTCATACAACTAGAATGCCTACATGTTTTGCTTTGTTTTTTGTTTTTTGTTTTTTTTTTTTTTTTGAATAGGGTCTCACTCTGTTGACCAGGCTGAAGTGTAGTGGTACTATCTTGGCTCACTGCAACCTCCGCCTCCCGGGTTCACGCGATTCTCGTGCCTCAGCCTCCCGAGTAGCTGGGATTACAGGTGCCCCCCACCATGCTCTGCTAAGTTTTGTATTTTTAATAGATATGGGGTTTTGCCATGTTGACCAGGCTGTTTTTGAACTCCTGACCTCAGGTGATCTACCTGTCTCGGCCTCCCAAAGTGCTGGGATTGCAGGTGTGAGCCACTGCACCCGGCCTTGATTTCATTTCTGTCAAGTTCTAAAACAGGCAAAACTAATCTGTAGTTCAGAAAGCAGATCAGTGGTTGCCTGGAGCCAGAGGTGGAGAAAGGACTGAAGTCAAAGGAGCCTGAGGAAACTTTCTGGGTGGTAGAAATGTTTTAGGTGTTTTTGCCGTTGCTGTTGTTGTTGTTGTTGTTGTTCTGAGACAGGGTCTTGCTCTGTTGCCCAGGCTGGAGTGCAGTGGTACGATTATGGCTCACTGCAGCCTCAACTTCCTGGGCTCAAAGCATCCTCCCACCTCAGCTTCCCGAGTAGCTGGGACTAAACATGCACCACCATGCCGGCTAATTCTTGTTTTTTGTTGTAGAGATGGGGTTTCGCCATGTTGCCCTGGCTGGTTTTGAACTCCTGACCTCAAGCAATTTTCCTGCCTCGGCCTCCCAAAGTGCTGGGTGCCCGTCCAGACATGTTCTAAGTCTTGATTGGGGTGGTGGTTACACAGGCATGTATACATGTATTATACTTACCGAACTGCACACTTAAAATGGGTACATTTTATTGTAAGTAAAGTATACCTTAATCAACTTGATTTAAAAGAAAAAAAGAGGCCGGGCACGGTGGCTCAAGCCTGTAATCCCAGCACTTTGGGAGGCCGAGACGGGCGGATCACGAGGTCAGGAGATCGAGACCAGCCTGGCTAACACGGTGAAACCCCGTCTCTACTAAAAACACAAAAAACTAGCCGGGCGAGGTGGCGGGCGCCTGTAGTCCCAGCTATTTGGGAGGCTGAGGCAGGAGAATGGCGTAAACCTGGGAGGCAGAGCTTGTAGTGAGCTGAGATCCGGCCACTGCACTCCAGCCTGGGTGACAGAGCGAGACTCTGTCTCAAAAAAAAAAAGAAAAAGAAAAAAAAAAAAAGAAAAAAGAAGGCTAGAGGGAGAGAGTGGCTGTACCAGAAGCAGAAAAAATCCTTCACTGTCCACAGTCAGGCACTGTGGTGTGTCAGGCACTGTGGTGTGTCAGGCACTGTGGTGTATCAGGCAATATGTATGTGAGATTCATCAATGTTATTATGTGGGTTAGAGTAGTTTTTTCCTTTTGATTGCCTAGTAATATTCATTTGTACAGACTGACTGGTTAGTTTATCCATTCCCCTATTGTTGGGCATTTGTTTCCAGTTTGAGGTGATTGTTAATACTTAGGCCCGGAGGACTTTCTGGGGCCTTGCGTTCTTCTCCTCAGATGGGACAGATGTTCATCTCCACGTTTCACCAGACCTGCGAGGCCAACAGCAGACTACCCCTCTGGAAACATGGATTTCTCCATCCCTTATGACTTACGTTAACCAGCAAAACTGCAGCTCAAATCCTTTCTTTCCTGTCACAAAAGGTACCTGCATGGGGTGCAAACCAAGTTCTGGGGTCACAGGAGGCCAAAGGCCACGGCATGGTCTCCGCTACTGCACTTCTGTTTCCTCCAGCCAGTCTTGTTTTGAAGATCCAGCATTGGGTTTTGGTCCGAGGAGCTACTTGGTAGCATTTGCCAAGAATGGAAGGAGAATGATTTCTAGAGCCAAGGTAGCTAAATAGATTTTGCTGAAACCAGAAATTTGACCATATTTTCCCTTGCTATTTTTGGTTTCATGAGGAACAAGTTCTTTTAAAACAATGAGAATAAAGAAACATTCCAACCTCAGTCTGTGGTTGGAAACACCAAGTAACTGTTCTCCTAGCAAACCTCAAGGTGGGAAAGCACATATTTGAAAAGCCGAGGGCTTAGGAAAGAGAAACTGCTCAGCTGGTCTGCATTAGACCTCATTATGCGGTGCCTGAGGCTGGCCATCCCTGCCTCCTTGCAGCTCAGGGGCTGGCCAGGACACCCGAAAAGGACACGCAAGCAGGGAGCCATTTCTGGTGTTTATTTTCCCAGATTCAGGGACACCTTGTAACATTTTTAAAAAACTGAAGTAAAATTCACACAAGAGAAAATTAACTGTTAACTATCTTATTTTCTTCTTCTTCTTTTTTTTTTTTTTTTTTTTTTTGAGATGGAGTCTTGCTCTGTCGCCCAGGCTGGAGTGCAGTGGCACATTCTCTGCTCACTGCAACCTCCATCTCCCAGGTTCAAGCTATTCTCCTGCCTCAGCCTCCCAAGTAGCTGGAACTACAGGCACGCACCACCACGCCCAGCTAATTTTTGTATTTTTAGTAGAGACAGGGTTTCACCATGTTGGCCAGGCTGGTCTCAAACTCCTGACCTCAGGTGATCCACCCGCCTTGGCCTCCCAAAGTGCTGGGATTATAGGCATGGGCCACTGCACCCAGCCCATTAACCATCTTAAAGTGTACAATTTGGTGGCATCTAGCACATTCTCAATGTTGTGCAACCATCACCTCTACCTAGTTCCAAGACATTTTAGTCTCCCCAAAAGGAAACCCCATGTCTATTAAGCAGTCACTCCCTATTCTTCCCTCTCCTCAGCCCCTGACAACCATGAATCTGCTTTGTGTCTTTATGGATTGGCATATTCTGGACATTTCCTATAAAGGGAATCATAAAGTATGTGGCCTTGTATGACTGGCTTCTGTCACTCAGCATGTTTTGGAGGTCCATCTATGTTGTAGCATGTGTCAGTCCTTCATTCCTTTTTATTGTTTGTTTTTGAGACAGGGTCTCGCTTTGTCACCCAAGCTGGAGTGTGGTGCCATGATCACAGCTCACTGCAGCCTGGACCTCCCAGGCTCAAGAGATTCTCCTGCCTCAACCCCCCAAGTGGCTGAGACTACAGGCACACTTCTCCACCAAGCCCAGCTAATTTTTATATTTTTAGTAGAGATGGAGTTTCACCATGTTGCCCAGGCTGGTCTTGAACTCCTGGACTCAAGCAATCTGCCTACCTTGGCCTCTCAAAGTGTTGGGATTATAGGCGTGAGCCACCGTGCCAGGCCTTCATTCCTTTTTAAGGCCAAATAATACTCCGTTGTATAGCTATGTCACATTTGCTTATCCATCCATTGACTGATGGACATTTACTGTTTCTACCTTGGGCTTTTGTGAATAATGCTGCTGTGAACATGCATGTGCAACTGTCTCTTTGAGACCTTGCTGTCAAGTCCTCTAGGTATATGCCTAGGCATGGAATTGCTAGGTCATATAGTAACTCTACATTACACTTTGTGATTCTTTATATCACACAGATGAATCCCATTTTTATGAAATTGGTGCATCTAGACCCTTGATTTTTGACTTTGGCTGCATATTGTAATCACCTGTGGAGCTTTAAACATACCAATGCCTGATCCCACCCCTGAAGATTCTGATGTAATTGATCTGATGTATGGCCTGGGTGCTGTGAGTTTTCAAAGCTCCACAAGGCGATTCTAATGTTCAGCCTTGGAAATGAACCATCCTAGACTCCAGACTCCTTTTTGCAGCCTACCCCAAGTAATAACTTCAGTATTCTGACAACTGGTGTCATGCTTTCCATTCTAGGGCAGATTTCCACATAGTCCTTTTTTTTTGAGATGGAGTCTCTGTCGCCCAGGCTGGAGTGCAGTGGTGCGATCTCAGCTCACTGCAACCTCCGCCTCCCAGGTTCAAGCGATTCTTCTGCCTCAGCCTCCTGAGTAGCTGGGACTACAGGTGCATGCCACCACGCCTGAATAATTTTTGTATTTTCAGTAGAGACAGGGTTCACCATATTGGCCAGGCTGGTCTTGAACTTCTTACCTTGTGATCCGCCCACCTCGGCCTCCCAAAGTGCTGGGATTACAGGTGTGAGCCACCATGCCCAGCCGATCCTTTTTTTAAAGACGGGATCTCACTCCATCACCTAGGTTGGAGTGCAGTGTCACAGGTACAGCTCACTGCAGCCTCGACCTCCCCAGCTCAAGCAATCTTCCCACCTCAGCCTCCCAAGTAGCTAGGAGTACAGGTGTGCATCATCATACCTGGCTAATTTTCGTATTTTTTGTAGAGATGAGGTCTTGCCATGTTGCCCAGGCCCATCTTGAACTTCTGGGCTCAAATGATCCTCCCATCTTGGCTTCCCAAAGTGCTGGGATCACAGGCATGAGCCACTGCACCTGGCATCTGCATGGTCTTTGAAGGATTTGTGCCTTGATGAGGTTTAATCCTGTGACAAGAATGGTTCATAGAGCCCACACCTGGCTTGGGCCAGTGTTTTCACAGCTATGTCAAGCAACAAGACACATCGGTCCCCCATAACTGTCTACACATTACAGATGAGGAAACTGAGAGAGGTTGTCTGAGTTTTTTTTGTTTGTTTTTTGTTTTTTTGAGACGGAGTCTCACTCTGTCGCTCAGGCTGGAGTGCAGTGGTGCGATCGCGGCTCACTACAACCTCTACCTCCTGGATTCAAGTGATTCTCCTGCCTCAGCCTCCTGAGTAGCTGGGATTACAGGCGACCACCACCACACCTGGCTAATTTTTTGTATTTTTAGTGAAGACAGGGTTTCACCATGTTGGTCAGGCTGGTCTTGAACTCCTGACCTCAGGTGATCCACCTGCCTCGGCCTCCCAAAGTGCTGGGATTACAGGCGTGAGTCACTGCGCCCAGCCTGAGGATTTTTCTTTTTTTTTTTTTAAGCAGTATGAGAGAACAGGGATGAGAGTTAGTGTCCTCAGAGTTTATGAGAGAACTAGGTCAAGAGGCTGTGCCCTCGGGGTGAGTATTTTAAGACCGAATGTTCTGGAAAGCCTTGCATGTGAATCCCGGAGTGATGACAGAGGCTGGCTGAGTAGGGACCTGTCATAAGCCCAGGGCAGTCCTGCTACATTTGTTTCTCATCTTCCCCTCCCTACCTCACACTGGGATAAAAAGCACTGAAGCCTTTTTCCAATTTCCAGATGGATCCTTACCCAAAATACTGGTGCAAGAAGAGAAATTGCTAAGCAACTGCCAAATGAGTTTCACCTTCTCTTTTCACAAACTGTAATCTTTATTTTTAATTTGGTAAATGTTTTTCTGGCCAAGGTATTCCCATGGAACTCAGCTCTGAATAGCCAAGGAGACTTGTTTTTGGAGTGCTCACTGCTGATTCCGGGAGAGGCTATTTTTTCATTTGGATTCAGCAAAACCAGGGATGTCCTAAACAGTGTTTGATTTGATGTTATGTATTTCCTGTCATTGAATGGGGAGCAGTTTCCTTTTGGTTGAGGGGTGCTGCATGGTCCTGAATTTGAGTTGTTTTCTCTGCTAAGGTGAAGAGGTCACTGGCCGGGTGCAGTGGCTCATGCCTGTAATCCCAGCACTTTGGGAAGCTGAGGAGAGCAGATCACTTGACCAGATGGTTCAAGACCAGCCTGGTCAACATGGTGGAACCCCGTCTCTACTAAAGATACAAAAATTAGTTGGGCATGGTGGTGCATGCCAGTAGTTCCAGCTACTTGGGAGACTAGGCAGGAGAATCGCTTGAACCTGGGAGGTGGAGGTTGCAGTGAGCCAAGATCCTGCCATTGCATCACGTGGTTCTTCAGGAAAAGAGGAGAGGCCAGGAAGAGGGAGATGGTTCTAGAGAGATTAATGGAGCCTGTCTGATTCAGGATATTGCTCAGGACTCTTGTTGCAAGGCATCTACTTTAGGTCGTCGAAGTCAAGGAGTTTACTTAGGGACATTAGGTATTCTCAGGCTTCCTACTAGAGGCCACACTGCCCAGAGCAATGCCCAAACCAGGAAGTGCCCAGCTCCAGCGAAAACCCTGTGGTCACTGCCATTGGTGGCCATACCTGACAGCTCCAGGGAATCATGTTGGGTACTGGGTGCCAGAAATGCAAGCCTAAAAGCCCCTGCCACCATTCTGGCCAGACATTGGTTTCTGCCTGGTACCTACTTCTGAATCCAAGTCTCACTGGGTGTCTGATTGACAAGGCTATGTCACATGCCTGAGCCCTAACTGCAAAGGGAGTTGGGAAAGAAAGTTTCTGGCTTCCATCGTGAGGAGGCAGGACTTACGATGTTGGAAATTCCCTAAATGTAGAAAGAGTGCTTAAATGGTGCTGGGGAGCCAGAACACATGCTATGGTCTGAATGTTTGTGACCCTCATTCCCCACCCAATTCATATATTGAATCCAACTCTCCAAGATGATGGTATTAGGAGGTGGGGCCTTTAGGAGGGGATTAGGTCCTGAGAGTGTAACCCTCACAAATGGAATTAGTGCCCTCATAAAAGAGGCCTCAGAGGCCAGGCTCGGTGGCTCATGCCAGTAATCCCAGCACTTTGGGAGGCTGAGGTGGGCAGATCACCTGAGCTCAGGAGTTCACACCAGCCTGGGCAACATGGTGAAACCCCATCTCTATTAAAAATACAAAATTAGCTGGGCATGGTGGCGCATGCCTGTAATCCCCGCTACTCAGGAGGCTGAGGTAGGAGAATCGCTTGAACCCGGGAGGCGGAGGTTGCAGTGAGCCGAGATCATGCCATTGCCCTCTAGCTTGGGCAACAAGAATGAAACTCCGTCTCAAAAAAAAAAAAAAAAAAAAAAAAAAGGTTTCAGAGAGCTCCACCATGTGAGGACACAGTGAGAAGACAACTGTCTATAAGCCAAGAAGTGGGCCCTCGGCAGACACAGAATCTGCCTTGCTCTTGGATTTTCCAGCCTCCAGAACTGTGAGAAATCAATTTCTGTTGTTTGTAAGCCACCAAGTCTACGATAGTGTGTTACGGCAGCCTGAACTGATTAAGATAATACACCAGCTTCTTCACCTTGCCCTTTGCTCCTGCTCCCCCATAACTTTGACCTGCACATGGCTTTGGTACAAACCCCAGCCCCAAAGCTAGACAGGTTGGTGTTCACATGACCTTACTGACCAGTCATTCAGTGCCTATTCCATTTTCACGGAGAAGGAATGAATCTAATTAGCTCTGTTTAGGTCAAAGTGTTCATCTGTGGTGCAAACAGCTGTGGCTGGGAGGAGGTGGCAGAGACACATGGAACTCTGAGTGGGGTATTTTTTCTTAGAGGCAGTGGTTGGCAACACCTGCTGTCAGACTGTGGCAAATGAAAGCTACAAGGTCTCTCAAAGACCAGGATGTGCAGTGTCTTAGTCTATTTCATGCTGCTGTAACAGTACTAGAGACCGGGCAATTTATAAAGAACAGATACTTACTTCTTACAGTTCTGGAGGTTGGGAAGTCTAGGATTGAGGGGCTCACATCAAGTAAAAGCCTTCATGCGGCGCCATCCCATGGCGGAAGGTGGAAGTGTGAGAGAGCAAGAGGGGGCTGAACCTGCTTTTATAACAAATCTACTTTTGCAATAATGACATTAATCCATTCATGAGAGCAGAGGCCTCATGACCTAACCACCTCTTAAAGAGCCCACCTCTCAACATGATTGCAGTGGGGTTTAAGTCTCCAACACGTGAACTCAGGAGGACATATTCAAACCATAGTATGCAGTTTCTTCAGTTTACAGTTAAAGCAATGAAAGTTCAGAAAGGCTAGGTGTGTGGGGTGTGAGATAGTACAGTATAGTGAAAAACAAACAAAGGTTGGCATCATTTAACCGCCCTGAACCTCAGTTTCCTCTTTCATGAGAAGAGAAGAATAATCCTTATCTTGTATGGCTGTCATATTAAATGGAATAATGTCCATAGCAAGCTCAGCCCTGAGCAAATTCTTTTTGAGACGGAGTCTCACTCTATTGCCCAGGCTGGAGTGCAGTTGTATGATCTTGACTCACTGCAGCCTCTGCCACCCGGATTCAAGTGATTCTCCTGCCTCAGTCCCCCTCCCCGCAAGGAGCTGGGACTACAGGTGCATGCCACCATGCCCAACTAATTTTTGTATTTTTAGTAGAGATGGGGTTTCACCATGTTGGCCAGGCTGGTCTCAAACTCCTGACCTCAAGAGATCCACCCACCTCAGCCTCCCAAAGTGCTGGGATTATAGGCATGAGCCACCACGCCCGGCCCTAAGCAAATTCTTATTAAAAGCTGGTTGTTGGGCCAGGCGCAGTGGCTCACACCTGTAACCCCAGCACTTTGGGAGGCCAAGGCGGGTGGCTCATGAGGTCAGGAGATTGAGACCATCCTGGCTGACATGGTGAAACCCCGTCTCTACTAAAAATATAAAAAATTAGCCGGGCGTGGTGGCGGGCGCCAGTAGTCCCAGCTACTTGGGAGGCTGAGGCAGGAGAATGGCGTGAACCTGGGAGGCGGAGCTTGCAGTGAGCTGAGATCGTGCCACTGCACTCCAGCCTGGGCAACAGAGCGAGACTCCATATAAAAAAAAAAGCTGGTTGTTGGCCAGGTGCGGCGGCTCATGCCTGTAATCCCAGGAGTTTGGGAGACCAAAGTGGGTGGATCACCTGAAGTCAGGTGTTCAAGACTAGCCTGGCTAACATGGTGAAACCCCGCCTCTACCAAAAATACAAAAAAATTAGCCAGGTGTGGTGGCAGGTGCCTGTAGTCCCAGCTACTTGGGAGGCTGAGGCAGGAGAATCACTTGAACCCAAGAGGTGGAGGTTGCAGTGAGCCAAGATGGCGCCACTGCACCCCAGCGTGGGCAACAGAGCGAGACTCCATCTCAAAAAACACCACCACCACCAACGACAACAAAAAGCTCATTGTTATAAGAGCAAAAGAAACCCATACAATTTAGTTAATTTGAGTAGTATTATACATGTTCTTATTACCCAGATAACATATGTTACCACAGTACCTAAACTACGTCCTATAGATATTTGCTGTCATTTGGGGTTGCTTCCATCTGTAGGTCTTGTTCTGTTGAGCTGCCCCGAGCCACTCCCAGCAGCTCTGTTCTAGGACTGCACGTAAATGTTATCATATAGGCTGTGTGCAGTGGCTTACGCCTGTAATCCCAGCACCTTGGGGGGCCGAGGCAGGTAGATCTCCTGAGGTCAGGAATTCGAGACCAGCATGACCAACATGGTGAAACCCCATCTCTACTAAAAATACAAAAATTATCTGGGTGTGGTGGTGGGTGCCTGTAATGCCAGCACTTCGGGAGGCTGAGGAGGGTGGATCATGAGGTCAGGTGTTTGAGACCAGGCTGCAACATGGTGAAACCTCGTCTCTACTAAGAGTACAAAAATTAGCCAGGCATGGTGGTGTGTGCCTGTAATCCCAGCTACTCGGGAAGCTGAGGCAGGAGAATTGCTTGAACCCAGGAGGCAGAGGTTGCAGTGAGGTGAGATTGCACCACTATACTCCAACCTGGGTGACAAAGTGATACTCCATCTTTGAAAAAAAAAAAAAAAAGAAAAAAAAAAAGAAAAAAAATGTCATTGTATAGTATGTTTCTTTTGTGTCAAGTTTCTTTTAACATGTTTTTATTGCTTGTAGTTTGTTCCTTTTATTGCTGAGTAGTATTCTACTCTACAAATAAATTATAATTTATTTCTCCATTCTACTGTTGGGTAATTTCTACTTTTTATCAATTATAAATTAGCCTTTATGAACATTCTTCTATAGTCTCTTTGTGGACTTTTTTTTTTTTTTTTTTTTTTTTTTCATTTTTCTTGGGCAAATACTTAGGAGTGGAATTGCTGAATCACATGACAGGCATATGTTTAGCTTTAATAGATATTGCCAAAGTTTTACAAAGCTATGGAACTATTTTACACTCCCATCAACTATGCGAAAGAATCTAGTTGTTCTCCATCCTCATCAACATCTGGGGTTACCAGTCTTTTGAATTTTAGCATTCTAGTGAATGTGTAGGGAAATCTCACTGTAGTTTTAATTTGCATTTCTCTGATGCCTAATGACGCTGAGCACCTTTTCATGTGCTTAATGGCCATGTAATATATTCTATTTTTTTTTTTTTCGAGACAAGGTTTCACTCTGTCACCCAGGATGGAGTGTGGTGGTGCCATCTCAGCTCACTGTGGCCTCTGCCTCCTGGGTTCAAGTGATTCTCCTGCCTCAGTCTCCTGAGTAGCTGGGATTACAGGCACCCTCTACCATGTCTGGCTAATTTTTGTATTTTTAGCAGAGATGGGGTTTTGCCATGTTGGCTGGGCTGTTCTCGAACCCCTGACCTCAGGTGATCTGCCCACCTCGGCCTCCCAAAGTGCTGGGATTACAGGCGTGAGCCACCGCACCCGGCCTATTCTTTTGTCAAGCATTCAAGTCTTTTATCCATTTTTAAAAATAAATTTTTAAAAATTTTCTTCGTCTTCTTCACTGGCAAAGTGAAAGCAATCACCCATTTTTACTTGTCTTTTCATTATTCATTTGTAGGAGTTATTTTTACATTCTGTATAGTCATATATATAAGACATACCTACATACATACAATTAATATTTAAAGTGTATCCTCATGAAACTATCACCACAATCAAGATAATGAACATATCCATCACCCCCAAGAATCATGCCCCATTATAACCTCTCCCTCCTACCCTTCTCTGCCTCCCTACTCATCCCCAGGCGACCCCTGATCTTTGTTACTATAGATTAGTTTGCAGTTTCTAGAATTTTATGTAAGTGGAATCACACAATATATACTCTTTCTTTTTTTGGTCTGGCTCCTTTCACTCGGCAGAATTATCACGATTCATCCATGTTGTAGGTATCAATAGTCATTCCTTTTTTTGGCAATTTTAACATTATTTTTTTCTCTTTCATTTTTTAAAATTTCCATAGGTTTTTTGGGAACAGGTGGTATTTGCTTACATGAGGAAGTTCTTTAGTGGTGATTTGTGATATTTTGGTGCACTCATCACCTGAGCAACAAACACTGAAACCAAATTATAGTCTTATCCCTCACCCCCCTCCCACCCTTTCCCTCTGAGTCCCCAAAATCCATTGTATCATTCTCATGCCTTTGCATCCTCATAGCTTAGCTCTTACTTATGAGTGAGAACATATGGTGTTCGGTTTTCCATTCCTCAGTTACTTCACTTAGAATAATAATCTCCAATCCCATCCAGGTTGCTGTGAATGCCATTAATTTATTCCTTTTTATGGCGGGGTAGTATTCCATCACATATATATACCACAGTTTCTTTATCCACTTGTTAACTGATGGACATTTGGGCTGGTTCCATATTTGTGCAATTGCGAATTATGCTGCTATAAACATGTGTGTGCAAGTATCTTTTTCATATAATGACTTCTTTTCCTCTGGGTAGACACCCAGTAGTGGGATTGCTGGATCAAATGGTTCTACTTTTAGTTATTTAAGGAATCTCCACACTGTTTTCCATAGTGGTTGTACCAGTTTACATTCCCACCAGCAGTGTAGAAGTGTTCCCTGTTCACCACATCCACACCAACATCTACTATTTTTTGATTTATTGATTATGGCCATTCTTGCAGGAGCAAGGTGGTTTTGCATTATGGTTTTGATTTGCATTTCCCTGATCATTAGTGATGTTGAACATTTTTTCTTTTTTCTTTTTTTTCCTGAGACAGAGGCTCACTCTGTCATCCAGGCTGGAGTGCAGTAGTGCGATCTCAGCTCACTGCAACCTCTGCCTCCTGGGTTCAAGCAATTATCCTGCCTCAGTTTCCCAAGTAGCTGGGATTACAGGTACAGGCCACCACGCCTAATTTTTGTATTTTCATTAGAGACAGGGTTTCACCATGTTGGCCAGGCTGGTCTTGAACTCCTGATCTTGTGATCCACCCACTTCATCCTCCCAAAGTGCTGGGATTACAGGTGTGAGCCTCCGTGCCTGGCCAAGCATTTTTTCATGTTTCTTGACCATTTGTACATCTTTTTTTGCGAACTGTCCAATAGTCATTCCTTTTGATTGCTGAGTGATATTCCATTGTATGGCTATATCATTTGTTTGCCCATTCAACTCTTTTTTTTTTGTTTTTGTTTTTGAGATGGAGTCTCACTCTGTTGCCCAGGCTAGAGTGCAGTGGCGCAGTCTTGGCTCACTGCAAGCTCCACCTCCCGGGTTCACGCCATTCTCCTGCCTCAGCCACCCAAGTAGCTGGGACTACAGGCGCCCGCCACCATGCCCAGCTAATTTTTGTAGTTTTAGTAGAGACAGGGTTTCACCTTGTTAGCTAGGATGGTCTCGATCTCCTGACCTCGTGATCCGCCCGCCCTGGCCTCCCAAAATGCTGGGATTACAGGGGTGAGCCACCGTGCCCAGCCAGTAGTCTTTTATATTTAGTAGCATACTTAGCATTTCCATTGCTTTTTCATCACTCTTTATTCCTTCCTGTAGACCTAATTTTCATCTACCAGCATTTTCCTTCAGACTGAAGAATGTCTTCATTTTTTGTGCAGAAGATCTGCTGGAGAAGAATTTTCTCAGATTTTGTTTATCTGAAAGTATCTCTATTGCCCTTCATTTCTGAAGATATTTTCACTGGAGAGAGACAGAATTCTAGGGTGCCAGATTTTGCTTTTCATTCGGTGCTTAAAGGGCACTAATCCCTTTTTTTTTTTTAAAGACAAGGTCTGGCTCTGTGGCCCAGGCAGGAATTCAGTGGCATGATCTCCACTTACTGCAACCTCTGTATCCTGGGCTCAAGCGATCCTCCCACCTCAGCCTCCCAAGTAGCTGGGACTCAAGCGATCCTCCCACCTCAGCCTCCCAAGTAGCTGGGACTATGCCACCACACATAGCTAATTTTTGTATTTTTTGGTAGAGACAGGGTTTTGCCATGTTGCCCAGACTGGTCTCAAACTCCTGGGCTCAAGCGATCCACCCACCTCGGCCTCTGAAAGTGCTAGGATTACAGGCATGGGCCACTGTGCCTGGCCACTAATCCCATTCTTGATCATCCACTCTCATGACCTAAGCACCTCTGAAAGTCTCCATCTCCTAATACCATCACTTTGGGGGTTAGAATTTCAACACATAAATTTGGAAGGCGGATATAAACATTCAGACCGTAACTGTGATTCTCTTTTACTGTTTTTTACCCTATGTAACATGTCTTTTTGTTTTGGATACTTTTAAGAATTTTCTATCTTTATTTCTCAGCAGTTTGGCTATGATGGGCCGTGTGTGTGTGTGTGTGTGTGTGTGTGTGTGTGTGTGTGTGTGTGTATGTGTTTTATGTTACTTGGGGCTTGCTAAGCTTCTTGTTTTAATCAAATTTGGAAACTGTCATCAATTATCTTTTAGCCATATTCTGTATCTTCTCTCCTCTGAGACTCCACATACATGTATATTAGTCTAATTGCTTGATATTGTTCCACAGGTCATTGAGGCTCTGATAATTTTTCCCCCCGTCCTTTTTTCCCCCCGTCCTTTTTTTTTTTTCTCTCTGTGCTTCACTTTGGTGAATAACTATTGGCCTCTCTTCAAGTTTATGAAGATTTTCTTCTGCAGTGTCTAATCTGCTATATATCTTATTCAATAATTTTTAAAATTTTAGCTATTGTCTTATTTCAGTACTAAGATTTCTACTGGGTTCCTTTTTAGAGTTTCCATACCTCTTCTAAAATTCAGATTTCCTATGTCTTTGCCCATGATACCCATCTTTTCCTGTAAATTCCTTAACATATTTATAGCAAATCTTTGCTTGGTAATTCCAACATGCAGGTTGTCTGTGAATCCGCTTCTGCTGTTTGTTTTTGTTTTTGTTTTTTGAGACAGAGTCGCGCTCTGCCGCCCAGGCTGGAGTGCAGTGCAGTGGTGTGATCTCAGCTCACTGCAAGCTCCTCCTCCCGGGTTCACGCCATTCTCCTGCCTCAGCCTCCCGAGTAGCTGGAACTACAGGCGCCCACCACTACGCCCGGCTAATTTTTTTGTGTTTTTAGTACAGACGGGGTTTCACTGTGTTAACCAGGATGGTCTCGATCTCCTGACCTCGTGATCCGCCTGCCTCGGCCTCCCAAAGTGCTGGGATTACAGGCGTGAGCCACCGCGCCCGGCCTGTTTTTTTTTTTTTTTCTTCTTGATAAGTGTCATGTTTGCTGCTTCTTCACATGTCTAGTAGTATTTGGTTGTATACTGGATACTGTGGATGGCGGTGGTAGAAACTCTGGATTCTCTTGTCTTCTGTTGAAGAGTGTAGAATTTTGTTCTGGCATTCAGTTAAATTACTGGCAGATCATCTTGATCCCTGAAAGGCTTGGTTTTAGGCTTTTTAAGGGTAGGCCTACTTGAGTTTTGCCCTTAGTCCTGGGAAATGGTCTTCACTCCTGAGGCATGGTCCTTTGGGGTTTCAGTGGAAAGCTCAAGGTATTTGACAAGTTCCTCTAACTTGGCGTACCTTGAACTTTTTTTTTTTTTTTAAAGACAGAGCCTTGCTCTGTTGCCCAGCCTAGAGTGCGGTGGCATGATCTCAGCTCACTGCAATTCTACCTGTAGCCCCAACTACCTGCCCACCGAGTAGCTGGGACTACAGGTGCCCGTCACCACACCCAGCTAATTTTTTTTGTATTTTTAGTAAAGATGAGGTTTTACCATGTTGGCCAAGCTGGTCTCAAACTCCTGACCTCAAGTGATCTGCCTGCCTTGCCCTCCCAAAGTTCTGGGATTATAGGCCTGAACCACCACGCCCAGCCAGGACCTTGAACTCTTAAACTGCCTCCTGTCACTGGGCAATTGCTAAAATCTGTGTTTAGGTCTTTCGGTGTTTAGTTCTTGCTTTCCCCTTGGGCTCCTTGGAGTCATCCCACACATATGCCCTTCAGAACTCAGTCAAAGACATAAGGGGAACCTGTATACCAACTTTGTGGCTCCTCTTTTGAGGCTCCCTATTTTCCATGTTTTCCCTCCTCAATTTCCAGCCACTGTGGCAGCTATAAATGCTGATCTCTAAGCTGTCAGCTCAGCTTGCTTTCTCCTTTAGCTTCACTCCCCATGTGCTGTGTGGACTTGAAAATGCCCTGAGAGAGCCGGGCCCAGAGGCTCACGCCTGTGATCCCAGCACTTTGGAAGGCTGAGGCAGGAGGATCTCTTGAGGTCAGGAGTTCAAGACCAGCCTCGGCAACATAGTGACACCTTGTCTCTACAAAACATTAGCTGGGCATGGTGATACATACTTGTAGTCCCAGCTACTTGGGAGGCTCAGGTGAGAGGATTACCCTAGCCCAGGGAGGTCAAGGCTGTGGTGAACCGAGACTGCACCACTGCACTCCAGCGTGGGCAACAGAGAGAAGAGACCTTGCCCCCCCCCCAAAAAAAAAAAAAAAAAGAAAGAAAATGTCTTGAGAGGAAAAATCAGTTAGATGCACATCTCACCTAGTTTGTGTCTCTTCTTTGAAGGGTTGCATCAACTCTGATTGCCTGTTTTGGTTGTTCTCTGGGGCTTTAAAACAATTTTTTTTTTTTTTGAGACAGAGTTTCTCTCTTGTAGCCCAGGCTGCAGTGCAATGGCACTATCCTGGCTCACTGCAACCTCTGCCACCCAGATTCAAGCAATTTTCCTGCCTCAACCTCCTGAGTAGCTGAGATTACAGGTGCCCGCCAACATGCCTGGCTAATTTTTTTTTTTTTTTTGTAGTTTTAGTAGAGACAGGGTTTCGCCATGTTGGTGGCCAGATTGGTTTTTTTTTGTTTTGTTTTTCTTTTAGATGGATTTTTGCTCTTGTTGTCCAAGCTGGAGTGCAATGGCATGATCTTGGCTCACTGCAACCTCCACCTCCCGGGTTCAAGTGATTTTCCTGCCTCAGCCTCCCGAGCAGCTGGGATTACAGGTGCCCGCCACCATGCCCAGCTATTTTTTTTTTTTTTTTGTAATTTTAGTAGAGACAGGGTTTTGCCATGTTGGCCAGACTGGTCTTGAACTCCTGACCTCAGGTGATTCGCCTGCCTCGGCCTCCCAAAGTGCTGGGATTACAGGTGGGAGCCACCACACCCAGCTGGCCAGACTAGTCTTGAACTCCTGACCTCAAGTGATCCGCCCACTTCAGCCTCCCAAACTGCTGGGATTACAGGCGTGAACCACCACGCCCAGCTAAAACAATTTAAAAATATACATATTTTGTCCAGAGTCTACCATAGATAGCAGTGGGAATGTTAGTCTGATAGAAGCTACTCTGCCATGATCACAGTATAACTCATCCACATATATTATTATTAAAAGAATTTTTTTTTGGTGCCTTGCTTTTCTGGCTCACTAAACATATACTTAGTCTTCATACTGAACAAACCAATACAGTTTTGCTGTCAGTTCTGATAATTTACTTGACTTATTATTATTATTATTAATTATTTTAGATGGAGTCTTGCTCTATCACCCAGGCTGGAGTGCAGTGGTGCAATCTTGGCTCACTGCAACCTCTGCCTCCTGGGTTCAAGCGATTCTTGTGCATCAGCCTCCCGAGTAGCTGGGGTTACAGGCATGCGCCACTGCACCTGGCTAATTTTTGTATTTTTAGTACAGACAGGGTTTCACCATGTTGGCCAGGCTGGTCTCGAACTCCTGACCTCAGGTGATCTGTCCGCCTCTGCCTCCCAAAGTGCTGGGATTACAGGCGCGAGCCACCGTGCCCAGCGACTTAATTTATTACTTTTTGGGGGGACAAGGTCTTTTTCTGTTGTCCAGGCTGGAGTTCAGTGGTCCAATCATAGCTCTCTGTAACCCTGAACTCCTGGGCTCAAGTAATCCTCCTGCCTCAGCCTCCTGAGGGGTACTGTTTGCTCTCCTGCAGGAATTTCAGATAGAGCTGCCCCTGATCACGAAATAAACATTGTGCATCTACCATGCTGCCTTTTCCATTGGTCCCCAAGATTGGGCTTGGGGCCTCTGGCTTCCACAGGGTAGCAGGCCACGACATTCTACCTTTTTTTTTTTTTTTTTTTTTTTTTTGAGACAGTCTCACTCTGTCACCCAGGCTAGAGTATAGTGATGCAATCTCGGCTCACTGCAACCTCTTCCTCCTGGGTTCAAGCAATTCTGCTTCCTCAGCCTCCCGAGTAGCTGGGATTACAGGTGCATGCCACCACACCCGGCTAAGTTTTGTACTTTTAGTAGAGACAGGGTTTCACCATGTTGGCCAGGCTAGTCTCGAACACCTGACCTTAGGTGATCCACCCACCTCTGCTTCCCAAAGTGCTGGGATCACAGGCGTGAGCCACTGTGCCCAGCCTCATGACATTCTACTTTGCTGCAGGTGGCAAGCCTACTGGTGGGTTTTGAAGTCTTTATCTGATCCTCCATTCAAATGCTCAGAACGAAAGTAATTTATAAACAACTTACTCTCCCATGATGATGTAAAAAAGGTTCTAGCAGGCAAGGACTGGTGAACGGAACTTAACTGCAGAGTGTCTATAATTAATTCTTTTGAGATGTGCAAGAAGGTCATTGATTTTATTTAGTATGCTGTCCTTTTGGCTTAATTTTAGTGACTGTTAAAGAAAAAAAATTAATTGATAGGCTTTTCTTTCATTCCCAATCTCCTGCTCCCTAATTCTCCCTCCTCCTTGAGGCATAATTTACTCAATGGGGATGTTCAGGAATTGAATTCTTCTGGTGAGAGGAACTACAGTAGCACCAACAGAAATATAACACAAGCCACATGTTTAAAAATTCTGAGCAGTCACATTAAAAAAAGGTAAAAAGAAACAGTTAACATTAATTTTAATATTTTATTTAACCCAATATATCTAAAATACCATTGTAACATGTAATCAGTATAAAAATCATTGATGCAGCTGGGTGCGGTGGCTCACACCTATAATCCCAGCACTTTGGGAGACCGAGGTGGGCGGATCAACTGAGGTCAGGAGTTTGAGACCAGCCTGGCCAACATGGCAAAACCCAATTAGCTGGGTGTGGTGGCACCTGTAATCCCAGCTACTTGGGTGGCTGAGGCAGAAGAATCACTTGAACCTGGGAGGTGGAGGTTGCAGTGAGCCGAGATAGCGCCATTGTACTCTAGCCTGGCGACAGAATGAGGACTCAGTCTCAAAAAAAAAAAAATCACTGATGCAGTATTTTACTCTTTTTAAGTCTTTGAGATCTGGTGTGTCTTCTATATGCATAGCACATCTCAATTTGGGTTAGCCACTTTTCAAATGCTCAGTAGCCCATGGGGCTAGTGGCTACTGTATTGGGCAGTGCAGGTCTAGAGGGTAAGCTACAGCAATGCCCTCGGAGATCCTCCAGGGCCTGCAGACAACAAACCCTCAAGGCCACATTCTAGTGTTTCCTGACCAAACTGAGGGTGGGGTTGCTATTGCTCACAGCCCAATAATGAGATGCAGATGAACTGGGAAAGGAGGGAGTTTTTATTTCTGTAACTGGTTACATGGAAAAGGTCTGGAAAATATATCCAGACCAACTCAAAATTACAAAGTTTTCCAGAGCTTATATACCTTCTTTTTTTTTTTTTTTTTTTTTTTTTTTTTTGAGACGGAGTCTCGCTGTGTCGCCCAGGCTGGAGTGCAGTGGCGCGATCTCGGCTCACTGCAAGCTCCGCCTCCCGGGTTCACGCCATTCTCCCGCCTCAGCCTCCGAGTAGCTGGGACTACAGGTGCCCGCCACCACGCCCGGCTAGTTTTTTGTATTTTTAGTAGAGACGGGGTTTCACCATGTTAGCCAGGATGGTCTCGATCTCCTGACCTCGTGATCCACCCGCCTCGGCCTCCCAAAGTGCTGGGATTACAGGCTTGAGCCACCGCGCCCGGTCTTTTTTTTTTTTTTGAGATGGAGTTTCACTCTTGTCACCCAGGCTGGAGTGCAATGGCATTATCTCAGCTCACTGCAACCTCTGCTTCCCAGGTTCAAGCAATTCTCCTGCCTCAGCCTTCCGAGTAGCTGGGATTACAGGTGCCCACCACCATGCCTGGCTAATTTTTGTACTTTTAGTACAGACGGAGTTTCACACATATTGGCCAGGCTAGTCTCGAACTCCTGACCTCAGGTGATCTGCCCACCTTGGCCTCTCAAAGTACTGGGATTACAGGCGTGAGCCACCGCACCTGACCCAGAGTTTATACACCTTCTAAGCTATATGTCCACGTGTATGTGTGCATTCATCTAAAGGCATAAGTGATTAACTTCTTTTACTCTGTAACTAAAATCTGAGTTTTGAAGACCTTCCTCTGGAGCCTCAGTAAATTTACTTAATCTAGATGGGTCCAGGTGCTGGGGTGACTACCCTTATCTTGTCTCCTGCTAAATCATGGAGGTTTGGGGAGTTCCTTCAGACCCCCAATAAACTTGTTTGTGGAGGTCTGGGGAGTTTAGACCCCCAGTAAAACTTGTTTAATCCTAAATGGGTCCTGTTAAGAATTATTTCATTATCTTGTCATGCTTTAAGGCCCAGGAAAGGCCTGGGCAAAACTCTTTTTGGGCTTTTGTTACCTTCCAGTCTTTGTATAAGGGCACTGGCTTTTATATATATATATATATATATATATATATTTTTTTTTTTTTTCCTGGGGTAACTGGTTCTTTAGAAGGAGGGGAGCACTGGGGAGTATCTTCAGGGTGGCTGAACTTTGCAACCTCTTTAATAAACAACTTCCCCCTGTAAAGTCTGTCCTCCTTTATCACCACACCCCGATGCCCCAGTCTTCAGGAAATGGCATCAGGCCCATATTTCTGTAGAATTCAGAGTTCTGCGAGGTAGAGCATTCCTTCCAATGGGATCTTAGAATTCTTAGAGTTGTAGAATTTTACTGACTAGATTCAGGAGGTCTCAGGAGTCCAGACTTCCTTAAAGCTTGGCTCAAAATTCCAAGGGAGCTCATAACTCCATGGGACCCAGAGTTCCTGGCTCGGGAACATTGGGAGACCTGGGATACAGTGGCTTAGCCTCAAGCATAAAGGTGAACAATATCTTTATGGCTTGAAAGTATATGAAATAATGTCACTACATCAGAGCAGCGCCTCTGCTTGCATACCTATGGGAGTCTGTAGCTGTGACACGTAGAAGTTGGCCACATCCAGGTCAGTGGCTCCAAAGTGGGTGGCCACACGCACACCCTCGTGCAATGTGAAGCTCACCTTACGATTCACCATGGCCAGCAGGCTGCGGAGGTAACGCTCCAGAAGGGCGGCTCAGGCCGCTGCTCCTGGGATTCCAGGGATTCTTGAGCTACGGGACACTCCTGGATTTCAGGAACCTCTGGCTTCAGGGGCAAAGCCACGGCTGAGGCCATCAGGGCCTTGGGGCAGCTGGAGCACAGGCACGGAAAAGGTCACTGGAGCCTGCATTGTCTTGGCGAGGTCCGTGACTACTGGCGCCCCCACTTCTGCCGGCGCCCCGCAGTAGAGGCCCGGGCAGGCCCCGAGCCGCAGAGCCTGGGTTCTGCCCTTGCCACCGCCACCAACACACGTGGTCGCGGGCAATATTATTTATTTAGTTTTGATACGGAGTCTCACTCTGTCGCCCGGGCTAGAGTGCAGTGGTGTGATCTCAGCTCACTGGAACCTCCGCTTCCCGGGTTCAAGGGATTCTCGTGCTTCAGCCTCCCGAGTAGGTGGGATTACAGGCGCCCATCACCACGCCCGGCTAATTTTTGTATTTTTAGTAGAGACGGAGTTTCACCATGTTGCTCAGGCTGGTGTGAACTCCTGAGCTCAGGTGATCCACCCGCCTCGGCCTCCCAAAGTGCTGGGATTACAGGCATGAGCCACTGCGACGGGCCAGCTTTTAATACTTAACCATTCAGTCAGTGCTGAAACAGTTGTTATAGGAGGCCTGCGTTAGTGAAACCTGGCCTGCCACACTGGGAGCACACTAGTGGTGGTACAGGCAGGAGGGAGTTTAGACTGGGGTCAGCTGCAGGGATTGCAGCTGGGTTTTGCTGATTAAGGTAACTGGAAAGCAAAGGAGCGGGTGTCTTAGGTGGATAAACCCGTGTGAGGCCGCGGAGGTGGGAAGAGGCCATGCGCCGGACACAGGATAACTCGGTGGAGGGCCTGCATCCTGCTGCCCGGGCAGGCAGGATTTTTCCTGGGGTGACCTTTGGCTGACTGTTGCTCCTTTTTTCTCTTTTCTCCTCCTTCCCGACCCCCCACCACCCTGTCCCCGCAGTGGTGGTCCTCGGCCTGCCCAGAGCCCGGGCCGTGGGGGCCTGCGCTCGGGCTTGTCCCACCGCCTGCGCCTGCAGCACTGTGGAGCGCGGCTGCTCAGTGCGCTGCGACCGCGCGGGCCTCCTGCGGGTGCCGGCCGACTTCCCGTGCGAGGCGGTCTCCATCGACCTGGACCGGAACGGCCTGCGCTTCCTGGGCGAGCGGGCCTTCGGCACGCTGCCGTCCCTGCGCCGCCTGTCGCTGCGCCACAACAACCTGTCCTTCATCACGCCCGGCGCCTTCAAGGGCCTGCCGCGCCTGGCTGAGCTGCGCCTGGCGCACAACGGCGATCTACGCTACCTGCACGCGCGCACCTTCGCGGCGCTCGGCCGCCTGCGCCGCCTGGACCTAGCCGCCTGCCGCCTCTTCAGCGTGCCCGAGCGCCTCCTGGCCGAACTGCCGGCCCTGCGCGAGCTCGCCGCCTTCGACAACCTGTTCCGCCGCGTGCCGGGCGCGCTACGGGGCCTGGCCAACCTGACGCACGCGCACCTGGAGCGCGGCCGCATCGAGGCGGTGGCCTCCAGCTCGCTGCAGGGCCTGCGCCGCCTGCGCTCGCTCAGCCTGCAGGCCAACCGCGTCCGTGCCGTGCACGCTGGCGCCTTCGGTGACTGTGGCGTCCTGGAGCATCTGCTGCTCAACGACAACCTGCTGGCCGAGCTCCCGGCCGACGCCTTCCGCGGCCTGCGGCGCCTGCGCACGCTCAACCTGGGTGGCAACGCACTGGACCGCGTGGCGCGCGCCTGGTTCGTTGAGTTGGCCGAGCTCGAGCTGCTCTACCTGGACCGCAACAGCATCGCCTTCGTGGAGGAGGGCGCCTTCCAGAACCTCTCGGGCCTCCTCGCCCTGCACCTCAACAGCAACCGCCTCACCGTGCTCGCCTGGGCCGCCTTCCAGCCCGGCTTCTTCCTGGGCCGCCTCTTCCTCTTCCGCAACCCGTGGTGCTGCGACTGCCGCCTGGAGTGGCTGCGGGACTGGATGGAGGGCTCCGGGCGTGTCACCGACGTGCCGTGCGCCTCCCCGGGCTCCGTGGCCGGCCTGGACCTCAGCCGGGTGACCTTCGGGCGCTCCTCCAATGGCCTCTGTGTGGACCCCGAGGAGCTGAACCTCACCACGTCCAGTCCAGGCCCGTCCCCAGAACCAGCGGCCACCACCGTGAGCAGGTTCAGCAGCCTCCTCTCCAAGCTGCTGGCCCCGAGGGTCCTGGTGGAGGAGGAGGCCAACACCACTGGGGGGCTGGCCAACGCCTCCCTGTCCTACAGCCTCTCCTCCCGTGGGGTGGGAGGCGCTGGCCGGCAGCCCTGGTTTCTCCTCACCTCTTGTCTCCTGCCCAGTGTGGCCCAGCACGTGGTGTTTGGCCTGCAGATGGACTGACTGGCCAGAGGGGCAAAGTTTGCTTAACTGGGCTTGAGAGTGTTTGTGGAAAGGGGAGAGGAGACGGGATGGGGGACAGAGGTGAAAATCCCAGTGGAGGGTGAAATGAACCGTTTCCCTCCAGAGATGGCCCCAGGGAGAACACAGGGACATGCCACTCGAGGGGGAGGATGGTATGTATTTCTGCTCTTGTCACACGGGCATCCATTGGAAAAGAACGTGGGCCAAGAATGAACGTGGGCCCTCGGGTGGGAAGACTAGGACTCGGAAGCTTCTAGGGCTTCACATCCCCTCCCCTCCCCTCCCCTCCTCTCCTCTCTCCTCCCCACCCCATCCCACCCCACCCCACCATCTTCCAGGCAACAGTGCCTGCAAGGCCTGAATTAGAGAGACTTCCATTGGCTAAGTAGTTAAGAGCCGTCCGAGTTCTCCTGGCGGGGTAACCCATTATACCCAAGTCCTTTGTTTCCTACCACAATCCTCCTCCTCCTCTCCGGGGACCTGGAAACACTAGGATTCAGGAAGGTGGGCAGGACGTGAGAGAAAGGAGATGGGAGAGAGACTTAAGACAAAGGGTGGCGGTGGTTCCTGGGGTCTGAGATGTTTTAGGAGGCGTTTAAAACAAAGATCCAGTTCATTTACTCCACAGTTATTCCCAGGGCTGGCCCTAGCCACAAAGGAACTTTAGGGCAGGGTAGGGAAAAAAGGGGCAGCAGGGGGTGTGTTTGTGGACAAATAAATTTGTAAAGTCCGAGGATTAAAAAAAAAAAAAGGTTAAACCGGTTTCTGTACTGCTGGACTTTTCAGAGTCTTTCATATGCTAACATTCATTGTGAATCTCCCAGGAGGCCACACAATCCTTTTTTCTTAGCGTTTTGTGGGAAGAATGTCCGGAAGACACAGAGAGCGGGGCAGGGAGGCTCCAGCTTGGATGATTCCATTAGGTGTGGAAATTATTATGGGCTGCACACTACGGCCAAGAGGGAAGGAGGCAGCCAGTAGCTGGGAAAGGGGATTTAGAGATTTCTCAGGTTGGGAGTTGGCCAACTATATTCCCCCAGGCTTGACTGCAAGGGCAAAGGCCAGCCAGGCCTGCAGCAAGCATGCATGGCTCGGGTATGCTGTGTCTGAGGGTGGGGCTACCAAATCCCACCTAGGGGCCCTACCAAACCCAGCTTTTCTCAGGGTTGCAGTGGGAACAAATGGTGTTTGACTGTTCTGTCTGCCTCAGCGTCAGCAGCTCGTTTAGCATAGGCTGCAAGAATAAGGCTTTGCAGGCTGAGTTGCAAATGCTGGCTCTGCTGGCCTGCCGTGCCCATCTCTGTGGTTTGCAGCAGAACTATCCTAAGCTGGTCACAACAGGCAGAGATTCCTGACAGACTGTAAGGCAGTCAAGTCAAGAAAAGTGCATATGCTGCTCACCACTCACCCAGGAACCCAAGCTGTTCTCTACACTGCATGCTATGACTGCATTTGTCAACATTCTGGAAATTGTAATCTTTTTAATGTCCTCTCTGTATTTGAAGAGGTGGGTTTTGAAAACCCACATGAAGGCTGGGCGTGGTGGCTCACACCTGTAATCCCAGCACTTTGGGAGGCTGAGGCAGGTGGATCACGAGGTTAGGAGTTCGAGACCAGCCTGGCCAACAAAGTGAAACCCCATCTCTACTAAAAATACAAAAATTAGCCAGGCATTGTGTCATGCACCTGTAGTTCCAGCTACTTGGGAGCCTGAGGCAGAAGAATCGCTTGAACCTGGGAGGCAGAGGTTGTGGTGAGCCAAGATTGCACTACTGCACTCCGGCCTGGGCAACAGAGCAAGACTCCGTCTCAAAAAAAAAAAGAAGAAAACTCACATGAATTCAGGGTGCACCAAGCTGTCACTTTTTTTTTTTTGAGACGGAGTTTCATTCTTGTTGCCCAGCTTGGAGTACAGTGGCGTGATCTTGGCTCACCACAATCTCTGCTTCCCGGATTCAAGCGATTCTCCTGCTTCAGCCTCCCAAGTAGCTGGGATTACAGGCATGCGCCACCACACCTGGCTAATTTTGTATTTTTAGCTCCATGTTGGTCAGGCTGGTCTCGAACTCCTGACCTCAGGTGATCCGCCTGCCTCAGCCTCCCAAACTGCTGGGATTACAGGTGTGAGCCCCCATGCCCGGCCAAGCTGTCACTTCTTCATGGGGACACTCGTGTGTCTCTGTGTAATACTAAGTATTGGAAATGTCGCACAAAGTACTGCTGAGGACAGGTGTATTCAGATGTTTCAACCATTAATGGTCATTAACTCCATGGGTTTTAAATTTTTAAAAAACCAGACTGGGCACAGTGACTCATGGCTATAATCCCAGCACTTTGGGAAGCTGAGCCAGGAGGATCGCTTGAACTCGGTAGTTTGAGACCAGTGTGGGCAACATAGTGAGACCCCATCTCTACAAAAAAAATAAAAAATTACCTGAGCATGGTGTTGAGCACCAATAGTCCCAGCTATGCAGGAGACTGATGTGGGAGGATGTCTTGAGCCCAGGAAGTTGAGGCTGTGGTGAGCTGTGTTCATACCACTGCACTCCAGCCTGGGTGACAGAGCAAGGCCCTGTCTGGAAAAAAAAAGAAAAAAATTATAGAATAGAAAAGTCACAGAGTATCACGTAATATTATAAGACTAAGTATTGTTTTGTGAAACTTTTTTTTTTTTTTTTTGAGACGAAGTCTCGCTGTGTCACCCAGACTGGAGTGCAATGGCATGATCTTGGCTCACTGCAACCTCCGCTTCCTGGGTTCAAGCGATTCTACTGCCTCAGCCTCCAGAGTAGCTGGGATTACAGGCACTGCCCCACCGTGCCTGGCTAATTTTTGTAGTTTTAGTACAGATGGGGTTTCACTGTGTTGGCCAGGCTGGTCTCGAACTCCTGATCTCGTGATTCGCCTGCCTCAGCCTCCCAAAGTACTGGTATTACAGGCGTGAGCCACCACACCCGGTGAAACTTTTTATTTAATATATATGCATTTGTTAAATTATACATGTATGTGTGTGTGTACTGGGTTACTGTGTACAATTTATATTTTATCGTGGGTTATGGTTAAAATTTCAAAGCCACTAATCTGGAGCATGTGTGATTTTTTCAAACCTACAGAAAAGTTGCAGGAATGAACACTTTGGCCATTCACCTAGGTTTCCCAATTGTTAACATTTTACCATATTTGCTTTTTCTCTCTCTCCGTATTATTATTATTTCTTACTAACAGTTTGAGTTGGTTGCAAACATCATGACCTTTTGCGCCCAGGAGTTTGAGGTTACAGTGAGCTATGATTGCGCCACTGTGCTCCAGCCTGGGCAACAGAACAAGACGTCTTCTCTTAAAAAAAAAAAAAAAAAAAAAAAAAAAAAAAAAGATTCACTCTATATTGAAATTTTTACAGTTATCAAAATTATTAAGCAGTCATTTTTTTTCCTATGGGCTAAAGAGGTTTCTAGGTCATGGCTTGCTTTGGTTTGGTCACAATATTCAAAGCTGGAAACCTGTTGATTGATTGTAATGTTTCAAAGTGAATTTGTTCTCCAAATGTCTTACTTTTGAAAAGCGAGAATCAGATGAGGGCAGAATTGTTGTTTGCTCAAACCGAGTGTCGTGGCCATGGTAACTGAGTGAAGGTCACGAGAATCCTGGAGACCAGATTTCTGCATTGAGGTATCCAGGGAAGTCCATGGCAGACATGCAGCCTGGGTTACTGAGGAACAAGGTGCTGCCTTGAGAGGAATGTCCTTCCTTTCATTTGGAGCGGGTTTGTGAGAGTCAGCCTCAAAATGCTGCTCCGGTTCTGCCTGGGTGGTTAGATGGCCAGCTTTTTAATGGACATTTGCTTGGCTGAATGTTTTTGAAGGAGTATCAGCATTAAAATAGCCTCCAGGGAAACAGGTTTTTATAGAGCTACCCAGCCCAGTAGAACTCTGGGAACGTGGGAGCTACTTACTGCCAAACAGACCCAGAGTTGCTTGGAATGAGTTCCCAGTGAATTTGTGGCCATCATGAGCTCTCGTGAGAAAACAGGGAATGAAGAGTTTCCATTTTGAGTTCATTTAGGCTCTCACCCCATCACTGGCTACATGGTACCTTAAGTAAATAGTAGGTACTATAGATTCTGTTAAGCAAAACTATGTGTATCAGTCAGGATGGGCCATGCTATGCTGTGGTAACAGGTAACTCCCAAAGCTCAGTGGCTTACGGAGGTTTATTTCTTGCTCATGCTACCTGTCCATTGTAGGATCATTAGTGGGGCTCTGCTCATTGTAGCCATTCAGGGACCCAGGCTGACAAAGGATACACCATCTTAGGACATTGTTATTAAACACGAAGCTCTAGGGTTTGCCACAGAAGAGGAGAGCTTGGGAGAGTTGTGTATCACTTTTTTTCTTTTTTTTTTTTCTTTTGATATGAAGTCTGTCTGTCACCCAGGCTGGAGTGCAATGGTGCCATCTAGGCTCACTGCAACCTCTCCCTCCCGGGTTCAAGCAATTCTTCCACCTCAGCCTCCCAAGTAGCTGGGAGGGCACCTGCCATCATGCCCAGCTAATTTTTGTGTTTTTGTAGAGACAGGGTTTCACCATGTTGGCCAGGCTGGTCTTGAACTCCTGACCTCAAGTGATCTGCCCACATCCCAAAGTGCTGGGATTACAGGCGTGAGCCACTGCACCCACCCTGTGCTTCGCTGTTAAATATTTCCACACAGATGTGACACACGTTGCTGCTCAAATCTCATTGACCAAAAAGGTCACATAGCCAGACTTAACTTCACTGAAAAATGGAAACATGATTCCCCTATGAACCCAGGAGAAGGGAACTGGGAATATTAGTGGACACTAGTAGTGCTCCAGGCTGGGTGTGGTGGCTCATTCCTGTAACCCCAGCACTTCAGGAGGCTGAGGCAGGAGGATCACTTGAGACCAGGTGTTTTAGAGTAGCCTGGGCAACACAGCGAGAGCCCATCTCTACGAAAAAAAAAAAAAAAAAAATAGCCAGTTGTGGTGGCACGTGCTTGTAGTCCCAGCTACTAGGAAGGCTGGGGTGGGAGGATCACTTGAGTCCAGGAGTTCAAGGATGCAGGCAGCTATGATAATGTTAGGGTAGGTAGTCAGGCATGAGCAGAGCAGGAGAGGGCTCTCCCCCAACCAGGAATGTCAGGCGACCATCAGGTGATGGGCAGGCAGTTGTTAAGGTGTCCCTCTCAAATAATAATTTGTTGCAGCTGGTATCAGGGAAAGGCAGGCTGCCAAAAGATAGAAAACACCTGAAACTGGTGATCAGCAGCTTCCTCATAAGATCTCAGGAGTTGGCCGAGTGGACTCAAACATGCACACAAAATGGCAAAATGGAGTTTAACCTTCCTCTAGGAACACTGGATTGGTAAGGGAAGAATGCCTCAAGTGAGCATGCGTGCGACTCCAGTAAATGCGCTGTGCATGCAGCCCCTCCCAAGTGCTGTCAGGTCACTGTGCATGCAGGCAGCTGACCCCAAGGGAAGACTCAGGGGAGAAGTAACACAACCCCAAAAGCACGCCAACATAGAAAACCCCAAGTCAAAGGTCACACCATGCACTTGAATCTCTCAAGTTGCCTGCTTGGCCCTCTTCCAAGTCTACTTTACTTCCTTTTGTTCCTGCTCTAAAACTTTTAAATAAACTCTCACTCCTGCTTTAAAACTTGCCTTGGTCTCTCACTCTGCCTTATGCCCCTTAGACAAATTCTTTCCTCTGCAGAGGCAAGGATTGAGTTTGCTGCAGACCCGGGCGGATTCACCACTGCTAACAATCACGGTACTGCATTCCAGCCTGGGTGACAGAGTGAGGCTCCGTCTCTAAAAAACAAATAAAAACCTGTACTTTTCAGAACTGTCAAAAGGAAGAGAGACTTGAAGGGGAAATCTGGTGAGCAATCCGCTAGCCCCCGGCGAGACTTCTGGACACTGTATTTAGCCAATAGGAATGCTATGGCCTCTTTGTATTGGTTCTTTCAAGTTAAGGGAACAGAAAATACAGAGACAAAAGGCTCATATTTTTCCTTTAAAAAATGTTTTCCTTACAAATACTCAACTTATCGTATTCAACTCCCCAGAAGCTTGATCTTTGGAAAATATTCCCCCTTAGCCCTCTGTCTCTTTCCGAGAGGCTCCTCTGTGGTGGTTTCACAACTCAGGTCAACAGCCCCCACACCCACCCGCCTTTGTTAATCTACCACAGTGCCGCCCTCTAGAGGACAATGTCTGCTGGGCACAGCTGTCCTTGGCTGGCTGTCCCTTCTGCCATCCTCAACCTGACCTCAAGGAAGGGAACCCTAGTCCTCTTTGATCCTCAGGCCCAAAGATGGTTTAGGCCCTTGCTTCACAGCCCAGAAGAGAACACCAGGCTGGGAAGTGAATGAGACTTCTCCAAAGGGTTGGTTATAATAGAAGGGAAGTGAAGAGGCCACTGACTAACACTGGACGGGGCTGTTGGCAGAACTGTTAGCCCCCAACCCCCTCAGAGGCCCCTGCAGCTGGCCTAACTTCCCTCCCTACCCACACGCACTGGGAATGCTAAGGCCTCCCTCTGTTTCTGAGGCCAAATTCTCAGGGAAGATTTTTTTTGTCCCCCAGCCTAAAGCCCACCTCACCAGCCCCACACGGGAAACTCTACTCTCCAGGTCGTGGCCCACTTTGTCCTCAGCAGCACTCTCCACAGGATGTCACACATAGTCCTACTGTGTGGGCCATCAGAGCTGCCGAAAGGAGCAGTCAAGTCCAGGTCTCTCACAGGACTGGGCTGATTTGAGGAGTCTTCTGTCTAATTCTCCTCTCTCTGGTCTCAAGCAGCCCCTGGTCTTTGGTGTCTGTCCCCACCGTGGTCTCGGGTATAGGCAGGGGCACCCAGCACTTTGGTGTCTGCCCTCACTGTGGTCTGGGGTACAGACAGGGATGAAGTGCAGCCTCTCCCAGTCAACTTCAGTTCCTGAATGAATGTTATTTCTTTTTTTTTTTTTTTTGAGACTGAGTCTCGCTCTGTCGCCCGGGCTGGAGTGCAGTGGCCGGACCTCAGCTCACTGCAAGCTCCGCCTCCCGGGTTCCCGCCATTCTCCTGCCTCAGCCTCCAGAGTAGCTGGGACCACAGGCGCCCGCCGCCTCGCCCGGCTAGTTTTCTGTATTTTTAGTACAGACGGGGTTTCACCGTATTAGCCAGGATGGTCTCGATCTCCTGACCTCGTGATCCGCCCGTCTCGGCCTCCCAAAGTGCTGGGATTACAGGCTTGAGCCACCGCGCCCGGCCATGAATGTTATTTCTATTCCTTCTATTTATGTTCCAGGCAGAGGACATGTAGAAGCCCTTAGACAAACATGCAATCTTCAAGGGAGTTCCCTCGACATTTTGCTGACTTTTACAACGGTGATCTCGAGAGGAGAAAAGGAGTTTTTGTTCACAGGCGGACTCACTGAAACACCAGCCTGTAGGGAAGCCCGTGGAGGTCTTTCCTTCGTGGTTCCCATTTGCCTAGCGGGAGTTCCCTAATGGGCCTACATCACCTCGGGCCTACGCCGGCTTGTGGCTCACTTGCCAGCCAGTAGCAGGTCACGTGGATTGTGGCATCATTAGTTACAAGCTGCAATACAAAATAATAGTAACAAAGTAGATGGGGAAATTTCCACATGCATCACAGGTAGTAAGATAAGTACTACTTCATTAAACGTTTGCTTCAGTTATGTGTGTGCGTGCGTGTGTGTGTGTGTGTGTGTGTGTACACCAGATTACAATACAAAAATGCATCTTTCAGCTGGGTGACTCATGCCTGCAATCCCAGCACTTCAGGAAGCTGAGGCAGGGGGATTGCTTGAACTCAGGAGTTTGAGACCAGCCTGAGCAACATAGTGAAACCTCGTCTCTACTAAAAATAAAAAAAAATTAGCCGCGTGTGGTGGTGCCTGCTACTCGGGAAGCTGGGGTGGGAGGCCCGCTTGATCGCTAGAGGCTGCAATGAGCCGTGATGGTGCCACTGCACTCCAGCTTGGGCAATAGAGTGAGACCTTGTCTCAGAAAAAAAAAAAAAAAAGTGGCCAGTGCAGTGGCTCATGCCTGTAATCCCAGCACTTTGGAAGCCCGAGGCGGGCGGATCACCTGAGGTCAGGAGTTCGAAACCAGCCTGGCCAACATGGTGAAACCCCGTCTCTACTAAAAATACAAAAATTAGCCAGTCATGGTGGCAGGAGCCTGTAATCCCAGCTACTTGGGAGGCTGAGGCAGGAGAATCGCTTGAACCCAGGAGGTGGAGGTTGCAGTGAGCTGAGACTGTGCCATTACACTGCAGCCTGGGCAACAAGAGCAAAACTCAGTCTCAAAACGAAAAAAAAGAGCATATTTTTCTGTCAGTCATGGTCATATTTGAAAGTCAGTGTCAGCTGGGTGTGGTGGCTTATGCCTGTAATCCCAGCACTTTGGGAGGCCGGGGCGGGTGGATCACTTGAGGCCAGGAGTTCGAGACCAGCCTGGCCAACATGGTGAAGCCCCGTCTCTACTAAAAAAAAAAAATTACAAAAATTAGCCAGGCATGGTGGCGTGCCTGTACTCCCAGCTACTCAGGAGGATGAGGTGGGAGAATTGTTGGAATCCAGGAAGCAGAGGTTGCAGTGAGCCAAGATCACGTGCCACTGCACTCCAGCCTGGGCGACAGAGTGAGACCCTGCCTAAAAAAAAAAAAAAAGAATTAGCTGGGGGTGGCACACCCCTGTCAATCCCAGCTACTCGAGGCTGAGGCGGGAGAATCGCTTGAATCCAGGAGGTGGAGGTTGCAGTGAGCTGAGATTGTACCACTGCACTCCAGCCTGGGCAACAGAGCAAGACTCCATCTCAAAAAAAAAAAAAAAAAAAAAAAAGGCCGGGCGCGGTGGCTCAAGCCTGTAATCCCAGCACTTTGGGAGGCCGAGACGGGTGGATCACAAGGTCAGGAGATCGAGACCATCCTGGCTAACACAGTGAAACCCCGTCTCTACAAAAATACAAAAAAAAAAAAACTAGCCGGGAGAGGTGGCGGGCGCCTGTAGTCCCAGCTACTCGGGAGGCTGAGGCAGGAGAATGGCATAAACCCGGGAGGCGGAGCTTGCAGTGAGCTGATCGCGCCACTGCACTCCAGCCTGGGCGACAGAGCCAGACTCCGTCTCAAAAAAAAAAAAAAAAAAAAGAAACAAAGTCGGTGTCATAGGTCAGTTTGATTCCTTATTTGTTTTCAAGAAGCATGGGATTGAAGGTAAAGTGCAGTAGTACTCCATTTCATTTGTTGCTTATTTGTCTCCCGGCCAATTTATTTTCCTGTACCACCACCACAAAGTGGACTTGCCTTATTTATGCCATGTTTAAAGACATAGTTAGATCCAAAGAAGTAAGACGGGGAGTTTTGAAGGTCACCTGGGCAGTCAGGAGTTATTAGGTTGGTGCAAAAGTAATTGTGGTTTTTGCCATTACTTTGAATGGTAAAAATAATGTAACTGAAGGATTCTTCAGCCTGAAAAGGCAGGGTGAATTTTTATGTGCAGAGCAGGGCACTAATGAGTGCTGAACTCCCGCAGTGCAATTCTGTTTCGTTCAATATGTTAATAATAACTATTGATGAGAATGCCTTTGAATGACCTTCTTGGTGTCTTGTAGTGATACTTATTAAAGCACTCAATAACATGAAGAAAAAACCCCACCCAACCACCCAAGGATAAATGATTACAGAGGTTGTGATCATTTAGGATAAATCCCATCATGTCAGCTCTGTGTCCTGTTCCTAATACTGTGTCTAACTGCCTTTCCAAAATTCTCCAATTTCTACTCCAAAATGGTTGTTGCTCTGGAAATCAAATGGTTACCATGATTGACTGCCAGGCAGGTAGTCAATGCGGAATCACCTTATTCTCTCATTTAGTTCCTTTAACAATCCTCTGACATAAGTTTTGTCATCCTCATTTTGCAGGTGTGGAAACTAAAGTTTAGAGAATTAAGTGACTTGCCAAAGGCCCAGAGCTAGTAAATGACAAAACTGGGTTGTGAATCCGGGTCTTTTAAGTTCCAGAAGCTCCGGACCCTGAGTAAACATCCCTATCTCTAGATAATAAGGTGACATTTCTCTTCTGGGGCTAATAGTTGAAGTTCAGAAGAAATTACTTTTAAAAATTCCATGACCAAGTGAGATTTATTCCAGGTATGCAAGGCTGGTTCAATGTTTGAAAATTAATGTAACTTATCATGTTAACAGGCTAATGAAGAAAAATCATATGATCATGCCAACTGGTGCAGGAAAAGCAGTTAACAAAATCCAATACCCATTCATGATAAAAAATGCTCAGCAAGTTAGAGGGGAATGATTTCAACTTGATAGCATTTACAAGAAACCTATCACGTTGGTGCAAAAGTAATTGTGGTTTTTCCCATTGAAAGTAATGGCAAAGGGCCAGGCGAAGTGGCTCACACCTGTAATCCCCGCACTTTGGGAGGCCGAGACAGGCAGATCACCTGAGGTCGGAGTTCAAGACCAGCCTGATCAACACGGAGAAACCCCACCTCTACTAAAAATACAAAATTAGCCCGGCGTGGTGGTGCCTGCCTGTAATCCCAGCTACTTGGGAGGCTGAGGCAAGAGAATCGCTTGAACCTGGGAGGCGGAGGTTGCAGTGAGCCAAGATCGCACCATTGCACTCCAGCCTGGGCAACAAGAGTGAAACTCTGTCTCAAAACAAACAAACAAACAAACAACAACAACAATAAAAAAACAGTAATGTCAAAAACCACAGTTACTTTTGCACCAACCTAATATTACTAATATTAGCTGGGCGTGGTGGCACACGCCTGTAGTCCCAGCTACTTGGGAGGCTGAAATGGGAGGATCCCTTGAGCCCAGGAGGTCAAGGTTGCAGTGAGCTGGGATCAGCATCAGCATGCACTGCACTCCTGACTGAGCAAGAGAGCAGACCCTGTCTCTAAAACAAAAAACCAACAAGGAAACAAAACCAAGAAACCTATAGCAAATACCATACTTACTGGTGAAAGACTGAATGCTTTTTTTCTTTGAGACAGGGCCTCAAAATGAGGTGAGGATGTCCACTCTTTTTTTTTTGAGATGGAGTCTTGCTCTGTTGTGCAGGCTGGAGTGCAGTGGCATGATCCAGGCTCATTGCAACCTCTGCCTCCCAGGTTGAAATGATTCTTCTGCCTCAGCTTCCCAAGTAGCTGGGACTACAGGCATGAGTCATCATGCCTGGCTAATTTTTGTATTTTTAGTAGAGACGAGGGTTTCACCATGTTAGCCAGGTTGGTCTCAAACTCCTGACCTCAGGCAATCCACCTGGCTGGGCCTCCCAAAGTGCTGAGATTACAGGTGGGAGCCACCGCACCTGGCCGGGATGTCTACTTTTACCACTTTTATTTAATGTAGTACTGGAAGTTCTAGCCAGAGCAATAAAGCAAGAAAAAGGAAAAAGACATACAGAGTTGAAAGGAAGAAATAAAACTCTCCTTATTTGCAAACAACCCAATTTTCCATGTAGGAAATTCCAAATAATCTACCCCAAAATTCCTAGAACTAAAAAGTGTGTTCAGTAAGGTCACAGGATGCAAGATCAATACACAAAAATCAGCCGCATTTCTATACATTAACAGTTCTGAAAGGAAACTATCTTGCACCCCCAAAATCACTAAGCTAAAGGGAGAAGTCAAGCTGAGAACTGCTTAAGGCAAACCTGCCTTCCATTCTATTCAAAGTCACCCCTCTGCTCACTGAGATAAATGCATATCTGATTGCCTCCTTTGGAGAGGCTAATCAGAAACTCAAAAGAATGCAACCATTTGTCTCTTATCTACCTATGACCTGGAAGCCCCCTTCTACCTTCGAGTTGTCACGCTTTTCCAGACCCAACCAGTGTTCATCTTACATGTGTTGATTGATGTCTTATGTCTCCCTAAAATGTGTAAAACCAAACTGTGCTCTGAGCACCTTGGCCACATGTTGTCAGGACCTTCTGAGGCTGTGTCGTGGGTGCATGTCCTCAACCTTGGCAAAATAAACTTTCTAAATTAACTGAGACCTGTCTGATTTTGAGGGTTCACACAGTGAACACATGGAAACTGAAATTCAAAACACAACATCATTTACAATCACTTCAAGGAAAATGAAATACCTAGGTATGCATTTAACAAAACATGTACAGGATCTGTTCAAAATGCTGATGAAAGAAATTAAAGAAGACCGGGTGCCATGGTTCATGCCTATAATCCCAGCACTTTGGGAGGTCGAGGCAGGCAGATCACGAGGTCAGGAGTTCGAGGCCAGCCTGGCCAACATGGTGAAATCTCGTCTCCACTAAAAATACAAAAATTAGCTAGGCGTGGTGGCAGGCACCTGTAATCCCAGCTACTTGGGAGGCTGAGGCAGGAGAATTGCTTGAATGTGGGAGGTGGAGGTTGCAGTGAGCCAAGATGGCGCCACTGCACTCCAGCCTGGGTGACAGAGCAAGACTCCGTCTCGGGGGAGAAAAAAAAAAAGAAATCAAAGAAAACCTAAATAAACAAAGAGACATAGTGTGCTCAGGGACTGGAAGAATCAACATAGTAAAGATGTCAGTTCTCTCCAAAAGGTTCTAGAGGAGTAATGCAATTCCTATCACAGTCTCAGCAAGGTTATTTGTAGACATAGACAAGCTCATTCTAAAATGTATATGGAAAGACACAGTCCCTAGAACAGCTAAAGCAATCTTCACGGAGAAGAATAAAGTGAGAGGAATCACTCTACATGATACTAAGTCTAACTATATAACTACAGTAATCATGACAGTGTGGTATGGTCAGAGAGATAGGAGCATAGAAACATAGATCATTGAACAGAATAGAAAACCCAGACATATATCCATGTGCAGTGCTTCACACCTGTAATCCCAGCACTCTGGGAGGCAGAGGCAGGAGAATTGCTTGAGCTTAGGAGTTCAAAACCAGTCTGGGCAACATAGTGAGACCTCGTCTCTACTAAAAGTAAAAATAAAAATAAATTAGCTGGGCATAGTGGCATGTGCCTGTAGTCCCAGCTATTTGGGAGGCTGAGTTGGGAGGATCTCTTGAGCCTGGGAGATCGAGGCTGCAGTGAGCTATTATTGTGCCAGTGCACTCTAGGCTGGGCAATTCAGTGAGACCCTGTCTCAAAAAAAAAAAAATTAAGAAAACCCAGACATAGACCAATGCAAATATGCTCAGCCAATTTTTGACAAAAGTGCAAAAACAGGATTTTAAGACATCATCTTAAGACATAATTAAGGCTCTGTGGTACTGGTAGAGGGATAGACAATGGAACAACAGAACTGAGTAGAGAATCTAGAAATAGAGCCACACAAATATGCCCAGCTGACTTTTGACAAAGGTGCAAAAGTAAATCAATGGAGGCTGGGTGCGGTGGCTCAACCTGTAATCCCAGCACTTTGGGAGGCTAAGGCTGGCGGATCACTTGAGTAGTTCAGTTTGAGACCAACCTGGCCAACATGGTGAAATCCTGTCTCTACTAAAATTACAAAAATTAGCCAGGCATGGTGGCGTGTGCCTGTGGTCCCAGCTACTCAGGAGGCTAAGGCAGGAGAATCGCTTGAACCTGGGAGGTGGACGTTGCAGTGAGCTGAGATGGTGCCACTGCACTCCAGCCTGGGTGATAGAGCAAGACTCCATCTCAAAAAAAAAAAAAAGGTAAATCAATGGAGAAATGAGAGCCTTTTCAGCAAATGGTGCTGGAGCAATTGAACATCCATAGGCAAAAAAATGAACCTTCAACCCAAACTCACCCCTTAGATAAGAATTAACTCAAAATGAATCATGAAATTAAATATAGGGCCGGGTGCAGTGGCTCACGCCTGTAATCCCAGCACTTTGGGAGGCTGAGGTGGGTGGATCATGAGGTCAGGAGATCGAGACCATCTTGGCTAACACGGTGAAACCCTGTCTCTACTAAAAAATGCAAAAAAATTGGCTGGGTGTGGTGGCGGGCACCTGTAGTCCCAGCTATTCGGGAGGCTGAGGCAGGAGAATGGTGTGAACCTGGGAGGCGGAGCTTGCAGTGAGCTGAGATCACACCACTGCACTCCAGACTGGGTGACAGAGTGAGACTCCGTTTCAAAAAAAAGAAATTAAATGTAAAATACAAATTATAAAACCTTAAGAAAAAATAGAAAAATAGAAAATAGAAAATAGTTCTTAGCAGTGAGGAAAAATTGACAAATTCTATCTCATCAAAATTTAAAAATGTTGTTCTGCAAAAGCCCATGTAAGTAGGATGGAAAGACAAGGTATGGCCTGGAAGAAAATACTTGCAAACTGCATATCCTACAAAGGAATCTCAAAACTTCACGGTAAAAAAGCCAACAATGCAATTAGAAAATGGGCATAAATTACAACAGATATTTCACCAAAAAGGATACACAGACGGTAATTAAGCACATGAAAAGAGGCTCAGCATCACTGGCCATCAGAAAAATGCAAATTCAAACCACAGTGAGATAACACCACACAAGGATAAAAAATCGTGACAACGCCAAATGCTGGCAAGGATAGGGACAAACTGGATCACTCATAGATGACTGGTGGCAATGTACAAGGGTATAGTCATTCTGGAAAAAGTTTTTCAGTTTCTTACAAAATTAAACATCCAACTGCCCTATGATCTAGCAATTGCTCTCCTGGCCATTCACCCCAGAGAAACAAAAACATGTTTACAGAAAAGCCTGTACATGAGTGTTTACAGCAGTTTTATTCATAATAGCTAAAAAGTGAAACCAGCTCAGATATCCTTCAATGGGTGACTGGTTAAACAAACTCTGGGCTGGGTGCGGTGGCTCACGCCTGTAATCCCAGCACTTTGGGAGGCCGAGGTGGGTGGATCACCTGAGGTCAGGAGTTGGAGACCAGCCTGGCCAACATGCGGAAACCCTGTCTCTAGTAAAAATACAAAAATTAGCTGGGCATGGTGGCAGGTGCCTGTAATCCCAGCTACTTGGGAGACTGAGGCAAAAGAATTGCTTGAACCTGGGAGGTGGAAGTTGCAGAGAGCCGAGATCGTGCCATTGCACTCCAGGCTGGGTGACAAGAGCAAGACTTCGTCTCAAAAAGAAAAAAGAAAGAAAGAAAGAAAGACAGAAAAAGAAACAAACTCTGGTATCATTTTTTTTTGGCTTTCCCCTGCTCCCCACTAGTAATTTTAATTTATAATTTTTTTTGCTTTCTCTTTTTTTCTTTAAACTTTTTTTTTGTAGATTTTTTGATTTCTCTAGTTTTATTTATTTTTTCTTTATTGTTTTAGTTTTGTTCTTCTCTAGTTTTAAAATACATCCATCAAGTATACACCTACTATGTACCCACAAAAATTAAAAATTAAAATTAAAACATAAAAAAATTAAATACATTCATCAGTAAAACAGAACATTGTGAATCGTATCATCCGAAGCTCCTCCCAGGGATGTAAAACTTTTCTCTCAAGCTGAGCGGTGGCATTGCGGGTTTGCCTGGCATGTTTTTGACCTTGTACAACAGCATCCTGTGGTTAGGAGCTGGTCTCTAGATGAACGAACCCAATACAGCACTTTAGTAATTTCAGGTGATGGCTGACGAGGAACGGCGTGTGCTTTCTGGTTTCTCTGGCACATAGCTGACATCACAGGGCTTACTCCTTGTGATTTAGGCGGCAGCTGCAGGAACAGCCTTCTGGAAAGACAAAACCGGCATCATTTGTCTCACCTCTCCTCGGAGTGCTGAAGCTTCCCTTTCCTCATTAGGAACATTCCTTTTACCTCAAAGAGCTATCTTGAAGAATGAGAAGCAGAAATAGCTGGGAAGCACTTCACACCAGCCAAGGAAATGTGAGTCATCACTTGGGTCTCAAGTAGGATTGGGCTCAGCTGTGAGTAACATAAACCCTGAAATACCAGTGGCTTAACGAGGTAGAAGTTTATTCCTCTTTCGTAATAAAGTGCAGGAGTGTGACAACATGGATGATCGTGGAGCACATTATGCAAGTGAAATTAACTAGTCACAGAAGGACAAACACTGCATGATCTCACTTATATGTGGAATCTAAACGAGACAAACTGGAAGAGTGGAGTGGAGTGGTGGTTACCAGGGGCTGGGCAGCAGGGCTTGGGGAGATGTTGGTCAAAGGGTAAAATATTTGTACTTCAAGAGATCTATTACTAAAAATGATGACTGCCGGGAGCGGTGGCTCACGCCTGTAATCCCAGCACTTTGGGAGGCCGAGGCAGGCAGATCACCTGAGGTCAGGAGTTCAAGACCAGCCTGAGGAACATGGAGAAACCCCTTCTCTACTAAAAATACAAAAAAATTAGCCACACGTGGTGGTGCATGCCTGTAATCCCAGCTACTTGGCAGGTTGAGGCAGGAGAATCACTTGAACCCGAGAAGCGGAGGTTGCAGTGAGCTGAGATTATGCCATTGTACTCCAGCCTGGGCAACAAGAATGAGACTCTGTCTCAAGAAAAAAAAAAAAGGTGACTATAGTTAATAACAATGTATTGTATACTTGAAAATTGCTAAGAGAGTAGATTTTTTTTCTTTTCTTTTTTCTTTCTTTCTTTTTTTTTGAGACAGTCTCACTCTGTCATCCAGCCTGGAGTGCAGTGGCACAATCTCAGTTCACTGCAACCTCTGCCTCGTGCCTCAGGCTCCCGAGTAGCTGGGACTACAGGCGTGCGCCACCATGCCTGGCTAATTTCTGTATTTTTGGTAGTGACGAGGTTTCACCATGTGGGCCAGGGTGGTCTCTAACTCCTGGCCTCAAGTGATCTGCCACCTCGGCCTCCCAAAGTGCTGGGATTACAGGCACTAGTCACCGTAGCGGGCCAGAAAGTAGATTTTTTTTTTTTTTTTTTTGAGACGGAGTTTTGCTCTTGTTGCCCAGGCTGGAGTGCAAGGGCACGATCTCGGCTCACCGCAACCTCCACCTCCCAGGTTCAAGCGATTCTCTTGCCCTCAGCTTCCCAAGTAACTGGGATTACAGGCATGCGCCACCACGCCTGGCTAATTTTGTATTTTTAGTAGAGACGGGGTTTCTCCATGTTGGTCAGGCTGGTCTTAAACTCCCGACCTCAGGTGATCCGCCCACTTCGGCCTTCCAAAGTGCTGGGATTACAGCCATGAGCCGCTACACCTGGCCTGAGAGTAGATTTTTAAATATGCCAGAAAACAATGATGTGAGGTAATGGATGATATGTTAATTAGCTTGATTTAGCCATTCCGCAATGTATACATATATTGAAACATGTTGTACACCATAAATATATATACTTTTTATTTTTTATTTTTATGTTTTAGACAGAAGGTGTCACTCTGTGGCCCAGGCAGGAGTGCAGTGGCGTTATCATAGCTCATATCAACCTCCAACTCCTGGGTTCAAGTGATCCTCCTGCTTCAGCTTCCTGAGTAGGGAAGACTACAGGGATGTGCCACCACACCCGGCTACTTAAAAAAAATTTTTTTTTGTAGAGATTTGGGGGGGGGGGGTCTCACTATGTTGCCTAGGCTGGTCTTGAACTCCTGGCCTCAAATAATCCTCCCACCTGGGCCTCCGAAAGCACTGAGATTACAGGTGTGAGCCACAGCACCCGGCTTACACTTTTTGTCAATTAAAAATAAATAACTAGGCTGGGCACAGTGGCTTACACCTTTATTCCCAGCACTTTGGGAGGCTGAGACCATCAGATCACCTGAGGCCAGGAGTTCGAGACCAGCCTGGCCAACATGGCGAAACCCCGTCTCTACTAAACATACAAAAATAGTGGTGGTGGCGTGCACCTGTAGTCCCAGCTGCTCGGGTGGCTGAGGCATGAGAATCACTTGAACCCAGGAGGCCACTGCACTCCAGCCTGGGCGACGGAGTGAGACTCTGTCTCAAAAAAAAAAAAAAAAAAAAATCAGCAAACCTTAGTCACCTGACCAAGTCAACATGAATGGGAGGCTGGGAAATGTAATTGTTATTCTATTTGGTCATGTACCCAACTAAATAATGGAAATTTGGACTGGGTGCAATGGCTCATGCCTATAATCCCAACACTTTGGGAGGCTGAGGTGGGAAGACCACTCAAGCCCAGGTGTTCAAGACCAGCCTGGGGAACATAGCAGAACTCTCTGTCTCTACAAAAAAGAAAAAAAATTAGCTGGGTGTGGTGGCACACACCTGTGGTCCCAGCTACTCAGGAGGCTGAGGCAGGAGGATTGCTTGAACCCAGGAGGTCAAGGCTGCAGTGAGCTGTGATCACGCCACTGCACTCCAGCCTGGGCAACAGAGGGAGACCCTCTCTCTTAAAAGTAATAAATAAATAATGGGAGTTCTGCTACTTTTAAAAAAGGGAAATTACAGGAAAAAGGGAGATTGCCACAACTTGGTTAGTGCTGTAGGAAAGCAGAGGCCTGTTCTGTAACTTCCACCGGTGACCTGTGGGAAGATTGTACCATTTGCCAACAGACTTTGTGTTGTTTTTTTTTTTTTCAAGACGGAGTCTCGCGCTGTCGTCAGGCTGGAGTGTAGTGGCACGATCTCGGCTCACTGCAGCCTCCATCTCCCAGGTTCAAGCTATTCTGCCTCATCCTCCCGAGTAGCTGGGACTGCAGGCGCTGGCCACCACGCCCAGCTAATTTTTGTATTTTTAGTAGAGATGGGGTTTCACCATGTTGGCCAGGATGGTCTCGATCTCTTAACCTCGTGATCCTCCTGCCTTGGCCTCCCAAAGTGCTAGGATTACCGACGTGAGCCACTGGGCCAGGCCGTTTTTTGTTTTTGTTTTTTTGAGGTGGAGTTTTGCTCTTGTTGCCCAGGCTTGAGCGCAATGGTGCAATCTCGGCTCACTGCAACCTCTGCCTCTCGGGTACAAGCGATTCTCCCGCCTCAGCCTCCCGAGTAGCTAAGATTACAGGTGTTCGCTACCACACCCGGCTAATTTTTTGTATTTTTAGTAGAGACAGGGTTTCACCATGTTGGCCAGGCTGGTCTCGAACTCCTGACCTCAGATGATCCACCTGCCTTGGCCTTCCAAAGTGCTGGGATTACAGGTGTGAGTCACTGAGCCCAGGCGCCAACAGACTTTGACCGTGGTGACAAAAATATGCACAGTGTGCCTTTCATATCAAGCCAACGCTGGGTTGCAACTGGCCTAAAAGTAGGAACCCCTACCCTTGGGAGAACTCACCCTTAGCCCTGTCCCAGGTCCTTGGGAGGTTTTCCCTGTCTTGGCATGACTGAAGGTAAGGACAAGTACATGTCCTTGCTGCCCTTAGCTTTCTCATCTCCCTGCTCTGAGGGATTCCTCGTTTGCCCGGGTTACCTGCCTGCTTTCAGGCTGGCCCCGCAGCTGCAGCAGCGCCCCTTGAACACTCCCCAGGTCCCAGAAGGGAAAACTGCTCTCACAGCCACTACTTCTCCCATTCCTATGGCCACCTGCAGTCCCATATGGGAGACGTCGAGCAGTTTCTGAAAACACGCCGGGGATGGGAGTTGGGATTCCTTCTCTCTAGAACCTGGTGGTTCAACATCTATAACAAGCATCCACATATGACAAATCAAGTGACCTTGAACAAAACTACTTAGCCCGGGCATGATGACTCATGCCTGTAATCCCAGCACTTTGGGAGGCTGAGGTGGGTGGATCACTTGAGCCCAGGAGTTTGAGACCAGCCTGGACAACATAGGGAGACCTCGTCTCTACAAAAAATACAAAAATTAGCCAGGCATGGTGGTTCACGCCTGTGGTTTCAGCTACTTGGGAGGCTGAGGTGGGAGGATCACTTGAGCCTGGCAGATGGAGGTTGCAGTGAGCCGTAATTGCACCACTGCACTCTAGCCTGGCAACAGGGGGAGACCCTGTCTCATAAAAAAAAAAAAAAAAAAAAAAAAGACACAGGGGCTTAATATGGAGATGTAGCGCAGGGCAGTGAAGGCGGGATGGGCCTGTGCGAACAGGCGTTAGAAAAGACTTCACAGAGGAAACGTTGCTTGAACTGTGGTCTGAGGTGAGCAGGGTCCCTGGCTGGACAAGGAGGAAGGGCATTCCCAGCTGAGGGCACAGCGTGAGCAAAGCCAGAGAAGCTTGGAAGAATGTGGCCCAGGGTAACCAATGGCAAGATGGCTGGGGCCATGGGTGCGTGGTGGGAGATGATGGGAAATGAAGCTGGAGTGGAGGCAGAAGAAGATTGGAAATATTTCTCACACTCACTATGACCCTGGCACTGTGCTAAATACTTTATAGATATTGTCTGGTTGAAATTTCATAGTGATGCTGTGAAGGAGGTGTTATTATTATTCCCATTTTACAGATGAGTGCATTGAGACTCAGAGAGGTTAGGCATATTGACAAAGATTGCATAACAAGGACTCAGTAGGGCTGGGACTTGAACTAAGTCTGTTGGACACCAGGGTCTAGTCTCTTAAACAGTAAGATGTTTTCCTGCTGGCATTAGAGGGGTTTTGGAAGCTAGCTAGCTTTCTTTCTTTTTGTCTTTCCTTCTTTTCTTCCTGTTTTTTCTTGTCTGCTTTATTTTTATTTTTATTTTTATTTTTGTTTTTGAGATGGAGTTTTGCTCTTGTTGCCCAGGCAGGAGTGCAGTGGCGTGATCTTGGCTCACTGCAACCTCCGCCTCCCGGGTTCAAGTGATCCTCGTGCCTCAGCTTCCTGAGTAGCTGGGATTACAGGCACCTGCCACCATGCCCAGCTAAGTTTTGTATTCTTAGTAGAGACGGAGTTTCACCATTTTGGTCAAACTGGTCTTGAGCTACTGACCTCAGGTGATCCACCCGCCGTGGCCTCCCAAAGTACTGGAATTACAGGCGTGAGCCACCGTGCCAGGCCCAGCACTGCATTCTTTTTTTGTGGCTCAATCATATTCCATTGTGTGGATGCACCACATTGTGTTTATTCATTTGCCATCAGCCAATGGCTCTTGGAACCTTTTTAATATATATTTTTTAATTTGTACAAATGTATGGGGTACATGTGCAATTTCATTACCCACATAGATTGCATAGTGGTCAAATCAGGGCTTTTAGCGTATCGAGCACCCAAATAATATACCTTGTACTCATTAAATAATTTCTCATCATTCATCCCTCTCACCCTCCCCTCACCCTTCTGAGTTTCCATTGTCTATCACTCCACTGTCTACATCCATGTCTACACCTTTTCTAGCACCCACTCATGAGTGAGAACGTGTAATATTTGTCTTTCTGTGCCTGGCTTGTTTCACTGATGATAATGACCTCCAATTCCATCCATGTTGCTGCAAAACACATTATTTCATTCTTTTTATTGCTGAATAGTATTCCATTGTGTATATATGCCATGGTTTCTTTATCCACTTGGAAGTTTTTAAGCAAAGAAGAAATGCAGTAACAGTTGTGATTTAGAAATATTATTTTGGTGAGTGAGGAGATGAGAAATCAGTTAGGATGCCATTTCCATGGCCTCCATAAGAAAGGATGAAGGCTTTCAAAGTGGGGAGGGGCTTTGCCTCTCCCGCGTCTTGGGATGATCTCCCCATATAGGAAGGGTAGTAAAACAATGTGAAATCACCGCTGCAGAGCACTAAAAAGACACGTTGTCCTTCCATTCAAAGGAAAGCCCAAAGACTGGAAAATCTAGGACTGGAGGCAGAGATGAGGGGACACATTGGAGAGACGTTTAGAAGGCGAAAGTGACTTGACTTGGCCATGGTTTGGATGTGGGAAGTGAGGGAGGAAATGGGAAACATCTAGAACACATTTGTTTCTTTGTTTGAGTCGGAGTCTTGCTCTGTCGCCCAGGCTAGAGTGCAGTGGCATGATCTCGGCTTACTTCAACCTCTGCCTCCTAAGTTCAAGCAATTTTCCCTGCCTCAGCCTCCCGAGCAGCTGGGATTACAGGCACCTGCCTCCATGCCCAGCTAGTTTACTTTTATTTTTATTTTTAGTAGAGACAGGATTTCATCACGTTGGCCAGGCTGGTCTCGAACTCCTGACCTCAGGTGATCCGCCCACCTCGACCTCCCAAAGTGCTGGGATTACAGTCGTAAGCAACCACACCCAGCCTAGAACACATTTCAGTTTGTGTCTTGAGTGATGGGTAGATTCACTCTGAAGTGGAAGAAGACAGAGGAGAAGCAGGTTTGGGTAGAAGCAAGAGGGAAGTAATGAGTTTGGTTTTGAGCTGTTGAATGTCATTTTGTAACCAGAACAAATAATATTCTTCCCCAACTCTTTCTCTCAATGTTGGGGGTCAAGCATCAGAACATGATTCCTATTTGGGGGGATATTTCAAGATAGGTGGGGAGGTGGAGCCCTACTTTCCACTTTAAATGCTGAAGAGAGGCAAATATTCTTTCCTCTCCCTCTCTGGCAGGTGGGGGCGTGATCAAGGCACCCCCAAATGGATGCGTCTGTCTGGGTCTCTCAATCTTGAGAGAGGGACAGAAAGATGGAGACATTCAGCGATTATTCAAAGCAATTGTGCAAATAATCCCCCCAAAATTTGTTCTGGGATAAGATAAAGGGAAAAAATAACTGTTTTGCAATAAGGAAAAGATGAAAAAATTAAAAGAATAACATAAGTATCTTTATTTTCCAAGTAGACGGTATCCGGGTTCCTGCTATTTGTGAGTTTTGTTCCAGAAAGCAAACATCATCATAGCCTCTAACCATACACTAATAAACTGATCGTTTATGAAATTAGTCCCATTTAAACTCTCCTCTGTCTGAGAAGCCCCGACTGGCCTCTGCTTCCATGTCTTTGTCGTCAGTCTCTTGATGATTGTCTGATGTTGTGATACCTAATTAAACAGTGCTAAACAGTACTATGCACTTGATTACAAACGGAAATTACAAACGTTGCAAAAAGATGCAGATTTTATAATGTCAATGAAAATGATGCTGAACTACATTGCAAAGCTCTTGACAAATGAGCCTCTGGTAGTGATACCAAGTAGCAAATGGAGAATAAATTGACAATGGTGATGATGGGAACATCAAAAGAGCATAATGCTACAGTTTGAATGTCCCCTCCGAGACTCATGTTGAAATTTAATTGCCAGTGTAGTGGTATTAGGAGGTGGGGCCTTCAAGATGTGATTAGGGGCTGGGCGCGGTGGCTCACGCCTGTAATCCCAGCACTTTGGGAGGCCGAGGCGGGCGGATCACAAGGTCAGGAGATTGAGACCACGGTGAAACCCCGTCTCTACTAAAAATACAAAAAATTAGCTGGGCGCGGTAGTGGGCACCTGTAGTCCCAGCTACTCGGGAGGCTGAGGCAGGAGAATGGCGTGAACCCGGGAGGCGAAGCTCGCAGTGAGCCGAGATCGCGCCACTGCACTCCAGCCTGGGGGACACAGCGAGACTCCGTCTCCAAAAAAAAAAAAAAAAAAAAAAGATGTGATTAGGTCATGAGGCCGTGCCTTTTTTTTTTTTTAATTTATAAAGAAAATAGGTTTAATTGCCTCGCAGTTCTGCAAGCTGTACAGGAGGCCTCAGGAAATCCACAACCATGGCAGAAGGCAAAGGGGAAATAAGCGTGTCTTCATGTGGTAGCAGGAGAGAGAGAGAGTGAAGGGAGAAGTGCTACACACTTTCAAACCACCTGGTCTAGGGGAAACTCTTATCACCAGACAGCACTCAGGGGAGGTGCTAAACCATTAGAAACCACCCCCATGCCCCAGTCACCTCCCACCAGGCCCCACCTCCAACACTGGGAATCACAATTCAACATGAGATTTGGGTGGGGACACAGAGACAAACCATGTCAAATACAATGGATTTTTGCATGTTGACTTTGTATCTTGCAATCTTGCTAACCCCACTCATTGAATTTCATTGAATTTGCTTTTTTGTAGGTTCCTTGGGATTTTCTACATAGACAACAATGTTGTCTGGGAATCGGGACAGATTTATTTCTTCATTTTCAATCTGTATTCCTGTAATTTGTTTCTGTTGTTTTATTTTACTTGCGAAGACTTCTGGCAGATTTTTTTTTTTCTTGTTTGTTTATTTTGAGACAGAGTCTTGCTCTGTCACCCAGGCTGGAGTGCAGTGGTGCGATCTTGGCTCACTGCAACCTCTGCCTCCCGGGTTCAAGTGATTCTCCTGCCTCAGCCTCCTGAGTAGCTGGGACTACAGGCGCCCACCACCACACCTGGTTTTTTGTTTGTTTGTTTGTTTGTTTTAAGTAGAGATGGGGTTTCACCATGTTGGCCAGGATGGTCTTGAACTCCTGACCTCTAGTGATCCACCTGCCTCGGCCTCCCAAAGTGCTGGGATTACAGGCGTGAGCCACCATGCCTGGCCAGTAGATGTTGATAATAGGGGCAAGAGTGGACGTCCTCATCCTGCTTCTGGTTCTGGGAAAAGGATTCTCTCACCTCAGTACAGCACTGGCTGTACTTCGTCAGAGGTCTTTCTTAGATTGAAGAAGTTATTTTCTGTTCCTACTTTGCTGATGTTCATCGTGAACGCATGCTAAATTTTGTCAAACGCTCACTGTCCATCGCTTGATATAAAAGGCTTACAACTGCGTGTTGGTGCCTTTTTTACAAATCCCAGAGTCTGTGCTCTCTCGGTGTTAGCATTTACTGACTGTTTTTTTTCAGGTTTTTTTTCTTTTTAGAGATGGGGTCTCTGTCTGTCGCCCAGGCTGGAGAGCAGTGGTGCGATCATAATTCACTGAAGCTTTGAACTCCTGGGCTCAAGTGATCCTCCCGCCTCAGCTTCCCGAGTAGCTGGAACCACAGCACCTGGCTCTTTAATGAATAAACACTCCTTGTTTTGTTGTTTGCCTTTGGTTAAGTTCCAAAGCGCTGAAATGGTTGTTTCTGGCTTTCATTCAGATTTACAGGTGCATTTTGGGGAGAGGGTTTGTTGACCTCCTCACTCCTTCAGGTTGGAAATCTTTAATATCTTTTATTATGCAATTCAATCTTCCGTCCAACATACGTGTTGAATGCCTCCTACGCGGCTGGCTCTGCCTTAGCCACTGGGGACCCAGGGGTGAACAGATACACCACCTTCTCCCACAGTGCTTGTGCAACCACCAAGCAAACACACTGGGTTACTTCCAATAGTGAAAAGTGCAGCGATTAATATCCAATTTTCATTGAGCACCTGCCCCGTGCCAGATACTGGTCCAAGCACCTGCAGGAAGCATCTTACCCTCAAAGTCATCCCAGGTGTTAGATACGCCCATCTCATGGACAGGGACGCTGGAGAACAGGGAGCCTCAGCCGCTGCCCCCAGGACTTCACCTGGCCGCATCATATGCTGCCATCATAGTAGGCCTTCACCAAATATTAGTCAGCACTTCTATTTTCCTCTGCAGATGGTGATACTATCTAAGAGGCACCAACTCCAGCCAGAGAGTTGGGCAGCAGCTGCCACCCAGGATGAAAAGCCTCTGACCCCGAAGGCAACGGGCAGAGCTGGGCCACCAGGACCATGGGGCAAACATGCCACTCTCCCTCCAGGTGCCAACCAAGGAGCCCTGGGGGTCCAACCCTATCTCTGGCTTTGGCAGAACTCTCTCCTTGCCCCCAGACACCTGTGGCAGGAGGACAGTGCAGGAGGCGACAGCTCCCAGTGGCTGAGCAAGGGCTGTAAGCCTCCGCACTAGGAGGCTTCTCCCATCTAGTCCTCCCCACACACTGGTTAGGAAGGTGCCACCATCTTCCCATCCACAAGAGAGGAGACAGTGGCTATGGAATGGCAGGTAGCCCTTACGAGTGAGACTGGAAGCCTTTCCCTCCCATCCTGTGGTAAGTCTGTGGCCATCACCACCATAGTCCATGCCCTGTCCTTGTCCTCTCCAGCTGACTGTCCCCGTCAATGTCATCCCTGCCAATGATCACATCCCAGCAGCAACCTGGGCTGGACCGAGGCCCCTCTTTATGAATGGATTAATGTTGTTATTTCAGGAGTAGGTTAGTTATCTTGAGAGTCTGGCTCCCTTTTACTCTGCCTCGTGTTCTCTTGCCCTCTTTAGCCATGCGATACCTTCTGACATGCTATGATACAACAAGAAGACCCTCACCAGATGTGGCCCCCTTGATCGTGGACTTCCCAGCCTCCAGAATCATGAACCAAATACATTTGTTTTCTTTATAAATTACCCAGTCTGTGGTATTCTGTTACAGCAGCAGAAAACAGACTAAGACGTGTGATAAGCAAAAGATTGAGAAAGACCCTTGGGGAAATCAGTGAAGCCCCAGAACCTTTTACTGAAATGATTATCTTTCTGCTCCAAAAGTCAATCATAAAGTAAAAGGCATAATATATTCCATCATACAATTTTGTACAAAAATATATAAAAAATTTAATCCATTACTTTTTCTAAGTATCACAGCACAGTTGCAATTATGCCCTTTTTTTTTTTTTTTTTTGAGACAGAATTTCACTCTTGTTGCCCAGGCTGGAGTGCAATGGTGCGATCTTGGCTCACCACATCCTCCGCCTCCCAGATTCAAGCAATTCTCCTGCCTCAGCCTCCCGAGTAGCTGGGATTACAGGGATGTGCCACCATACCCAGCTAATTTTGTATTTTTAGTAAAGATGGGGTTTCTCCATGTTGGTCAGACTGGTCTTGAATTCCTGACCTCAGGTGATCCATACACCTCAGCCTCCTAAAGTGCTGGGATTACAGGCATGAGCCACTGCGCCTAGCCAATTATGCCATATTTTTGAGGGTATAAGATCAAATATATTCATTTTCATAAATTTTAGGTTTCATTCCCAAGATAAGAGTTTTTAATCAGGACTTTTTCTTTATTACTTACCACAATCTCACTAACCTATTTCAAGTGGACTCACTTTTATTGATCTTTTTCTTGTATTGATTATCTGGATATTATGAGGAACTCTCAGGACTATTAGAGTGTCCCCAAGAATGCAAGGATGGTTCACTACCTTTTTTTTTTTTCTTTTTTTGAAATAAGGTCTGCTATGTTGCCCATGCTGGAGTGCAGTGATATGATTTTGGCTCACCTCTGTCTCCCAGGCTCAAACCATCTTCCCACCTCAGCCTCTTGAGTAGCTGGGACTACAGGCACATACCACTATGCCTGGCTAATTTTTGTATTTTTTACAGAGACAAGGTTTCACCATGTTGCCTAGGCTAGTCTCAAACTCCTGGGCTCAAGCAATCCTTCCATGTTGGCCTCCCAAAGTGTTGGGATTACAGGCACGAGCTGCCATGCCTGGCAGTTCACTACCTTAACAGGGGAAAATCCATATAATTATCTCAATAATAGCCAAAGAAATTATTTGATAATGTTCAAAACACTTTCCTGATAAACATTCTTGACAAACTAGGAATAGAAAATAAGTCAGCATTCTAGAATCAAGAATCATTCTAGCTAGTTTAAGTATAGAAGGAATGTATTAAAAGTTATTAGGTCTACACAAGGTACCTTTTAATTACAAAGGGAGAAATCAGTAACTTAATAGGGGAGAAACCTGGTAGGCACCACCTTAATAAAGTGATCAATGTTCACATCACCAGAAATCAGACAAATTGACAACTTGTGCCTCCTGATATAATGCACTAAGAAGGACACACTATCACTTCTGTGGTATTCTTACAGAAATGCATACCTGAATTTAATCATGAGGAAACGTCAGAGATGCCAGAATTGAGGAATGTTTAACAAATAACTGGTACGCTTCAAAAGTGTGAAGGTCATGAAAGACAAAGGAAGACTCAAGAACTAGCCCAGATTAAAGGAGACATGATGACTAGGATGACGTGTGATCCTGGAGCAGAAAAAGGACATTAGTGGGGCAATTGGTAAAATTTGAATAAAGTCCCTATATTAGATTACAGTAATGTATTAGTGTTAATTTCTTAATTTTCATCTTTGTACTATTATATTTTTACATATATATACACTTTTTTCTTTTTTTTGAGATGGAGTCTCACTCTGTCACCCAGGCTGGAGTGCAGTGGTATGATCTTGGCTCACTGCAACCTCTGCCTCCTGGGTTCAAGCAATTCTTGTGCCTCAGCCTCCTGAGTAGCTGGGAACTACAGGTGCCTACCACCACACCCAGCTAATTTTTGAATTTTTAGTAGAGATGCAGTTTCACCATGTTGGCCAGGCTGGTCTTGAACTCCTGACCTCAGGTGATCCACCCACCTCAGCCTCCCAAAGTGCTGGGATTACAGGCGTGAGCCACTGTGCCCTGCCTTTACTGTTTTTTTGTTTGTTTTGTTTTGTTTTTTTGAGATGGAGTCTTACTCTGTCACCCAGGCTGGAGTGCAATAGCATGATCTTGGCTCACTGCAACCTCCACCTCCCGGGTTCAAGCGATTCTCCTGCCTCAGCCTCCTGAGTAGCTGGGATTACAGGTGCACACCACCACGCCCAGCTAATTTTTGTATTTTTAGTAGAGACAGGGTTTCACCATGTTGGCCAGGATGGTCTCGATCTCTTGACCTCTTGATCCACCTGCCCTGGCCTCCCAAAGTGCTGGGATTACAGGTGTGCACCACCGCACCCGGCCCTGTACTGTTATATAAAATATTAACATTTAGGGAGTCTGAGTATATGGAAATTCTTTGTACTATATTTGCGACTCTTCTTTTTTTAAAAAAATAGTCAGGCCTGGCACAGTGGCTTATGCCTGTAATCCCAGCACTTTGGGAGGCCAAGGCAGGTGGATCACCTGAGCTCAGGAGTTTGAGACCAGCCTGACCAACATGGTGAAACCTTGTCTCTACTAAAAATACAAAAATTAGCCAGGTGTGGTGGCGTGCACCTGTAATCTCAGCTACTCGGGAGGCTGAGGCAGAAGAATCACTTGAAACTGGGAGGTGGAGGTTGTAGTGAACTGAGATAGCATCATTGTACTCCAACCTGGGCAACAAGAGTGAAACTCCATATCAAAAAAAAAAAATTCATTTATTTTTGTGTCTTACTATGTTGCCCAGGCTGGTCTTGAACTCTCAGGGTCAAACAATCGTCCTGCCTTGGTCTCACAAACTCCTGGGATTACAGATGTGAGCCACTGTGCCCCACCTATATTTGGAACTTTTTTGTTTCAAAGTATTTCAAGTTTAATTTTTTAAATTTAGAATTATAGAAGTATTAGGGTAGATCAAAGAATCCTGGGGTGAGCTGGGCATGGTGGCTTGCACCTGTAGTCCCAGCTACTCAGGAAGCTGACGTAGGAGAATCGGTTGAGCCCAGGAGTTTGAGACCAACCTGGGCAATATAGCGAGATTCCCTCTTTAAGAAAAAAAAAAAAAAAAGGAATTCTGGCGTGGACCAGAAATTCAATAGTGAAGACAAATTTAAAAAAGAAAGAAAATTCAAACTATCTTGAGAGGTTCCTTTGGTGAAACCCCATGGCCACTGCTGCTGAACGTGGAGGTCAGAACCTCTGTCACCTCTGCCCCTGACAGCCAGGTGCCACCACTGCCACCCTGATTATAAAGCTCCTCTTTGGACACTTGCTCCTCATGTTGCTTTCTTCTGAATCCAGGTGCCTTACAGGGGTGGAACCTAGATCACACACATGCCTGGTTGTCAGCTGCAAGGGAAGCTGAGAAAGAGAGCCTGTGGCTCTACTTTGAGGAGATTTATTTATAATGTAGGAAATTCCAAATTTCAGAAGTTGTTCAAAAGATGCCAGGACCAGTCTGTGGTTTTCCTTTTCAGCTTCTTCTTCTTCTTCTTCTTTTTTTTTTTTTTTTGAGAGAGGGTCATGCTCTGTGGCCCAGGCTGGAGCACAGTGGCATGATTATAGCTCACTGTAGCCTCGACCTCCTGGGCTCAAGCAATCCTCCTTCCTCAAGCCTCCTGAGTAACTGGAGCCACAGACACACACAACCATGCCTGCTTAATTTTATTTTTTGTAGAGACGGGATCTCGCTATGTTGCTAAGGCTGCCTTTTCAGTTTTTTATTATATCTTTTGATGAATTGATCTTAATTCTTAACATCTTAAATTTATTTGTCCAATTTATTAATCTCTTTCTTTATGGTTTGTGCTTTTGTGTCCTGTTTAATTTAGCTTAGAAGTTATACATTCTTATTTTTCTTTTAGTGGTTGCTTTAAGCTTGCATCCTTGACTAGTCAAATTAATTAATCCTAATCCCTTCTCCCTTGACAATGTAAAGACCTTAAGACATGTTAACTCTATTTCCCTCCTTTGTAACTTATATGTCAGAGTTATCATGTATTTTAATTTTTTTTTTTTTTTTGAGACAGGGTCTCACTCTGTTGCCCAGGCTGGAGTGCAGTAGGCACAATCATGGCTCACTGTAGCCTCGACTTCCTCGGCTCAAGCAATCCTCCCACATCAGCCTCCTGAGTAGCTGGGACTATAGGTGTGTGCCACCGTGCCTGGCTAGTTTTATTTTATTATTTTTAGCAGCGACAGTGTCTCACTATGTTGCCCATGCTGGTCTCGAACTACTGGCCTCAAGCGATCCCCCTGCCTTGGCCTCCCAAAGTGCTGGGATTACAGGTGTGACATGTATTTTAATTCTATGTTTGTTTGTTTATTTATTTATTTATTTATTTATTGAGACAGGGTCTCACTCTGTCGTCCAGGCTGGAGTGCAGTGGTGTGATCTTAGCTCACTGCAATCTCCACCTCCCGGGTTCAAGGGATTCTCCTGCCTCAGCCTCCCGAGTAGCTGGGATTTCAGGCATGTGACACCATGTGCACTAATTTTTGTGTTTTTGGTAGAGATGGGGTTTCACCATGTTGGCCAGGCTGGTCTTGAACTCCCGACCTCCTCACCCACCTCGGCTTCCCAAAGTGCTGGGATTACAGGCATGAGCCACTGCGCCTGGCCTATTCCTATGTATATTTAAAATCCAAAAGATCGGATTGCTATTTGTTTATACAGACGTATCCATCTGTTTACCTGTTTTCTCCTCCTGTGCCTAATTATTTTGTGTCATTTGTCTCACTGTATCTGCTAAATTGTAGACATTATTTAAGACCTAGGAATATGTTAACTTCCTCCAGGGATGAATGACATTTTCTTCTGGGAAGCACCCAGGACACAACCAAGCTGGGATCACTTCAATCAAATGTCAGGGCTAGCTTGAGAAGATCTGAAGGTGAGCAGTCGCTGTGAGGACCTGTTTGAGGTCACCCTTCCTCCTAGGAGGCAAACTTTCAGGGTCCTCACTGAAAGTGAGAGAAGTGCGCTAGCCCCTTTCACTGCAGCAGACCCGCCCGACTCCAGCTCCTTCCCCCATCCCCTGTGCTGGTTGGCTTCTAGGCTGCCTCCTCTGGAGCGGGCAAATGGCACCTGAGGAGAAGTGGCCTTCAGTGCTCTCTCCTTCCCTTGGACATCAGTTTTCTCCCAGATCCTGGCCCAAACTAACTATCTTGTTAGTTTGCAAAAGTTTCCAAACAGGTGTTTTTAATATTTCAATCAGCTGCTTTAGTTGTCTTAAGAACGAGGGTTGGGTCCAAATTACATAGTGTGCTATTCATGAAATATAAATCCCTTATTAAGATTTTTTTTTTTTTTAAATTTTGGAGATTGAGTCTTGCTATGTCACCCAGGCGGGTCTTGAACTCCTGGACTCAAGCGATCCTCTTGCCTCAGCCTCCCGAGTAGCTGGGATTACAGGCGCGTACCACCACACCTGAAAAGTGAATTTTAGAAGTTCTTTATAAATTCTGGGTGGCGGTTCCATGTGCTGCTAGTATCTTCAGGCCTGTGGTTTATCCTTTTAGTTTGTTTATGGGATTTTCTTTTTTCTTTTTTTTTTTTTTTAAGAGACAGGGTCTTACTCTGCGGCCCAGGCTGGAGTGCAGTCAGTGGTGCAATCTATAGTTCACTGCAGCCTCCAACTGCTGGACTCAGGCCACTCTCCTGCCGCAGCCTCCCAAAGTGCTGGGAGCACCTAACTTGTTTATGCAGATTTTTGCAAATAAAACTTCTCAGTTTTCAATTTCAAGACATTCAACTTTATCAATCCTTTTCTTTCATAACTTATACATTTTGTGGGTTTTTAAAAATTGCTCTCATTGAGATAGGTGTCTCTCTATATTGGCCAGGCTGGTCTCGAACTCCTGAGCTCAAGCAATCCTTCTACCTCAGCCTCCCAAGTAGCTGGAATTAAAGGCATGAGCCACTGTGTCTGGCACATTTTGAGTTTTATTTAAGAAATTTACCAGGCCTGGTGGCTCACACTGTAATTCCAGCTCTTTTGGAGGCTATGGCAGGAGTAATTGCTTGAGGCCAGGAGTTCAAGACCAACCTGGGCAATGACGTGAGACCCTGTCTCTACAAAAAACTTTTAAAAAATTTGCCAGGTGTTGTGGTGCTCTCTTGTAGTTCCAGCTACGGGGGTAAGATCACTTGAGCCTAGCAGGTCGAGGCTGCAGTGAGCCATGATTGTGCCACTGAGCTCCTGCTGGGAGACGGAATGATACCTTGTCTCAAAAAAATAAAAAAGGAAAAAAAAAAAAACACCCAAAGAAATCCTTTCTTATCCTGTGGTCATGAAAAATATTTTATAACATATTTTATATATATATATATATGTATATATATATATATATAGCCCAATATGTGTGTGTGTGTGTGTGTGTGTATGTAATATTTTAAGATTTTCACAGATCTTTTAGCCATGAAAATTTTATTTTTTATGTATCATGAGGTAGGGATCTAATTTTATTTTTTCCATATGAATACTTCTCGAAGAGTTCATGATTTTACCACTGCATTGAAGTCCCATCTTTTTCTTTTCTTTTTTTGAGATGAAGTCTTGCTCTGGAGTGCAGTGGCGCAATCTCGGCTCACTGCAACCTCAGCCTCCCGGGTTCAAGCGATTCTGCTGTCTCGGCCTCCCTAGTAGCTGGGATTACAGGCGTGCACCACCACGCCCGGCTAATTTTTCCTGTTTTTAGTAGAGATGGGGTTTCACCACGTTGGCCAGGCTGGTCTCGAACTCCTGACCTCAGGGATCTGCCCGCCTTGGCCTCCCAAAGTGCTGGGATTACAGACATGAGCCACAGCGCCCGACCTGAAGTCTCATCTTTGTTTTTCATCTGCCCGGGCTCTGTTTCTGGGATCTCTATTCTGTTCCTAGGGCCCTGCACACTGCGTTCACTGCTTCACTTAAGCCCGCTAATATATTTTGTTCTCTGATTGGGCAACTCTGCCCTTAAGTTGTTTATTCTTTTCAGCCTAGTACAACTCTCCCATTGCAGTTTGTTTAGATGTTTAACCTGTGTAGCTCACTTAGCGGAAAACTGACAGCTTGAGTTCTTAGGCAGAAATCCAAAGCACTTATTGGGGTGAATAAATTATTCGGACTGAATTTCATGTCTTGCTATGAGGTGTCCTTTGACTTCGTCCCTTTTCCTCTTTGCCACTCTGTGAGCCCCCACTTCTCAGGTCTGGCTGGCTGGAGAAGGGCGTCCTCGCAGGAAAGCAGAAATGTTCTCAGGCTCCTGACGGTGGCAGCCAGGCCTAGTGACAGGGTGAAAGCGGATCCGGAGAGTGGCTGGTGTCAGCCATTCCCAGGCCATGCTCTCTGCTACACTCACATCAGGCTGCCGTAAAAGAAGCACTCAGGTTGATTCACTTTAAAAACTGTACAGAGACTGGGCACCGTGGCTCAGGCCTGTAATCCCAGCCCTTTGGGAGGCCGAGGCGGGCAGATCACCTGAGTCCAGGAATTCAATACCAGCCTGGCCAACATCACAAAACCCTGTCTCTACTAAAAATACAAAAATTTAGCCTGGCATGGTGGTGCACGCCTGTAGTCCCAGCTACTCAGGAGGCTGAGGCAGAGGATCATTTGAGCCTGGTAGGCAGAGGTTGCAGTGAGCCGAGATTGCGCCACTGCACTCCAGCCTGGGCGATAGAGTAAGACCCTGTCTCAAAATAAAACAAAACAAAACAAAACACAAAACGAAAACCCAAATAAAAACATAAAGCTCCCCTACCTTTGCTTCACTTGAGCAATGATACCTATAAAATCACCATTTTCGGGCCGGGCGCGGTGGCTCAAGCCTGTAATCCCAGCACTTTGGGAGGCCGAGACGGGCGGATCATAAGGTCAGGAGATCGAGACCATCCTGGCTAACACGGTGAAACCCCGTCTCTACTAAAAAAAATACAAAAAACTAGCTGGGCGAGGTGGCGGGCGCCTGTAGTCCCAGCTACTCTGGAGCCTGAGGCAGGAGAATGGCGTAAACCCGGGAGGCGGAGCTTGCAGTGAGCTGAGATCCGGCCACTGCACTCCAGCCTGGGCGACAGAGCCAGACTCCGTCTCAAAAAAAAAAAAAAATAAAAAAAAAATAAAATAAAATAAATAAATAAATAAATAAATAAAATCACAATTTTCATGTAGATGTGCATTTAAGCAGCTATTATCATAATGAAAAAAATGTCATCTGTGTTCCACTACAATGGTCTAGTCCCACCAGGAGCGAGTGCCTTTGGCATATACATATGCGGGTAGATGAAGAGGAATTAAGAGGAATTTCAGGGAGGAGGAAGGGGACCAAGTGAGCTTCAGCAGTCGCACACTCTCCTCACTCAATGCTTGCAACCAGCCCAGCGGATGGATGCTGTTCTCTGTATTTTACCTATGAGGAAAACTGAGCTTAGGAGGTTGAGCAAGTTTCGCAAGATACTTAGATGCAAAAGGCAGCACTACCGTTGTGCACAGGCTGGCCTCTCTCTGCTCCTACCCCATGTCACCAGCACTGAAGGCAGAGAACACCAAAGATAGATACATAAATGATGTGGGAACTTGGCCATGATATCATCCCTGTAATGTTTCAACAGTCACCTGAACTAAGGGAACAGGTAAATGCGTTTGAGAGACATTTAAAAATGTGTACTTAAACCTGTAATCCCAGCACTTTGGGAGGCCGAGGCAGGTGGATTGCTTGAGCCCAGGAGTTCGAGACCATCCTGGGCAACGTTGCAAAACTGCATCTCTACAAAAAATACAAAATTTAGGCAAGTGTGGTGGTGCACGCCTGTAGTCCCAGCTACTTGGGAGGCTGAGATGGGAGGATTGCTTGAGCCCAGGAGGTTGAGGATGCAGTGAGCCATGATCTCACCACTGCACTCCACCCTGGGTGACAGAATAAGGCTGTAGGCCCAGCTACTTGGGGGGCTGAGGTGGGAGGATGACTTGAGCCGAGAGGTTGAGGCTGCAGTGAGTTGTGTTTGCATCACTGCACTCCAGTGTGGGTGACCAATCAAGACCTTGTCTCAAAAAAAAAAAAAAAAAAATTGTATGTGAAATATTACAAGTAGGCCCAGTGTGGTGGCTCACACTTGTAATCCCAGCATTTTGGGAGGCCAAGGTGGGTGGATCACTTGAGGTCAGCAGTTCGAGACCAGCCTGGGCAACATGGCAAAAACCCATCTCTACCAAAAATATAAAAATTAGCGGGGCGTGGTGACAGGTGCCTGTAATGCCAGCTACTCGGGAGGCTGAGGCAGGAGAATCACTTGAACCCGGGAGGTGGAGGTTGCAGTGAGCTGAGATCACACCACTGCACTCCAGCCTGGGTGACAGAGTCAGACTCCGTCTCAAAATAAATAAATAAATAAATAAATAAATAATAAAAAAGAAAATATTACAAGTAGACTTGTAAAATAAAGAAAAACTTCATTGATTATCCTATCATAAAGCACTGTTTAAATTTGGAGATATTTATTAATGTTTATGGTTAAGAGCCCTCAGGTCAGAGGACTGAGGATGGAGGTATGCTGAGGCATGCAAAGCACTCAGTGACTGGAACCTCAGAGTAACGGCTCAGTCAATGGTACTGATTGCCTTTTTACAAAAATTTTTTAATCAGGGTTTTGTTATGTTGCTCAGGCTGGTCTCAAACTCCTGGCCTCAAGCAATCCTCCTGTCTAGCTGGGATTACAGGCGTGAGCCACCACACCCAGCTTGATTGCCTTTATTTTTATTTGTTTATTTAGAGACAGGGTTTTGTTCTGTCACCCAGGCTGGAGTGCAGTGGTGCAATCATGGCTCTCTACAGCCTCGACCTCCTGGGCTCAAGTGATCCTCCTGCCCCAGCCTTCTGAGTAGCTGGGACCACAGGTGTGTGCCACCATGTCAGTTTGCCTTTATTATTTTTATTTTTATTTTATATACTTATTTATTTTGAGACGGAGTCTCATTCTGTTACCCAGGATGGAGTGCAGTGGCAGGATCTCAGCTCACTGCAACCTCTGCTTCCCGGGTTCAAGCAATCCTCCCACCTCAGCCTTCTGAGTAGCTGGGACTACAGGTGCACACCACCACACCTGGCTAATTTTTGTACTTTTTGTAGAAATGGGGTTTCGACATATTGCCCAGGCTGGTCTCGAACTCCTGGGCTCAAGCAATTCACCTGCCTCAGCTGCCGAAAGTGCTAGGATTACAGGTGCGAGCCACTGTGCCACTTAAATTTTCTTGATCATTGAGATATTTTTCAATGTTTTTAATAGTAGCTCTCTGTGTAGTCTGTGAAATGTTCATCATATTCTTTGTTCATTTGTTGGAATGTTAGCATTTTTAACCACTTTATATAACTTCATTGTATAATAAATATATTAACTCTTTGTATATTATATTTGCTGTAAGATGTCTTTCCTTTCTGTTTGTGGTCTACAAGTTTTCATATCAAAGCTGTAATGGTTTCGGCCGGGCGTGGTGGCTCAATCCTGTAATCCCAGCATTTTGGGAGGCCAAGGCGGGTGGATCACCAGGTCAGGAGTTTGAGACCAGCCTGGCCAACATGGTGAAAACCTATCTCTACTAAAAATACAAAAATTAGCTGGGTGTGATGATGGGCACCTGTAATCCCAGCTACTCTGGAGGCTGAGGCAGGAGAATCGCTTGAAACCACAAAGCGGAGGTTGCAGTGAGCTGAGATCGTGCCACTGCACTCCAACCTGGGCAACAAGAGCAAAACTCCGCCTCAAAAAGAAAAAAAAAAGAAAAAAGAAAAAAGAAAAAAAAATGCTGTAATGGTTTCATGGGGTAAAATCTTTCAATTGCTTTCTGACTTTTTCCTCCTGCATAAGCTTAAAAGGTTACCCCTCTTCCAGAGTTTTACTGACTACTCATTCTATCTGTTTTCATTTTCTAGCACTGAATTTTAGTATTTAACCCTTTAATTGGGCTGAAACTAATTTTGGGGTGTGTGTGTGTATGTGTATATATATATACACATATATACGTATACATATATATAATTTTTTTTTTTTTTTTTTTTTTTTTTGAGACGGAGTCTTGCTCTGTCTCCCAGGCTGGAGTGCAATGGTGCAATCTCAGCTAACTGCAACCTCCGCCTCCCGGGTTCAAGCAATTCTCCTGCCTCAGCCTCCCGAGCAGCTGGAATTACAGGCGTGCCCTGCCACACCCGGCTTATTTTTGTATTTCTCTTTTAGTAGAGACGGGGTTTCACCATGTTGGCCAGGCTGGTCTCGAACTCCTGGCCTCAGATGATCTGTCTGCCTCAGCCTCCCAAAGTGCTGGGATTACAGGTGTGAGCCACCGCACCCAGCCTGGTGTATATCTTAATTGTTTTAGCTTGAGAATAAATTAACATCAGAAAAGGCTACTCATCCTTCATTTATTCTTTTTTCCTTTAGAATTTCCTGTAATTTTCTGTTTATTATTCTAGATGAACAATCTTTTTTTTTTGTTGAGAGGGAGTCTCGCTCTGTCCTCCAGGCTGGAGTGCAGTGGCCTGATCTCCGCTCACTGCAAGCTCCGCCTCCCGGGTTCACGCCATTCTCCTGCCTCAGCCTGCTGAGTAGCTGGGACTATAGGCGCCCGCCACCACGCCTGGCTAATTTTTTGTATTTTTTAGTAGAGACGGGATTTTACCGTGTTAGCCAGGATGGTCTCGATCTCCTGACCTCGTGATCCGCCCGCCTCGGCCTCCCAAAGTGCTGGGATTACAGGCGTGAGCGACCGCGCCTGGCCAATGAACAGTCATTTTATAAAGATCCAGAAAAATCATTGTGTGGTGTTTGGTTTGGTATTATATTAAACTTACACATTAATTTGGAAATAACTGATGCCATTAAAATATTTAATTCTTTCATCCAAAAACATTTCTCTGTTTATCTGCATCTTTTATATTCTCAATGCAGCTTTGCCCTTTTCTCATATCGATCCCATGGATTTGTTAGTTTGAAAACACTTGTAGCAGTTGAGAATGGCATCCTTTCCCCATTAAATTTTCTAACTTTATTGTGAATATATAAGAGTACTATTGATTTCTGGGTGTTTTTGTATCTGCTGTTTATTATTTATTATTTATTTTTTGAGACAGGGTCTTGCTGTGTCACCCAGGCTGGAGTACAATGGTGCAATCTCAGCTCACTGAAACCTCCACCTCCCAGGCTCAAGTGAGTTTTCTGTCTCAGCCTCCTGAGTTGCTGCTCTGTAACTCAAATGGTTGTCTAGTTGTCCTTTTTTGTGTTTCAAGGTATACAATGATATTATTAGCAAATATGGATAATTTTGTGTCTTTTCCAACGGTTATACTTTGTTCTGTTGTTGAGAAATGCTTTAAAAGCAATAGTAGCACTTTGGGAGTCTGAGACTGGCAGATCGCTTGAGCCCAGGAGTTTGAGACCAGCCTGGGCAACATGGCAAAACCTTGTCTCTTTAATAACAAAATACAAAAATTAGCCGGGCATGGTGGTGCCTGTAGTCCCAGCTACATGGGGTGATGAGGTGGGAGGATCCCTTGAGCCCGAGTTTGAGGCTGTAGTGAGCTGTGATCACACCACTGCACTGCAGTCTGGGTGACAGAGTGGGACCCTAAAAATAAAAATATAAATTAAAAATATAAATAAAAGCAATAGTAAATAATTATGATGGAGGAAGATATGTTATGTAATAGAACAGTGTGTTTAGCATGACTTTCTGACTGTGTTAAAAATATGTATAGGGCCGGGTGGGGTGGCTCACATCTGTAATCCCAGCACTTTGGGGGCCCAGGTGGGAGGGCTACTTGAGTCCAGGAGTCTGAGATCAGCCTGGGCGACATGGCGAAACCCCATCTCTCCAAAAAATACAAAAATTAGCCAGGCATGGTGGCGCACGCCTGTAGTCCCAGCTACTGGGGAGGCTGGGATGGGAGGATCACTTGAGTCCAGGAGGTTGAGGCTACAGTGAGCTGTGATTATGCTACTGCACTCCAGCCTGGGCAACAGAGTAAAAACCTGTCTCAAAAACGAAAAAAAAAAAAAAGCAAAACATATGTGTGTGTGTGTGTATATATATATTTAGTATATATATATTTAGTATGTGTATATATATACATACAGACACACACATATATAAATTTACACTAGCCTGCTAGCCTGACAGATATACATAGATATGTTTATAGCAGTTGGCTCTGCGTAGCAGAATGTGGTTGAATCTACCTTTTTTTTGTTTGTTTATCCATATTTTCTAATCGTTCTATGATGATCACGTGTTATGTAATTTTTAAATAATGGCAACTTTAATGCCTTTGTGTGTCACTTCTAGGTGGATTATGTTGGCTGTGGGTTGAAACAGTTATTCTGTATATGTTAAGAATATGTCCTATCTTATTTTTAAGGATTTTTTGTTTGTTTTTAAATTAGAACTGGGTGTTGAAATGTGTGAAGTGACTTTTTTTTTTTTTTTTTTTTTTGGCAGCTGCAAAGATGATCATGGTTTTCCTTGTTTCCTTTTTGTAACCGAGATATATTTTACAGAAAATAAAATGCGCAGATCCTAGGTGTTCAGTCTGATGTGTTTTGACCATTGTATACACCCATGCAACTGCCACTGAAAACAAGAAGTGAACATTTCCACCACCCCCAGAAAGTTCTGGGGAAAATTCTGTGGTAAGCTGTTGATTTATGTGGCTAAGCTGCTGCCACCTGCTTTGTACATGGTCTCCATTTCCCCATCTCCGGCCTCAGTTTAACATCCTACAGGCCTGAAGCCACTTTTTTTTTTTTTTTTTTTTTTTTTGAGACCGAGTTTCTCTCTTGTCGCCCAGGCTGGAGTGCAGTGGCGCGATCTCCGCTCACCACAACCTCCACCTCCTGGGTTCAAGCGATTCTCCTGCCTCAGCCTCCCGAGTAGCTGGGATTACAGGCACGTGCCACCACGCCTGGCTAATTTCGCATTTTTAGTAGAGACAGGGTTTCTCCATGTTGGCCAGGCTGGTCTTAAATTCCCGACCTCAGGTGATCTGCCCACCTTGGCCTCCCAAAGTGCTGGGATTACAGGCATGAGCCACCACGCCCGGCCTGAAGCCACTTTTGAGGTCCCAGCAGGCTGCTCTGTCACTCTCAAGTTGTTCATCAGACCACTCTGGTGGCAGAAGGGAGCCAGATTCTCTGCAGGGCAAGTGGCCATGGGGAGGGGTTATAAAGCTGCCTTTGGAGGAGTGAAGAGGGCAACAGCAGCGGATTGAAGCTTTTCGAGGTCCTGCCTAAGAATGCATCTATGGCAAAAACGTTTCTGGGCACCACTCCCTGAAAGGTCTATTTTTTTATTTTTTTTGAGATGGAGTCTTGCTCTGTCACCCAGGCTGGAGTGCAGTGGCATAATCTCGGCTCACTGCAACCTCTGCCTCCCGGGTTCAAGGGGTTCTCTTGCTTCAGCCTCCCGAGTGGCTGGGATTACAGGCACCTGCCACTACGCCCAGCTAATGTTTGTATTTTTAGTAGAGATGGGGTTTCACCATGTTGGCCAGGCTGGTCTGGAACTCCTGACCTCAAGTGATCCGCCCGCTTTGGCCTCGCAAAGTGCTGGGATTACAGTTGAGAGCCACTGCACCTGGCTTGAAAGGTAATGATGGGTGAGGAGAGTAGGGAATACGTGTGGTGGGTGCAGTATTTCCGACAGTGCCACAGCCATGGGATTTTATCTGCAGGCCCCATGCCTTGTGTGTGTGTGCTCACTTGTTGATAAAGTCACGTACCACTTTCTGGAACATTCTCTCCCAGAGCATCCCTTCCTTTAGTGACTGGGTAACTCACTTGCACTACAACATTGACCTTTCATAGGGCTTGCTACCCTCAGTGACCTTGAACTCTGTCTATTACTCTGCACTAATCTCATTGCATTCTTTTTGCATGATGTGCTGTTCATGGCGGTTCATGGAATGATCTTCAGCTTATCATATTATAGCAAACTGGGCAAAAACACAGAAAAGACATGTTTATATTTTTCTACCAGCTTAATATTGACATGTTGGATGTGTTTTAAATACCATGAAGTTCAAAAAATGAGCTTTACGGTAGCATTTTGCTTTCTGTCCTCTGTGTATCTAGGGTAAGAAGTCTGTAAAAAGGCAACGGGATTTTCTGAACTGAAAGGCCAGGGGCTCATATTTTGCGTCTGGATGTGGCCTAAACTCTTCTATACAATTTTTGTAGCGTGATATTTATTTGAGTAAAGCAAATAATCACTGGTAGTTTATGTTTCCTTCATATGGGTCTTCTGAAAGTGAGCCAGGTAAGCTCATTCAGGCCTGGGCTCTTTCTGGGGTGTGTGTGACACATACAAGTGTTGCCTCTGAAGCCACCATGGTTCCTTGCTTTGGCAAAGCATAGGGCAAGGGCAGGGAAGGAATTGTGTGTAAACCAGGTTAGTGAGGCACGCCAGGAAGCACATCCCAGACTCCAGCCAGAGACCACATCAAACCATGAAATCACAAAGGCACTGCGTGGAGCGGCAATGCTGGAGCAGGCGTCCTCCCACGGCTCTTGATGCAAATGTCAACCAAGGGCCACATTTTCCACGCTGCGGCACCTACACCACCAAAATCAATTTAGACTTCTATTTCTAGGAGATGTCACAACTTAGACTTTTTCTTTTTTCTTTCTTTTTTTTTTTTCTTTAAAAGATGAAGTTATTTTAAGCCTGCATCCAAATGCAAGCAACTGAGCTGGAACTGCTTGCAGGATGCCGTCTGTTAACAGCCATAGCTGAAGACTGAAACCTGCAGGATGGGCACCAGGAGCCTGGGTTGTGCTCCTTTACAGGGGCGGGAGCTGTCCCTCTGCAACACCCCCACCCCACCCCAACCATTGCGGGAAGGTGTCTGAGGCCTAACCGTGTGGATGAACTCTGCAGGGGCCTTTAGAAATCAGGCCATCCTTCTTCTTTTAACCCTCTGTTGTTTGTCCCCAAGCTGTTTGACCTGCAATCTGAGGAGACAACTGCCTTTTCATGTTTTATACATTTTATTCATACATTTCTCCAACTTTGAAATGACAAAAGCCAAATTCTATGGTTTCCCATTACACAGCATCCTACAGGTATGTATATTCTACAAGGAATACTATGGAGTTTCTCTTCTTCCCCTGTCACACAAGATAACTGATTAGGGTTTCATCAATTTGTACTGTGCCGGCAGCGCACCAGCATTCTGGTTGTTCCGGCGACAGGGCAAAGGAATCAGGATGGGAGGGCGTGTGCTAAGGCATGTAAATAGATACACACAGAGAGAAAGAAAAGCAGGACATTTACAAAGAATCCAAACCTTTCCAATCCCTTCAGCTCCTGGGTGTTGAGGGACACCTCCTGCACAAACGCTCTTGCAAGCTAAGGCTCTGCTGTACCCTGCAAATACTTACAATTGGATACGGTGAAATATACAACAACCATTAACATCTCTCTCTTTTTATCACTGAGACAATACTTCAACACCTTTTATAAAAAGGCAATAATACATACAGAAAAAAGAACACGTTGGCAAAACTTTATGCAAAACCACCCCAGAACTGAGTTTGAATGGGGACGCGCCTACACTGCAATTAAACACGATACTCGGGTCTCAGCACGTGAGGGTTGTGTGGCCTTCACATCAGTCACGCTGCCTGCTGCACCCGGCAGCCGCCTACCTGCCTGCACAGATGACATTCCGGGAAACAGCTAAGACTGGAAATCAATTCCCCCAATTCTTGGTCTCTTCCAAATAAAAAAAAAAAAATAGGGGGAGCCACTCATTGTGGAGGAATGCCTATTTCTGTTCCCAAGGACAACTCCTGCTACAGAGGCTGTACTTCCTCCGGGTCCAGAGAGGGTCACCCCAAGCCTCTGTCAGTAAGAACACTGGCGTGTTCTCTCAGTCACACACCGGAGAGAATGGAGCTAACACATAAATAGTAGCTAAATTTTGAGTTTCTGAGCGTGCACAGAGATTGAGCTGTGCTTGGGGCCAGAAAGGAGGTCTCCTGTGTGGTGACAAACGTCTCTTTCCATTTTCTTTTGCTCAGTCCATTTGCACAGGTTCAAGGGAGTTGATGGAGGGTCAGATGAGAGGTGGTGGGAGCTCAGGATTTTCTATCCCCACAAAGAGCTAAGACTTGGGAGTGCTGGCCCCAGAGATGGTGCGGCCCTCTTTCTACTTCTGTTTCTGTGGGCTCTGTCTGCCCACCTGCTGCACAAAGCAAGGCAGGGGAAAAACCAGATGGGAACATGGTGGGGAATATCCTCTTCTTTTCCCTTTTCTCCCACTTCCTGGATGTATGTGACAGTTAAACTTCACCCACTAAGCTGGAAAATCCGGGACTCCCCATAGCTCCAAGTTTAAGGCAAACTGATGTGTGTGTGCACAGGCAAAGCCAATCAAGCCACGAGCTTGGAGGAGAGTCCTGTATCCAGATATTCCAAACAGAGAGGGAACTCTTATTTCTAAAGGAGTTAGAAAAGGAAAGGCTCTGGCAAATGAAATGATCTGTGATTAAAGCTTGTAGCCTTTCTGTAAGCTGCAGTGAGAAGGAAAGCATCTTTTAATAGAAGAATTTGAGGCGCAGAGCAAGAGAGCCACGCTCAGGGGCCTTTAACCTCTTACAGGCTGTAATCGCTCTCAGTATTGTAAGCCCTAGTCAAGAGGATGGAATGAGGAGGCTGTGTTCAGTTCTGAGAAAACAAGAAACACACACGAGTTTGATAATAGGAAGCAAGAAGGAGGAGGGATGAGGACGACAAGGAGCTTGGTTTTGGAATGCCGATTCCAAGGTGCCTTCTCTTTCCAAAGAGACAGCGTGGGAGGCATTTCTATTAAGAATTTGTTAATCAAGCAGTTTTCTTGGTAGCTTTAGCAACACAGATTCTCTTTGCCCCGAGTTAAGAAACTGGCCTGAAATTAAAAAAAAAAAAAAAAAAAAAAAAAAAAGGACATGACATCAGTGGGGGACAAAAGAGAGCTGGCTTTGGGTTGCCTTGTTTTTCAGGGGCAGTTTCCAGGGTGGGAATCTTCCTGGAGGGTGGTTCAATTGACTAAACTTTTTCAAGAAACAAACTTGAAGCCTTAAATAAGAGACAAATACAAGTGATTCAAAAACAAAAGAACTCTGCAGCGATGAGATCAAAGGCTGTAAAAAGATAATAGTAGCTGCAGCCCAGGCCTGCCTGAAGCACAGAGGAAGGCTTGGCCCACTGGCTGGCTCTAGCAGCCTAAGAAGGAATTGGATGGGGAACAGAACACCTCCTGCATTTCTCCTGCAGTGGGGGACTTTGCCACATCTTCAGATATTCAGCCACCAATAGGATGGGCTGGGACGATGCCTTCTGAATGCAAATAGCAAGAAGTAGGTCAACCATTTCTTTTACTCTCTGAGCAAATATTTTAAATCATCTCACCTGACAAGAGATACATTTAATTGCATTTAAAAAGGCTACAATGTTATCTTGACACTGGGAAACTTCCAGATGAATTAAATTGAGTGACATTTCCCTTTTTAGCGTTAAAATGGGATATGCTGCATGTGCAAAGTAATTACTGTCTTGTGATTGGAAAATCAGGACATTTCATCTTTTTAACAAAGAATTCAACATATAAAAACACTCCCTTTCTTGCTGTGGGGAATGGAGTTGGGTGGGGGAGAGAACCTTCAAAATAGGGCTCTCCAGTACTTCAACTGACCACTAATAAGATTTAGTGCTCTAATCATTCGTTCTGGTCTTTAAAAGGAGCGGGGGAGGTTCTGCTGATGGAATGGAAGCAGTAAAGAAGCTTTTAGCAATTTTCTCTGATTGCTTAGTGGGCAATTGTAAGGTAGCAGTAGCAGCAGCAGCAATGTACTGAAATTACTCTGAATTCAGAAATTTAAGTATATGCAGCTAGGTCATAAAGACACTGCTTTAGAGAAGACATGTATTAGTGGAATGGAACAGATAACCTCTTTGAGAAGTCAATGAGTTCTGCATGCAGGGATTTCACCATCGGAATGATGGCAAGAATGATGCCTGCCTGGGTGCTTCTCAGAGGATGTATAAAGCCACTGAGGAAGAGTGCTACAGTGCCTGTGAATTCTGGGGCCACAGACATTTAAGTTGGCATTGCTTTTCTCCTCCTCTGCTTAATCCACCTTTATAAACATGGCAGATGGCTTAAGACAGGCATCGTCAGCATCTCTGGAGATGTGGGCTCAAAGGGCAAGTGGGGGCATGGGGGTTTCCACTAGAGGGGAGGGAAGTTTCTGTTTCCCTTGTGTTAGTTGTAGTTGTCTTTGTGCTTCACCAGAAAAGAGGTAGAGTGGGCACCTTCACACTAAGAGCCCAAACTGTGGTCAGTACCATACCAGGAATGACTGTCTGGCCGTGGCATCTATCAGATTTGAATCAGTCCTAACACAGCCCTAACTAACTCTTTGAAGGTTTCTCTCTCCATCTAGCATGAGACCACTGTTGAGCTTGTCTCTGGTTTGGTGGCTTGGTCACCCCACTGTGGGGCCCAAACAGAAGTAGTTCACTCAATACCTTGTTAGTAAGTCGCAGACTCATCTGGTCACTGACAAAGAACAACATCAGAAAAAAAAAATCGTCATCATTTCATAATAGGCAGTGGGGGCGGAGGCGGGTAGGGTGCTGACAACGTAAAAGAAGTATACTAATTCCTTCTCTGTTTGGTCCTTTAAGAGGAGCTGTTCGGCTCAGAAAACACCCTGCACATCCTGCCAAGGCACAAAGTGACAAGGCCATCTAACCTACAAGAAGCAAAAAACGATGGTATGTTTTCAAGGATCACAGGTTAATATAAGTACTTCACACCCTCACACGCTAATGAAAACCATTCTACTGACCTCTGGCAAAGAGTCTGAGAACCCCAGCCCAAATCTCCTGTATTGGAAGAACGTGACTTCATGGAAGGGTTATGAGATGGTTAATGTCTCTAAAGCAACAAGGACAGATGATTCCCCTGTGCCAAGGGAAACAGCAAGAGGAAGAAGAGACCACAGGTGGCCTCCAGTACACCCGTGGCCCTTGGGCGCATGGCTCTGTGCGAGTCAGACGCGGTCCAGCTGTGCTCTGGCAGGCTCCTTTGTCGCCCTGCCAACTGATACTCACTCCTGGGCCTTCAAAGGTTCGATGAGCATCTAACAAATTATACAATTGAAAAGATTATCAGCTTGGAAGCCTGAACAAATCTATAATGAAATGAAGGACCCAAAGGCATTTTAATTATTGAACACATAAAAGGAAGTATATTTAAAAAAAATTGGTCAAACTGTCCTGTTATCATTTTAAAGGAATTTACAGGGCTGTTATAGATTATTCTTTTGGAATATTTCAGTTTATAGCAAATGCCTAAACTGGTTTCTTCATTGCACAGTATTTTCTCTTAAAATGGGTGCTTTAAAACAATTACATACAGATTAAAAATCCTCATTTCTTTGCTTAATTAAAACGTTAATACTCTTAGACAACACAGATCTGAAATGGTGAAACCAGCAATTCCCCCCCACCTTACAACAAATTAAATTGAGACAAAATTACAAACACATTTCACTACATGATTATTATTAATAAAAATCAGTTTCTTTTTTTTTTTATAAAGTTGCCCAAAATGCAAGGGATGTGCATAGGTTTACAACTTAGTCATAATAGCATTTTATTCTTATTCCCCTGGGTGTGCCCCATGAACGGAATGTAGAATGTACTTTGCTGTAGATTACAGATTGTTTTGTCCAACACAGACACACCGACAGCATAAACGCTCGCGACTGTCCACATGCATTAAGAGTCAAGACCCAACTTCAAATCTCTAAAAGGTTTACAGGGTGCTTCAAAGAGACAGTATCACATTATCTGGATGTTACATAAAGGACTTAAAAAAAAAATACTATTCTAAAAAAAAAAAAAAAGAGAAAAAAGGCCTTTAAAAATTTATGACTGTTTTGTAATCACTACACTAATTATTTCAAATAAATAAAGGAAAGAAAGATATTCCAATCCATAAAATCAGACTCTAAAAAGAATGTAGTGTTCCACCCCCAGTCAAGGTAACAGAATCATTGTTTATTATTATTAAAATAGATTATAGAAAGCAGCATCTATTTTGTGCAGTTTTTAGGGGCCTTGGAAATAAAAAGCTATGATTTCCAAAAATATAACATTCCAAAGGATTGAATAATACATACATTTAAAGATACATTTTATTAAAGTTTAGGAGAACTGATTAAAAAAGATACTGTCTCTTTAAATTAGTGTGTAATTGTTTTTCTCCTCCTATCTATTCGGACATGACAATAATTATAAATGTAGGTCACACTACAACTAGGTAGTCTCTAGGGACCATGACCTGCTGACACAAGGCCGATAACAAAGAGGCTTTTCCACATATGAGGTGCTCCCAGTTATGCTCAGATATCTGGGGAGAGGACTAATAGACCCAGGAGACAGGGACCCACTGTGGGGCTGTGCACACGAGCTCAACAGCTTCCTCCAGATGTCTGATTGTCTCATCAATTTCATTGTTGATAATTGTGAGATCGAAGTAGTGTGCATATGTTCTCTGTAAGATGTCAGACTCCTTCTGCAGACGCTGAAGAGATTCATCCTAAATGGTGATGAGATGGAGGTAGGGGTGGGCATGAGAGGAGGAAAAGCAAACAGAAGAGAGAAATCAGTTGGATTCATTTTCTTTTCACATTTTTGTTCATCCCAGTGTCAGAAACAGTCAAGGCCAGACCCTGACACGCCGTATTCCAGCATGAGGCCAAGTCTGCTCCATGACAGAGGAGACAGTGATTGCTCAACATGCAACAGAGGGTCCATGACAAAGCAGACGAACCAGAGAAAACAGACACTCTTCAGGAAACATGCCACCCCCACTCAGGCCTAGCTATGCCTGTCCCCAGAGTCAGGCTTGGCAGGGCCATGCCAGGTGTGGGTTAGAGTGGCTATGGTGGCCCAAACAGGCCCACAGGAAGCCCCCCGCCCTAGCCTCAAGCCACTCTCCCAATTGGGAGAGGGAGATTGTGGCAAGGCCCGAGCTCTTTGCCCCCCTCCCCTTGGTCCTCCACACTCACTGGAGCCAGGCCTCAGGGCCCAGCTGGGTTTGCACCAGCAAGTCCCTGCCCTTGGATGACAAATTAAGTTGTATTTTTTCCTCTTGTACTTAAAGGTGCCACCGTTCCAGGAATTCAATGACATATAATGGCCCTCACTCAATAGCAGCTGATGCCAGAGGCAAAAGCTCTTTGAGTGTTACAAATAATGGCCGGAATAAGGCTGTTTCCCCAACAAACAGCACCTGGCATCTGATGAATCCCCCCAAAGTGGTCTGCATTAGAAATGGCTGGACAAATGTCACTGTTCACAGGTCCTCGTATCTCTTATGAAAAAAACCAAAGGAAGAGAAGCTGCTGAACTCTAGAGAGGTTTGCTGCAACAAAGGATGTTCCCTAAGCTGCAGCTTGCCACAGATTTTAACAACTCTCGCAAGAGGGATCCAACAGGAGGAGGGAGTTTAGGTCCCAGCTTTGTCACGCAAGTGTAGCTTCCGCTACAGAGTGGCAGTTCTTTCAAGATAGGGGTCTCTTAAGAGCCACCAGAAAGAAGTCTGCCTCTATATCTTCATGAGTCAAATTTGTCATGCTGAACTCCCAAAGGGCAAGTTCAACCTTGACACTAGGGAACTTTGTGAGTCAAATTAACCACCCCCTACCTGCCAAACACTAGGTGGGTGAGCTCTTGGGCTGAGTCTCAAATATACATAGAGATAATGAAATACCTCTTTATTTGATGAGTGGCTCTGTCTCCAGCTATAAACTTGTCTTGTGTGCCCTGTAATTGCTGTGCCCCAGCATTAGGCATAGTGCCTTACACATAGTAAGTGCTTAATAAATGCTGTCAAAAGAACAAGCACTTGTCTGACTAGTGCCAGTCATTATAGGGTTTTACAAGTATTAAATCTAAAATCAAGAGACTGAGCAATTCTTCCCAGAAATGGGGGCCCCCCAGGTGACAGAAAAAGATCTCCAGAGAAAATAAAAGATGCAGTATCTTCAAGGACCTAGGAGCCGTAGTGCCCAGTACTGGCTTAGGGCCCCTCCCCTCCTCTTCTCTAAGGCCCCTCTGTTATTGGCAAGAGACCCTTCCTGGTGAGGCTGCTGGGAGGTCCAGGCAAGCCTCAGCTCTCTGGGTACAGCTCTCAAGAAAGGGGACTAGAAGTAAGATAAAGAGACTTGCTTGATTCTGTCCTGGCCCTGCAGTGGGCATGCACAGACACCACAGCAGATGGGAACTCAATCTTTTCTCTCAGGGCGCTCTGAACCAAGAATGTCCTACCTGTTTTGTCCTCTTTCACAGGCATTTCAAAGCAGGACAGGGCATGCTTTGACTGAGAGTGTTAAGTACTACAGTGTAGCTAAGACCCCAGTTAATCATCACCTTCTAGTTCTGCTTGCACTTAAAAAGCATAGTATTTTCACTGTGGCTTTACTTAATAACCAACACAATGCAAAAAACAAACAAACAAACAAACAAACAAACAAAAAACCCGCCATTTTAGCAAACGTGCATTCACCCAAAGATAGGAGTGCTTCCTACCAGGATGAAAAGGAACAATTCCTACAACATCACTGTCTGGCACATGGGATTCTATTTGAATATGTAGTCCTGAGCTTCAGAAACCACTAGCAGAGTTTATGACTTGCTCAGCAAGCTGGGCTGATGAAAATATTCCAGAAAATGTATGGCTGAAAGTATCACATTTTTAATGTAGGTCTCTTTACAGAAAAATAAAGCTCCCTCTTAAGAATCTTTTAAGATGAAGCTATATTTGTCAGTCTCTTCCTCGACAACAGCTTGTCTGTGTGCTTGACTCACACGTGAGCAGGGTTTAACTCAGTGAAAACAAAATGCCTTTATTCTAACAGCAAAAGCAAGGATTTGTGGGAACAAAGTGTCTACATTCTAAATCTATTAGAAGAAACAAGGCTGTATTTCACTACCTCCTAGCTGGTACTTACAGGCAATTTTCTGCACCATTTTGGCAGCTATGGAAAATTAGTAAAAGGGCAGGAAAACAGGCAAAACAAAAACAAAAGCAAAGATGATGATTCAAGAAAAATACATGGCAACTTAAGGATAAAAGCTAACCACAATGTGGAGTTTCAAACATGCTTGTGTATTAAAAAAGATGGGAAAGTAGAATTTTACAAAGGAATATACCTCTTGCAGATGAAATGACAAAAACGACGGAAAATATGAGTAACACAGGTAAATCAAAATCCTGAATCTTCCTTAAAGGTACACAAAGGGAAAATTTCCAAGCCTTGATTTAACTAGATTTTAAGCTTGGGTGAGTTTAGGTCAGTGTTGACTGAACAGAGTCGAATCCTCTGATGATTTCTAGAACCTGTGAAAGCAACTGTCTTCAGGATAACTTTGTATAAGAGTCTCCCCTTAACTAAGGAACCTACAGCAGATAGGCACTGCTACACTTAGCAGACACATGGTAACTACCCTTTGGATCTGCTCAGCAATGGAAAACCTTCCAAAAGTCGGCAGCCAACTCTTATGAGTACCACGTCTGTGGCAGTTTCTGACTTGAGCTGGCTTGACAGCGGACAGAGCTGATTTCTAGGTTTGGTAGTCTCCAGGGGCCTGGAGAGAAATTCCACAAAGGTTCCACTCCACGGGCCGCACAATCCGTAACTGGGTAGGGAGTAGGCTGGCAGCCCTGGAGGTTGTGAGACACCTGGGATGCCTTGGTCCTGGTGGGAGCGAGGGGGTTTGTCCTCAGATTTTAGAAGTCAACTTACTGATAAGGCTGTCCCATGTAGCATTCTACTCCACATCCCATTTCATCAGAGCAGCCTTGCTGCAAATGTAGGTTGACACGCTTCTGACTGTGCTGGGGACTAAGGCTTGATCCTTACGGCTTATTTGGGGAAAAACAGATTGATTCTTACCTCATTTAAACCTGGAGTAATAGTTGGTGCAGCAATGAAAACAACAAAAGGAGCAAACTCTGCAGTTCTCAGGACCTTCAGTGCCTGTGTTAAGAAAAAAAAAAAAAAAGAAAAATCCCAACTTAAAAGAAGAAATAACTAATGTAACTTTCAAATGAGTCTATAAAAATTTTTATACAACTGAAAATTTCAAGCCCTTGGCTCAAATTTTTGGCAAGGTATTATTAAATTTACCAACTTTATACATAACTTATATTACTTTTTTTCTACAGGATGGACAATAGCCATCAGACAATGAAAGTTGGCAAACTGGACATTTTTCTTATGACTCATGAATCAATCTCTTTTTCTTCATAAAAGTTAACACTGATTATGTTGGTTAATGTCCATTTAAACCTGGCTATTAGTTGTAGCCTGAATTTTAATCCACAGGAAATGCATCTAAGGAGAGACTTGGACCTGCAGGCTGGTTTTACCACTAATCTGGAGGCCACTCCCTCACATTTCAAGTTTCAAATCGCTAGCCAGGGACTGCTAGCAAATCTGTCCACTGTAACTGTGCGTTGCTCTGCTGAAAAGCCCCTGGGACTCCTGGGGAAGGGGGAAGCTTGCCCAGGGCTGGAGTTAGGAGCCCTAGACTTTGTGTCTTAGTCCTGTCGCTAAAGACACTGTGTGGCTGTGGGCAATGTGTAGGCCCATGAGAAATCGCTGCATTCAAGAGAGAAGGGTCTCTGAGATCCCTTTCAGTTCCCTTCCAAGGCACTAAAAACCTCTAACTGCAAGCTACTAGTTTGGATAGATACACTGCAACGCTGCAATCAGACGCTGCGGGAGTTAATTCTGCTAAGGGATTACTGTTTCAGCTCCTCCCCAGGAGGATATGATTATCTTGGAGGTTACAAACTCCCTTCCAAGGAACAAAACCCAACACATACAGATACCCAATTCACAAGTGACTGACATGTGATTAATTCATATGCGCTGGGGTAAATATCTTGCTGTCATTTACACAAGAACTTAACTATCCTGCTCCCCACATATTTTGCTTTCTAAATGGTCTTTAAATTTGCTGGCTTCGTGCTATTCCTATTGCTCCATCTTTTGCCCGGCTTATTGTCATAGTAATCAGACTGGTTGCCCTGCCTCTGGTTTTGCTGCTTTCCAATCGACACTCTACCCTGCTACTGGAATGATCTTTCTGAAATTCAAAACCCATGGCTCTCCTGCTCAGAATTCAACAGTTCCCTCTTGGCCTCAGGATAAAATGTATACTCCTCAGCACGAATGTCACCTCTCTCCCTCATAAGCATGCCTGTGCTTAACCTCTTCAGCCTTTCTCTCTGCCCCTTTGCCTCCATGGGCCAGCCATCCTGAACTACTTTCAGTTCCAGAAAGGGCCAGACTCTCTTCTGGCTTTCCGGCCTTTTGACTTACTACTCCTTCTGCCTGGACCTCCCATCCTCTCTTCCCCTTCCCCACTCGCCCTTTGGCTTGGCTGAGTAATCCTTCAGAACTCAGCACTGATGCTCTTTTCTCTGGGAAGTCCTTTGTGGGCTCTGAGACCCTCCCATGTGCTCCTGAAGTACCCATCACATGGGAAACCCAAGACCCCACGGACTAGCGGGTACCCTCCTTCAGGGCAGGGACTGTGTCTTCTTCAGCTGTCTCACTCATGGTCAATATGGTACCCAGCATAAACTGCCCTTATAAAAACATTAAAATGTAAAAATAGTAGATATAATTTGCACAGAATTTATCTTGTCTTTTAAGGCAGGTTCGTCTACAGAGCACTCTACTCTCTTGGCCGAAGGGACTCTCTTAGCCTCTTCGTGTATATAGGCATGTAAGAGACAAATCTGACATGAAAGCTTCTTTCTTTTTTTAGTGCAAGGTTGACTTTCACTAGGATTGATTATATTTCTGAATTTTAGTCACACAGCATTTTCTTGTGGGTTGAGGGAGACTGGTACATTGTATTTATCCATCAAAGTTCTTTAATTCTTAAAGTCCTAGGCTCTGATTCCTCCGGTAAGAAAGCTCTTTAAGCTTGCATATATGTTAATTTTTGAAAGAGGTAACTGGCAATTTCTTTGCCAATCCTTTTATGACTGAAGACTTTAGCAAGGAACAAACATTATGATGAAGTCCATATATAGGTCAAGCAAGCTAACAGGGATCTTCACTTAGAAATATCCTTTATGTCAGTATTATCTTAGGCCTTTTTTCCTTCCTTCCTATACTCATAGATCAGGTGAATACAGGGTCAGGTGAGACAAGGTTTTCTCATCACCCCTACTCCTGGTCACACACATATACCCATCCCATAGCCTGCTTCTGGGCAACTGAGATGGGAAAGAACCCTATTTGCTTCTATCTCCAAAGCTACTCTGAGGTCTAGATGGAAGTCCACCCAGCCTGGATGCTGAACAGAACTCACGGATGAAGTAGAGAATGACACCCTGGGCATGAAATGGTTTTTTTCTCCACTCAGTGGCCCAGCCTACCAGGTACCCAATCCTTCTCCTGTTTTCCATTCCAGCTATCACATTACAACAGCAGAAAACAAACTGTTTGGAACATTAGTTTAGCTTTCTGCAGATTGCCCATCTCTGCACTGCATTCATGTCCTTGGTCTATATCCATAGACTGCACTTACTGCATAAAACCATCAATGGTGGCCATGTTCCTCACATTGCCAGATGCCTCTCATGTCTACGAATCAGGTTATATTCCTTGATTTCCTTTTTTTTGCCCTGGTTGTCAGGAAGTTCAGAGCCAAATTTAGTATTTATCACAGTAACTAAAGTAGCCCTGTGGTTAGCATATTTGCTCTCTCCTCCTTTTTGTGGCTTTTTCTATTCCTGTACTTTATTATTGTACTTTCAAAAATTCTAAGATGCCTCAAATCCTGATTGAGATTTTCCTGTCTAGTCAGCCTTGTATTTTCAGCAGACTCACCACACATTTCCTCACTTGTTCTTGAAGGTCTTTGTGCCATACTCTGCACTACTTATGGGTCTCAAGTGAGTGCCACTTTTGGTGCTGTGGCAGCCTGACTGAGGTTCAGAGTTACTTCAGGGACAGGAAATGGAATTGCTCACAAGGATTCCCCTCTCCCAGGCAGTTAACAGGTGACTTAAAGATGAACTCTAAGCCCTCTTCCTTTCTGACTCAGGATGAGGCACAAATTTTTTAATGTTCATGGGCAAATATTTCTCTCTGAATCTCTCTGGGATTCGGAGAGACAGACAGGGACAGAGAGAGAGAGAGACAGAGAGGGAGAGAGAGGAAGAGAGAGAAAGAGGGAGGGAGAGAGAGAGAGAGCGAGACAGAGAGAGGCAGAGAGAGAGTATGAGTGTGTGTGTGTGAAAGAGAGAGAGAGGAGAAACAGGGACAGATATGGACAGGGAGAGAAACAGCATGCTCTAGAAGGATCACTGAAAGCATGCTAGATTCAGATAGTCAAAATAACATTAATATTTGTGGAGATAAATTGATTCTATGGCTTGGCTATGGCCAATAATTAATCTCAGGTTATTATCTTCAAGGAACAGAAACTCATTTGACCCAAGTGTATAAGATGCAGATATCTATTCTGGTTTGCAAGCTTAAAAGGCACACAGGGGCACGCATCTGAGTCATTTGGTACAAAAATCTAAGGGTGTAGGAAGAGTGCAGTGACCCCGGAACCCATCTCAAGAGAGCTAACTGATTTCACAAAATAGTCTCTGGTTCAGAACCTGGCTCTTGTTTTAAAGTATGGATTCCTAACAAGACTGTACGCTACCTCTTGATGATGACCTCTTCCTCTGTGGGCAAAAGCAAAACTACAAATATTCTGCTATTATTAACTTTTTCCTGCTACAAATGGATACATCAGAATAAAGTAAAATCTAAAACCATCACATTAAGCTCTGATTACACAATGGGGCTATGACAGTTTCAGCTTTAGAGGCACAGATTATTTTCTGAGCCATAGCTTTATTTTCATGAGAAATAAATTCTGCAGTTTTTCTTAGGTTTGACTGAATTACAGATTTTTCTGAACATTAAAAAAGAAAAGGAGGCTTTAAATTGTACTACTATGGATAAGGTGAACCATCTTAAGGATTCCCAGGGTTACCTCTTCTAGGGTAGTACAGTGAAAGGAAGTGGGGATTTATTGTAAAAGAATAAAAATTTAAAAATCAACATAGTTCAACTTCACACCTCACTTTCAATTGACTGTAAAGCCTTAATCGAGTCACAAGTATGTTAAGCCTTGGTTTCTCCATCTACAAAAGTAGATACTGATCTCCAGCTCATAGGGTTACAAGGATAAGGTAAGGAGTCATAATGCCTGGCGAAATATATAGCACTTTAAGAACATAATCTATTACTATTTCATGAGAAGCCAGGTTATTAATTTCTTTCTAGTTTAATGTCTTTACCATCATCCTCTAGCTTTAAAGTTGGACCACAACATCTTATCATATAGTGTTATTAGACATGCTCAATTGGGCCTCAGTTGTCTGAAATAAGATGGCATACAGTATTAGACCGGCACTAAAAGAGTTGGACACGTGTTAGGTGGTTTTCCTATGGTCCACATGTAGTTTGGCAGAAGTGAGAGGATTTAAAAAAACGCCACAAGGCCCTTCTGTTATGGACAGTTTTGGATGTACAATGAGGAAGGAATTTCATCCTCACCATCTTGTCTTCTGAATTGTATTCTTAGCTCCTGACCCTCTGCTTGGCATATAAGTGCTTAATACAAGTTTGTTGGATTGAACTGTCTGTGAGATACAGTAGAGGGGTCATCTAAGAAGCTGGAGTGGGAAAGGGGGGTGGAGAAAAATGTTCTAAGGAGAGAGCCTCCCTGGAGCAATGAGGCTCTGCCTGAAAGCAAGTTGTTCATGGTCACAGGTATCCTGAAGGCAGGATGAAGACCTTGCCCAGCCGAGGAGAGACTGGGCTGAGGGCAGAGAAGCCCAAGAGTGAAGCCCAGGCGGCGCAGATTGTGGGCATCCTCAGCTGTACTGTGGTATGCAGCGGTCATTGTGAGACCAGGACTGGCATGAGGCTGGCCTGGGCAGCAGGGCCTGGGACGAGTGTAGTCAACCAGACCAACGGGAGGGGCAGGACCTTGGCAATCCCTATCCCCAGGGCCGCTGGCCCAAAGAGGCTCAGGCAGCCAGATGCCTATGGCCGGCCCTCGGGGCTAAGTGGATCTGAGAGATCACAGTTCTGAGATGCAGGGACCCAGGAAGCAGGAGAGAAGAGTGCAGGTGAGCTCATCCAGCACTCAGGGGAACAGAGGAGAGTGCCCAGCCGGGGTGAGGAGGTGCTTTGGGGCCAAGTGCAATGGGTAAAAGTAACTGCTGTGGGTGTCCTGAGGAGGCTGAGAGAAGTGTCTCCCACTCAGCAGTGCAGAGCAATGCATGGCTGTGCAAGGGCAAGGAGACAGGGAGAGCTGGACGCTACGGGTGGAGCAGCAGCAGCAGCGGCAGCAGCAGCAGTGGCAGTGGCGGCGGCAGCAGCGGAGGCAGGTAAGGCAGAAAGCCCTCGAAAGTGGACTTAGGTAATGCAGAGGGAGTCTGAGGAGCCCTGCAGCCAGCATACTGCTAGAGACATTACTACCAGCAGAAAACGACGTTCAGGTGAAGACCAGTGTGGAACCCAAGGAGAGGATGTCGAAGACCAGGACCAGGATTGAGACTTTGCCTCTAGCCACCCCTGGCCAGAAGATTTTTCCAATCCCTAGTAAGGAGGGATTAGCAGTTAAACAAAAATCAATCTGTGGTACACATCATATATTTAGTTCTATATAGGTCCAAGTTAATTGTTAAGTAAATTGCAGTGTTCACCCTACTGCTGCTTTCCTCCCTAGCCCCTTAAACAGATCCTTTTGTGGTTTCCAAAGTTCCAAGTTCAAGAACGCCATCAGGTGTTGTAAACGGAAATGGGTGAACCCACTGGCCACAAATTAGGATCCTGGAGCCCAGAAACTGAGCTGTCAGGTCCCACGTCACACAGACTCTGGCTATACAGGTTCTGTCCTTGCTTTAGGGATGATTAGGGGACCAAGTCTCATACAGTGGTCCTTGAACAGGGATTCGTCCTGCCTAGGATAGCCAGGTAAGCCTCCTGATGAAACACAGCCTGCTTGAGGGAAGCTGGTCTACTATTTCAGCAGGTAGCATACTGGTTCTATTTCTAAGTGTTAAAAGAGATTTGGTACAGGTCAGTCCGAGAAATGGCAACTCGGAGTCACATGGGCACCCACAAGCCTCTCCTGTAACCCACCTTGATGTCTACAACTCCCAAATCCTTCCTACTGTGCTTTACCTCCCATGTCTACTTGGTTTGAACTCAGAGATGAAAAAACAGCTTGTCAGCATTTTTGATGTAAAGCCTTCAGCTTTCTCTTTTCCAAGTTTAATAATTCCTATTGCAAGACATATCTAGAAACCATTTCGTCATCTCTGTGTCTGGCTCTCTTTTGAGTCCTCTTCCAAGTCTTTATCCCTCTCCTACTTTTCGCTCAGGGTCAGGCATTGTGCTCAGGTAAGGAAATGGCAGAGGCTGAGAGACACCATGGGTTTCCATCCCTGCTGTCTTTGACATCTGGGCTCACTCATGCTTGCTTTCATAAAGCTAGTGCTGTGTTTTAGACCCAGGCCCCAGGATCAGTTTCTCACTGGAGATGAACATAATGTGCTGGCAGAGGCTCTGATGGTCCAGCATGAGCTGTACCCAGAGAGGGAAGGTGGCTGTTGTGATAACAAAGTGCCAGAGCCTCATCCTGAGGTCAGATGATTGTAGGATTTCTGGCAGGCGTAGACCCAATCAGGAACCTTATTGAGCTTCTGCATATAATAAACCTCTTAAGAGAATAATGTCTGCTTCTTAAATACCTGGTGTGTGCACTGAGTCCAACGATTAGTCAGCTGGCATTCTAGACTGTGAACCCCCAATGCCTCCATTATTGACACTTTTCCGTAGTTTATGAAATTATGTGACCTGTGACTTTCTGATGGTATTTTTGATTTCAGAATCTGTGCTTATTGGCATGCAGGCAGGATGTCAGACATTCGGGGAGGCTGGGCATTACCTGAGGCTCCACGTCCAGTATTGCAATCAGCCCCTGCTCGTGGATCTTCCGGATGGTCTCCAGTTTTGTCCCATACATTGCATCCTCGTGGCTGCCGTACTCCAAGTACTCGTTATTAGAGATGTCTTGCATCATTTGGTCATGAGATACAAAGTAATAATTCTTTCCATTTTCTTCATCTTTCTTTGGAGGTCTGGTTGTGTCTGCAAAGCCGCATGGCACAAGAGGTTTAAAAGGCGGAGCTGATGAGCTTACTACGCTCCCAACAGATTTACTCAAACCCAGTCTCTTCCTAAAAGCTATGGATTCTTTAGCATATATCTCATATCCCCTGTTCTCACCCCCAGTGGCTTTGCAGAACTAAATTCTAGAAACCATATTTATCTGTGTACATCACACCACAGTAGCCAGTCAGTTGTCTGGTTTGGTGAATCTTTCAGTGTTCAGGTGAGATGTATTTTATCCCTTCATGAATCACCACAGGAGGAAGACATGAAATGGCCCAAGATGAATATAACTCACTGTGTGCCTTACTGCAGTTGAGTCTTGTGTAGAAGGAAAACAGGAGAATAAAAAAATGGAAAACCGCATATGGTTAAATTTAAATAAGCCAAAATTAAATAAAATTCAAATTTTAGTTTCTCAGTCTCACTAGCGGCATTTCAAGGATTCAATAACCACGTGTGGTTAATGGCCACTGTACTGGACTGCGCAGACATCAAGTACTGTCATTGTCACAGAAAGTTCTATAGAAAAGTGATGGTCTATAACATCTTGCAAAAGGAGAATGTTAGGATACAGCAAAAGGCACATTACATTGAAAACACAATGACTGTGGCCAGACATAGCCATAATTTTTATGGAAGACGTCAATCAGGAGGTGACAAACTGGCTTATGGGCCAAATATGGCCTACTGTCTTTTATTTATTTTTTTTTTTACTTTGGAGACAGAGTCCCACTTTGTAGCCCAGGCTGGAGTACAGTGGCGCGATCTCAGCTCACTGCAACTTCCGCCTCTTGGGTTCAAGAGATTCTTGTGCCCTCAGCCTCCTGAGTAGCTGGGATTATAGGCATGTACCACTATGCCCAGCTATTTTTTGTATTTTCAATAGAGATGGGGTTTCACCATGTTGGCCAGACTGGTCTCAAACTCCTGACCTCAGGTGATCTGCCTGCCTCAGTCTCCCAAAGTGCTGGGATTACAGGTGTCAGCCACTGCACCCGGCCACCTACTGTCTGTTTTTGTAAACAAAGTTTTATTGGAACACAGCCATGTGCTTTTGTTTACATATTGTCTATGGTTGTTTTCATGAGATAACAGCAGAGCTAAGTGCTTGTGACAGACTGTATGGCCTTAAAGCCTCAAATGTGCACTATTTGGTCCTTTACAGAAAAGGTTTGCCCACCCCTCACCTGAGTGAGTGTAACTGAAGTATACGCCAATAAGCTCTAGTTCTGTGGATACTAATAGGACCAGTATCCTGCAAAACACACTTTAGGAAATGTTTTTCTAGATGAGCTAGGGACACTGGTTTTAATATTCTCTCTCTCTCTCCCTACCCCCCTTTCTCTTCTCCCTTCCTTCCCCTTTTTTCCCTCTCTCTCCCAATTTCCTCGCTTCCTTCTTTCCTTGAGAAAGAACAAATTTATGCTACTCTCTCCTGTGTACATCAGCCCAAACTAATGGGGAATTCCCCCTTTCCTGCTAGCCTGTTAGAACATCAAGTGCTTGTGGTCATCAAAATGTGGACATTTTAAGAGAAGCCCTTTCTCTCAAAAGCTGAAGAACCGGCATTACTATTTATTTATTGAGACAGGGTCTCGCTCTGCTGCCCAGGTTGGAGTGCAGTGGCAAGATCTCAGTTCACTGCAACTTCCATCTCCCGGGTTCAAGTGATTCTCATGCCTTAGCCACGCTAGTAGCTGGGACTACAGGTGCATGCCACCATGCCTGGCTAACTTTTGTATTTTTAGTAGAGATACGGTTTCACCACGTTGGCCAGGCTGGTCTCAAACTCCTGGCCTCATGTGATCCACCCATCTCGGCCTCCCAAAGTGCTGGGATTATAGGTGTGCGCCACCGTGCCCAGCAAAGAACTGACATAACATATTGATGTTGTACTATCTTTAGTCGTCTTAGTAGTTAGATACATGTTACATACACATACGGGGTCAAATATTTCAAAGACTAGTCATGATTGATGTCATCAAAGGTAAGTTTTAAAACCAAACTAGTTAACTGGCCATTTAATAACATGGAAGTTCAATTGTTACGTGGTTAAGAAGAAGCTAAATGTTAGGTAAGCTTGCTATACTCATGATCTAGACATAAGGAGAATTAAAAGAACACTTCAAGGTGTTTTACTAGAAAACCCCAGTAGTGCCAAATGAGGCACTATTGGATACATTTCTTGTGTAAATCAGACAGGGTTTTGGGATGAAGGTTGTCTCATGAAGCCTCCCGGCTCTCTGAGGTGTACAGATAACTGTAAGTGGTGGTGACATTGCTTCAGGAAGGCATGTGAAGGCCCTATAGAATGGAGCCAATCTTCACATTTTCTCCTGTTGCTCTTAAAAAATCATTCTCCTTTAGCTCTTCCAACCCTGAACTGCTAGAAAGCTTCTGGGATGAAAATTTTATTTTATTTTATTTTTTTGAGACGGAATTTCACTCTTGTTGCCTAGGCTGGAGTGCAATGGTGCGATCTTGGCTCATCACAACCTCCACCTCTGGTTTAAGCGATTCTCCTGCCTCAGCCTCCTGAGTAGCTGGGATTACAGGCATGCACCACCATGCCTGGCTAATTTTGTATTTTTAGTAGAGACGGGGTTTTTCCATGTTGGTCAGGCTGGTCTCAAACTCCCGACCTCAGGTGATTCGCCCACCTCAGCCTCCCAAAGTGCTGGGATTACAGGCATGAGCCACCGCGCCTTGCCTAAAATTTTAAACTTTAGAATAATGATGATAATAATGAAACGATAGTGGTAGATAGCTTCTACTCATCCATCATCTGCTAAGCGCTTCATACACATGATCTCAAATCCCCTCTGCAATCCTGGAATTACTTCATTTTACAATTGAGAAAATGAAGAGGGCAAGAGGTTAAGAATAAGATACAGAAAATAAAGGAGAATTAAAAATCTTACAGATTTGAAAATCTTTACGGAAACAACTGTTAGCATATTGATTGGGTTTAAAAAGTGATAAGAAATCAACAATTTAAATATTAATTAAGGGAAAAATTGTCATATCAGAAACTTTACAACTATGAAAACTTATTTTTCCGAAGAATAATTTGTCTGGGTAATGCGCATGACATGTTGTTAGAAAAATTGTTACAAACAGAATGGATGAACCTAAATTTATTTAAAACACACACACACACACACACACACACACACACACACACTCTATACACATATCTGTACTAAGACAAGGGTATACAGCAGAGAAGCCTAGAAGGGTATACAACAAAATATTTATAGCATTTATTATAGGGAAAGAGGGGTTGGGATTATTGTTAACTCATTTTCCTCCTTGTTCTTTTTTGGATTTTACGAATTTCCTACAATGAACAGTTATACCTCATGTAATCAGAAAAAAATACACACATTATAGAGTTAAAAAAGTGATAGGAAAAATATAATGAAAAGAGATTGAGACATTGCTTACGTGGAATAGGGTACGCAAACCGGTCTGGGTGCTTTGTGATGAGAGTGTTTTTTATGTGTCTTCTCCCAACACCATGTGCGCCTATGTCATTTAGGAAAAAAGAATGTTAAAATTGACAACTCTTAATAATGTTCACAAAATGTTTTGAAAGAGAGAATAAGCAACCCACTTATACAATCAAACTTACCTAATAAGACTAGTGTTTTCCTTTTGAATGCTGGCAGTTTTACTACTTCTTCATATGTGACAAGATCTAATTGATCAAACACTAAAACGCAAAGATTTAGAAGAAAGGTGAATTTGTGGAATGACTATTTCATGTACATAAATTATAATTTTACTGCAAAACTACAGTTATATTAAAACCATGTCTTAAAAATATGAATCTAACTTATGATATATGGCTTATATGTAATTTAAGTCATATAGCATCTAGGGAGAAATTTTCATTTTTAAGCCCATGAAAATGCACTTTAGAACTAGGGGCATCCAAAGATGCTGAACACATGCATTAAAATGTCCAAATCTAAAAGATGCTACATATCTTTTCATGCAGTATCCAACAAATTATATGAATTCATTCGAAACCACATGCTGTTCATATCTTTCCAATTCTAAGAAGTCAGTAATACTAAAAAGAAAAAGTCTACAGACAGTGACCAACATGAATATAGCATGAATGCAACTAAAGTTAACCAGGAGAGGGGCCAGCTAGAACATTTCTAAAGATGGATGAGAAATGCATGGGCAGCTGGTCTTTAACTTCATGGTTCTTTCTTTCAACAGAGTTGATGAAGGTGGCATGCTAGATTCTAAGGCAAGTTCTGTAACTATTTCATAAGCTTATCAATGAGCATCTCACAAGCTTTCCTGTAACCCAGATATCCATTCAATGGAGAGTCTTGAATATGTAAGGAGAGTTACATGCTTTCCTGGGCCTGAAAACTTGTCGACCATTACATGGGCAGTCTGCGTGTGGTGGATCAGGATGGAAAGAATCATGAAGCAGAGTCTGAGCTCCGAAACCTTTGCAAAAGTGGAGTTCTCTAATCACTACAGACTGAGGAGAAATATTTTAACAAATATTTTCTGAAACCTGCCTCTTAACACTATCATAAAAGCAATTTCAAGCAATGTACGAAACTTTCCTGAGCAGATGCCCATTCCTGTTGAAATTCAACGTGGTCCAATTCTCACACACATTTGGAAATTCTCACAAAGGGCTAAAATTGTATGTCTGTGTTTCCTGTAATTTTTGTATGGTCATACCCAAATGCTGTCAGTTACATACTGACATTTCTTTTTTTAAAGAATATTGAATAAACCCTGGATTTTAGAGGGGTTAAAATAAATTCAGTAAAATCGATTCAATGATGTAATAAAGGAATTTGGGCTGCTTTATTTATTTATTTATTTATTTATTTATTTATTTATTTTTGAGATGGACTCTCACTCTGCCGCCCAGGCTGGAGTGCAGTGGTGCGATCTCGGCTTACTGCAACCTCTGCCTCCCAGGTTCAAGCGATTCTCCTGCCTCAGCTTCCCGAGTTACAGGCACCCGCCATTATGCCCAGCCAATTTTTGTATTTTTGTAGAGACGGGGTTTCACCATGTTGGCCAGGCTGGTCTTGAACTCCTGACCTCAGGTGATTCGCTGGTCTTGGCCTCCCGAAGTGTTGGGATTACAGGTGTGAACCATCACACCCGGCCGAAATCTGCGCTACTTTAGCCAATCATTCATTAAGAGAACCTTCTACTCCTTAAAACAATATGGCCAAATGATTGTGAATATCACCTTAATTCTTAACATTAGTGATTTGCCCAATCACTTAAAATGCAAAACAAGATACTTGGGAATAGAACAGATCAGAAACAAACAAACAAAAAGCACCATTATCACAATATACAAAGAAATACAATATATTAAAATAGAGGTTAGTGTATATTAATGGGTATTTGCGCATTTGTTTTCTTTCGATAACTTGATTTATAAAGGTTGATTGAAAGTCTTTAAAGCATATCCTCTAGCAATAGCTAAAAAGCCAGAAATGTTTTCTGTGTTCAGAATGGCAGACTCACAAAATTAAAATGAACATGAGGCCCTCTGTGGTAGGGCTAGTTACTTATACTGCAGTAGTAATGGAGTGATGAGAGTTGCAAAAATAAAAGCAGGAGTGCTGATGGCATTATTTTTTAGACCTATTGCCCTCTGAGTGATATTTCCATCAAGAAAAAGTATGCTTACGAAAGAAGTGCATTGACAAGCAGATATGTTTTAATATATTTTAATAAAAATAAGCAAGCATCTCACGAAAGAGCAAGATGATGATGATGACACAAGCTTTCTCAATGGTATATACACACACCTATCCCTCTATAGAGCCCTAACTCTAATCCTACCAAATTAAGACTTGTCATTTTTTAAAAAAAACACAGAAGAATGAGTTAGATGTCCACAATCAAAACCACAAACAGGTATGTTATGAAAATGAAATGAAACAGATATGTTAAACATCAATATCTTAACCATAAAGGAGCAGCATGAAGAGGTTACTCTGGTCTAAATGAAATTGCCACACGGTCATAGGGTTGAGAAACAATAAAAAAAGGGTATTTTAAAATAAGAGATACAAAGAATATTAGGAAAGCACTTAAAGAATGAACTTTTAAAGGTTTTAAGTTGCTTGCTGATTAAAAAAAAGGACTTAAAAGAAAATCATCAAAAACACAGAGGCATAGTCATTCAACAGGTTACTTACATGCACAGAGGCCATTGGGAGTGAGACAGCATGAAAAATGTACAGGGGTCATTGAAATATGGCTTTTCATATATTAGTAAAATAAAAGTATAATATGTACAAAATAAACTTTATCATGCAATATTCTAAACACAAGGCAAATAAATCACATTAAGAAACAAACTCATTTAATAGAAATTCAACAATAACCTTATATAAAAGCCAGTGGATTTTATATACTAACATAGACATTTTATCGAGAATAGTTACAAGAAAACCTCTTCAGAGAGTGTAGACATGGAAGCCTTTTGCTTTTCACTTTGTACTGTCCTGTACCATGTGTAATTTCTAACCATGTGTGCCTATTATTTTTATTATTATTATTATTGAGACAGGGTCTCACTCCTTCACCCAGGTTGGAGTGCAGTGGTGGGATCTTGGCTCACTGCAGCCTCTGCCTCCCGGGTTCAAGTGATTCTCCTGCCTCAGCCTCCCAAGTAGCTGGGATTACCGGCGTGCACCACCATACCCAGCTAAGTTTTGTATTTTTAGTAGAGATGGGGTTTTGCCATGTTGGCCAGGCTGGTCTCGAACTCCTGGCCTCAAGTGATCTGCCCACCTTGGCCTCCCAAAGTGCTGGGATTACGCATGAGCCACTGCGCACAGCCTATTATTATTTTTAATGCCAACAGGGCAGTGAGTGAGATTATGGGTCACTTTTCGTTTCCTTTAGAGTTGCTTGTATTCCAGAAAAAAAAAGAATAGCTTTTAAAGTCAATAGTACTAACTTGTGGTATTAAGCATAATTTAAACACACCTGTGAATGGTATTGTAGAAATCCCCTATGTTCAAATATGTGTATGCAAACATTTCGGGGCTCTAACATTTAAGAAAACAAATTAATGAAAACTTCCTAAATTTTTAAAAAGTTTACATTAGTAACTTGATCTAAAATGACTTTTGGAAGTCCTGGGGGCTGAGGAATCTCAATGCCTCTAGAGTTCAGTTGTTCTAGCCACACTACAATGCTTTTTGCACCAAGTATACATGGCTAGAAACCTTTTATGTGTTACAGAAAATGTATTTGCTGTAAAAGCTACACACACCATAATCAAATCTATTCCCAAGGATTCAGAAATACTGTCTGGCACAGTTTGCTCATATTACCCTGATTTCCTGCTAAACTACTTAACATTCCAGACACTTCTTTTAAGTATTTATGTAACTACTTTCCAGGTTGAATTTTTTCCATAAAAAAGTCATTAACGTTGAATCCTTGTCTCAGTTGGAAATGCTATCAAGATCTTCAAATACTATAAAGACCTCCAATTCAAAAGAGCATTGCACACTGGTAGCATTGGGTTAAGAAGTAGATACTTGAATGCCCGCAGGGGTCAGGTAGCTAATGTGGTTGAATGAAGTGGGCCAGGTGCAAAAACAGGCAGTGGTGTGGACAGCGTGTGCTGGAGAATGAGTGACCATTCAAAGGCCACATTAACCACCCAGAGTTACTGCGAGAGAAAGTGGGCCTGGTATTGCTGCATTCCTTGTTCTTCTAAGGGAACTCTGAAACCCAAATTTTTATGTTAAATATCCTGACTTTCACATATGATGACTTATTAAAATTTATTTTAAACACTGTGTGTGTGGGAGTTAGAGGGATAAAATTTACTCATGGGTCAAATTCAGCGAATAGGCTGTCACTTTATGATGGCAATTGTAGGTAACACAGTCTGAACAGAATTCCACTTTAACAAGCTATGTAGAATTTCCTAGTGACAAAAATGGAAATAATTCTAGTGTTATCATTCCCACCAGTTCTAGATAATGACAAAATTCCCAACCTTCATTTGTACCACAAATACAAATAATGCCAGAATTTGATAAGGTTTGGATCTTGCCATCAATATATGATGAATTCTCAAAGATCTGAAGCAGGAAACAAAACATACGGCCTTTATTTTAATTAACTGAGTAGTAGCAGAAGAACAGAGTACTGTATTTTACCATCAACTTCTAAAGAAGCCAGAAAAATCCTTTTGAGATCTTGTTTTATCTGTGGCCCATGAGCCCATCTAGTTTGGTATGAAAGGCTATGATATTTCTCAAAGCAACTGCCTCACCAGTGGAGGTCAATAGTATTTGTTTCTCAGTCTTTTAGAGCAATTCTTTATAAGGACACTTCTGTACATTGGGATGATCTTTCATCATAGCTAAAAGCAGAACAGCTGATTAAATACTTGACAGTTTGATCTCTTGTAAAGCAAAGGTAATACTAAGCAAGTGGTTCTTCTGGACTTTCTAATGAACAAAATGGAAGAGTTGGTTGATGATGTAGAAGAAACCTGAAGAGATGGTGACAGAAAGGAATGCTAGGCTTTGCAGGCAGTGTATTTCAGAAAGTCCAGGAAAAAAGTTGGGAATCTTCTTCCAGAAAGAGACACTAAAAAGAGAGCTCACAGTGATTATTTTGCAGGCGAGGGAAGCCTAACAATGATATCCTGACTAGAGAATCACAAATAGGCCTAAACACAAAGTTCTACAAAGACACTTAAGGGTCTCTGCAAGGACCATCCAAGAAGCTCAGACTTTCTTTCAAAGGAGGGCCTTATACACAGTGACACACACTGACATGTAGAACAACCCCTCAAGCATGGCAAGGAAGGTTCTGATGCCCACAAGACCGCTGGTTAGGAAAATACTGATGATACCAAACAGGTGGTGGCAGTAGGCTCCCCTGTCCTCTCAACCCCTCCTTTCTTCATTCTAAGCTGACAAGAACTTAGAGAGGTCAATGGTTTGGGATAGGAGGTAAGTGTCAAAAGACAGAGGAAAAAACAATTCTATTCTACCCCTATTAGGCTCCTGCCTTCTATGTCAAGGGTAATAGCTTTCAACCTGGATAGGCAATGTCTACCAGAGATCAAGAGCCTGAGATAGACAGTACAAGAATACTTGGCTTCATTGAATGATTGCCGTTTGTCAGGCCCAGTGATGAAAGAACCCGAGACCCACTGATCTTTAGAATTAGAAAAGATATCCTTGATTAACCTAATTCCCTCATTTCAAGGCCCGCAGAAGCGAAGTGATTTGCCCAAATTGCACACTCAGGTGTGCTAATTCCTGGTCCTATCTCCAGCTGCCTATTAAGCTTACAGGCGTGTTTGCAGGGCCACTGTGCACCACCTAATGGGAATCAGAGAATGGGAACAATGGAAGAAGACCAGTGATGCCCTGATGGCGAAAGAGTGGAAAAAGTGAAAACACACACACTCACACAAAAGTGAAAACACTGGCTGCCAGATTGAATGCTGATTCTCTGGCAAAATTCTTAAATGAATGATTAAATTGATTCTTTGACAGTATTTAGAGAATTCTAGTTTTTCAATGAATTAATTTCTTACTTCCCTCAGAGCTGAATTAAAGAATACTGGCAAACTGAATACTCATGTTTACATGCCCTCTATTAGTACAGCATAAATCTAATGATGAACTGACAGCCTGAACCAGCCATTTCTTCGCTTTTCTAGGTGTAAGTTACTTTCAATGCCATCTATATCTATGTATCATTTAACACTGTTGCAAAAATTATAAGGTGAGATGCATACATTTCTCAATTTATATGTCAACACATCTCCTTGTCAGCCTATTAGATTGTGTTAGACTGTTAGAAGCTGACAGAAATAAGGGCAACTAAGGAGACTTGGTAATAACCACTGACGTTTTGTGTGAAAGCAACATTCTGCTGATACCGCTGTGCATTTCTATTTATTTCATTTTTATTTTGTATAGATAGGGTATTGCTATGTTGCCCAGGCTGGCCTCAAACTCCTGGGCTCAGGCAATCTTCCTGCCTCAGCCTCCTAAGTAGCTGGGATTACAGGCACCACCACCGTGACTGGCTCTGCAGTGCATTTCTTCAAATAGTATACTTGAGCATTTACTTAATAGTTGCTACATTTTGTGTAACTAGTCTGCTTTAACTATTTCTTCCCTTTATAAAACCAAAAAAGCCATTATGAAACTGCTGCTCTGTAGTAGCACATAATCAGAAATTATACTGTTTTTGGAAATAAAAATGTGGTACAATGTAACTAACGAGAAGGGAATGATTCCTCATTTAACTGAGCTGTTTAAACTTAACCCATGTGGCCACTCACATTCATTCCACATTATACAGCAGTTTGAAATGTTTACTTTTAATTTCTGATTGAGAAATGAACAATTCAGAGTATGTTATAACATTTACAGAGAAAAATGCATTTCATACTTGTCAGAAACATTATGCCATCAATCTGGGTATGCATGACTGGATTCACTTGATTTTTTTGGCCACATTTCTAATTTTTGGAGCTATTTCTGAAACCTTGGGAACTAACCTAATGCCAGTCAGGACTTTCAATTCCTCAGAAAAAGTTCCTTATAAAAGGAGTCATATTAAGAAGTTATTGAAAATAACTTCTTACGTTAGCACTCCTGTATACCACTATGCATTTTCTTTAGCTTAAGTTGCACCCTGTGAATCTTCTGGATATTCTATTGCAACAACAGATCATGCTTTTTTGGTATTAATTTCTGTTTTTAACAAGACAAGTGAACATTTTGACTTAAGTTTAATACAAACTTCCATATGGGCAAACATACATACTATAAAGGGAAGGCCAAGATAAGATTCTTGTTCTTGTGGGAGCTTGGAAATATCTGCCTTTTTTCTTTTTCTTTTTTTTTTTTTTTTTTTTGAGACAGAGTCTCACTTTGTCGCCCAGGCTGGAGTGCAGTGGCGCCATCTCAGCTCACTACAAGCTCCGCCTCCCGGGTTCACGCCATTCTCCTGCCTCAGCCTCCCGAGTAGCTGGGACTACAGGCGCCTGCCACCACGCCCGGCTAATTTTTTGTATTTTTAGTAGAGACGGGGTTTCACCGTGTTAGCCAGGATGGTCTCGATCTGCTGACCTTGTGATCCACCCGCCTCGGCCTCCCAAAGTGCTGGGATTACAGGCGTGAGCCACCGCGCCCGGCCAGGGAGCTTGGAAATATCATGAGGGAAGAAGACTACTCACAGAAATGGACAAAACCAAGTCAGTGTCCATGTCATTTGTACTCTTTCAAACCAACCACAGAACCATTTGTGACACAGTTCTCTGATAAGAGCACACCTCTACCCTTAGATGTTTATCACAGGGCCACGCCCAAGGGCCAGGCAGGAGCCAGAGGGGAGGAGATCTGTTCAAGATCAAAGAGAGTTTGCTGGCTACTCAGCAAACTCTCAGGCTTTCATTTCTCAGGGGACGACTTAACGTGTTGGATTCTTTTCATTCCAGAAGATACTATTTCAAAATAACATTTTTGTCCTATAAAGTATAGCTCTGTAAAATATCTAGCAAATAACCAACATATTAATTGGAGGTAGGGGTTTCTTAAAGGTTTTGAAAGTTGATGACGATCTCATATGGTAGAATTTTTTGGATAGAGAACACTGAAGACTGAATTAAAATATTACATCTCTTTAGGTCTTGGAGATGCTGAACCCAGCCTCAGTAACAGTCGTGCTTTTCCCTACCTGCATTGTGCTTTGCCAAATATTTATCTTTGTACTGCTTCTTTTTCTTGCCAAACCAAGTACAGCTGGCCTGCTGCTCCTGTTTGGTCTTCTCCATGGCAATGCAAGCTACTCGCCTAGCACACATAAAAATAAAAATAAAATAAAATGAATTTATAGTTCTGGTTGATAAAATAGAAGAGTCATCCATTTGAAGAATTTACATAAAACAGCATAACCATACTCATTCTAATCTTTTAAAAAATTTGGACAAAGGCTATTCTTTGGTTTTCATGACAATTTCCTAGAAATGTTTTTAAAATATAGGCTTATACTAAAATGGCATGGTACTCCTTGAACATATACTGACAACACAGATTAGATGCCTAAACATGTGGCCATGAGACACAGTAGAATGTTTCAACACAGGCCTGGTTTGAATTCTGGCTTTGTCACTTGTTAGCTGGTACTGAGCACTTAATGTTAGACACTTTTCTAGGAACTTGACGTGTATTAACTCCTTTAATCTTTCTAACAACAGCTTAATAAATGGTACTACTGCTACATGGAGATTCTAATATAAGATATAAAAAGTGTGCTCTGATTAAATTCAC